>NW_011888902.1:1902551-1909525 GCF_000151845.1 Pteropus vampyrus
TAATTGCTTCAAATTCCCATTTTGCTCAGTATAAGTAGACAAAGTCTTAGCACTAAACTGGTTGCATCTGGTGTGTCTCTGTGATGTATTTATCTTGGAGGCAAAATGGGACACTCAGAATAGAGAATGTTGCTAACACATGGAAAGCTTCCCCTCATTACGGCATTTCACAAATCCTTGTGTGGTGTGGCAGTTCTCACAGGGTCGAGGTCTGGGTCTTCCTCATTTCCCCATAGCTTAAACTGGGATTCGTGCATGAGGTGGGTGATCATGAGGTTGCTGGTCTTCCTCCTCCATGCCATTTGTATAGTGCAGGAGACGGACTCCATAGTTTACTGTGAGTTTGCTGAATGAAGTTTCAGAAGGAAATTTCAGACACTCCAGAGCACTTGGCGGTGTGGGCGGGAGGGTTCCTTCTCTGCAACTGACATTTCCACAAATTCAAGAGCATCTTGAGAGACATTTCTGCAGGGTGAAAATTAGCTGCTGTTATCAGGACTTGTGTTTAAAACTTTTCCTCCAAGTCCGTCACTTCTGTTTTCACTTTGTCACCCAATGGAAACACCGTTGTCTTCGAACGTTCAGCACAAACCCAGGCTCTCCTACTCTGTGGTTGTCACAAGCTCACTTTCTGAACTTAGCTTGATCCTTGCCATGGAACCCAGGTGATCCCAGAACTGCATGGAAAGAAAGAATAACGTCCTTACCACTGAGGAACTTGCAGTTGAGGTTATTCCACAGATTTTCCGCATAGTGAGAATATGGCAAAACTAACATTAAAGACAGAAAAATAAAAGAGAGACGGGGGCAAGAAAAATGAGCCCCACAGAAAGGAAGATCTTCAGTGGTTGTGACAGGCGGTGTTTTCTAAAGACGACCACCACAGTATCTCTCGACCCGTGTGCTCTTCGCGAACCTTGCCTCTCCTCCATCCTCTTCCCCCCGATTCCGGGCAGGCTCACGGCTCACTTGCAAAAGTAAAATTAAACGAAGCAAAAATGAGGCTGCGTGGTGTTTGGGCTACATCAGAAAAGACAGTGTGGCTTCCATTCCACTTGTTTCTCTCCAGAAACTTCGGCTGGCACTTGAGCAGTCTGATCACCCCGAGGCCATCATGTAGTGAGGAAGCTCAAAGAGGCCAGGAGCAGAGGCCACGTGGAGAGATCCCGAGCCACAGGACGAGATGCGCAGCCAGCCTCCCCAATTTCTGCTCCAGCTTATCCCTTGTCCCAGCTCTAGCTCTATCTGGCTGTAATCAGAGTCCCATAGCCTGAACTACCCAGTTCGGCCGTTCCCAAACCCCTGATCCACAGGAATTATGAGAACTAATACAATAAGTGTTGTTTTAAGCCACTAAATTAGATAACCACAGCAACGACCTTCAGAAACTTGACACTGAAATGAAGGTAATGATGGAGAATCTTGTTGCTTGCACAGGTTTAAAAGCAGTGGAGGCTGAGATTCAGACTTCTCCGGTCCTCTAGAAAGGTCCACCAGCTGTCAGGATTTATACTTTTGGTTGTATCTATAATTATGCTTTATTATAATTTGTTAGATATTATTGAATTTTATGAAATATGTACCACATTAGTATTATCTCTTAAAAATTGGTATCCGTCTTTTTATTAAATCTATCGAGAGATTTTATTATGTCCCGTAATGATAAGTGGCAAAATGAAGGCCTGTCAAACTTTTAAAATATATTGCTCAAAAAATATAACTCCTTCTATAAAACAACATGTACCAGTTAAGATTCTATCAGCAGTAAATAATAGAAACCTCCTAATTCACATCGGCTTAAACAAGAAGGAAATTTATTATCTCGAGAAATCCAGGAGTCGGGGATTTTCAAGGATGGCTTGGGCTCTGCTTCCTTGCGTCTCTTGGGTTGGCCCGATCTGTGGGTTGGCTTCATCCTTACATGGGTAGCGAGATGGCTGCATCTCCAGACATCACATCCAAACACAGCAATGGTCCAGAAAGAACTGTCTCTTCCAAGGAATTCTTATTTCAAAATTAACTCTTCAGTATTTAAAATCTATTCATCCAACAGTTATTTATTCAGCACCCAATAAATGCCAAACAATATTCTAAATATTCTATGAGCAGAACAGTTTGACCTCCCCTAATATCTCACGGGACATAGATGGGTCACCTGGTACCCTGTTGTCAATTAATGGACAAAGTTTTGAGGCCACTACGACTGATTGAGACCCAATCGAAGATACTCCAGGAAAAAGGATCGCTCTTCCTTAAATCAGTAAGCGAGAGATCATCGCTTGAATGGTTTTGGTTTTTGTTTTTTTTTTTTAGCAAGGATTTAATGGGGGGAAGGTTATTCAGTAGGTAACTAACCGCATCTCTAAACAAAACTTATAAGAATATATTGTTATTCAATCTGCGAAGGCTATGTAATAATGTAGAAGTGTCTTTGTGCATGATGTGTGGTTAAATAACCAGGGTTTTTAAAAAGAATATATAAAATGATCACAATCATATTTTTTTTTTAATCTTGCCATATTCAAAAAGACCAAATAGGCAAAACTAAAATGTTGGTAACATCTCGCCTGTGATCCGGGGGCCAGAACCGCCTGTGTGTTGATATGTCCTGCTCATCTTCCTACCTCCCCCAACTTTCTTGAATGAGCTCGCTCTTCTTTAAATAGTTCTTTAGATCAAAAATAACTTCTTGTCAGCCGTGTCTAGTTACATGACTTACGGCCTAGTCTAAATCAAATAAAACAAATTTATGGAGCCTGCAGTTTTCCAGTCTCAGATCATAGCGATGACTTCTTTTTCATTCTCTCTCTCTTTTTTTTTCCTTCAGTACGTCTAGTCCAACTAAGAGGTAAGCGATTTGAAATTAAGAGAAAGGACTCCCTTTAGGTCGACGATCAGGGGTATATGCTATTTTAGAGTTTAAATATTTATCAAAGATTAAGATGATTATAAAGTCACTAAATATGTATAGTTACAACCATACTTGATTTGGGTTGATGTTAACATATTTTATGTTTGGATTAATTAATGATTTCCTGGAAATCTGGTTTATAGTATAAAGAAAAATAAAACCCTTTTTTTCCAGCATCTATATTATGTTATGCCCGGAGCTTTCTGATGTCAAGCCTAAAAAGAAATCATATATAGTCCATCTATCTCTCCATCCATTACTCTTCGGTGTCAATTTTCATGGGGACTCATGTTTGAGGGGCGCATTGTGACGACACAGGCTGTTTGGGGGCACACATTCTCCTGGAAAGAACGACTGTGAGGAGGAAAGGCAGCAAGCTTGCTGTCTACCACTGGAATCCGTGTCATCCACAAAACACCCGACAGGAGGTGCTTGCAAGCTAAAAAAAAAAAAAATTGAGTATTGTCCTAAAATCTCAGTCTCACTAACATATCTATACTCATCGGCATAGCTCCATTTAAGACTTTGCAAAAGTAAGTGGACCATTCGGGGCTTTGGTTTTCAAAGGTGACTACCTATAAAGCAAACGCTCATGCAAATGTAAATGGATAATCCCTTACCTGCATCTAAAGGACATGAGCTCCTGAGCCTGTATCTAGCTGTAGAGACGCCTTAGCTGTTGACCTCTCAAAACTGTTTGCAGGAACACAGTGAGCACTGCTTGGTCCTATCAGTTTGACACCTAAACAGCTCAGAGCTGATAGGATTCTTCATCAATCACCTTGATCACAATGACTGTATGGACAGGGAATTTAAGAGAGCTGATCTGCTCTGTCACTTTGGGCTATGTGAAGAACATTGTTCCTTTTTTTTCCTTCCTTACTTTTCTTCAGGCCATCTCATCCATCAACCGAACTGCACAACAATTGAGACCCCAAACTAAAAAAAAAAAAACACATGTAATGACACTTGGGTAAATGATTGGGCACCGCTAAACCCACAAGGAGTCAGACTAGCCATTCCATTTGATTTAAAGAATCAGTACACCAGTTGTTAGATGCTCATGTAAACCGATGAGTATTTGGCATCAAGCACCACGTAGCTATAGTCTCTAAGAGTTTAAATATCTAATGAAACAGGATACACTTTAAAATGAAATCAAACGCTTAGACACCTTTGAATGACAATCATTCTGAATAAATCAAGAAGTACATTCTTAGGAAAGAAAAAGTGCACAGAGAATCTCATAGTTCAGGCACCTTTCAAAATGTGGGCCAGATGCAGGAGTTTGTGGCCTACAAGTTCAAGTGTAAGCAATGAATGGGTAGATGTGTCAGCCCAACGTGTAACGACGCATCTTTGGGAAGCGTGAATAGCAGAGCTTTGGGGACAGTGGGGAGTGTCTGATACCTTGGAGGTCACAGACTCCCTCAGAATTTCAAAGTGCCTGATTTTGTCTTTTACATCCATGATTAAAGTCCTGCTGTTGTGTTAAATTTCCAAGACTGTAAAAAAGTCAGGGGAATCGAAAAGGTCACTGCCATATTTCATTTCACCTGCAAATCTGAGGAACGTTACAGGAGGACGTGGGAAATGGCTGGAAAAGAGAACCCGTATCCAAATTCTGGGAAACTTGGGTGGGGAAAAAACAAAACAAAAAAAAAGCCTTTTAGGTGTGTAAGTTCACAATGAGACTCCTTGCCACATGGTATAACACAGTCAAGAAAATTAGGATGCCATTTTAATAGCAAAAAAGAGGCCAACTTCTGTTCACTTAATGTGAAGACTTGCCAGGAGTTAGCTGCAATCTTCATCTTTCTGTGAACTTTTGCGGTGGTTTATAAATTTAAAGTGTTGACTGTAGACCTTAGAGCCATAAAGCAACCAAACGACATCATCCTTCCTCTCGTGGTGTCATACCACTGTTTGACGCAACAGAAGAACAGCACGTGAGTGCAGCTATTTGGGTGCCTCGGAGAGAGACCTCTCCCCCACTGCGACATTCTCTAGCGTGCTGGCCCATTCTGGACTGGTCCTACTACAAGATAGTGATGCTGTGGTCATCACACCATTTACTTCCACACAGCAAACGTCTTTACCAAAGTCCGTGTGTGTGTGTGTGTGTGTGTGTGTGTGTGTGTGTGTGTGTGTGCTCAGTAAAAATTTATAAATGAACAGGAAAATGCTGTAGCTCACACCCTCTTGCAGTAAGGACACACCTAGTGGAGAGTGTCCGCAAAGCTCTGGCATCTCTCTCTTAGAACCCCAAAAAACCGGAGGAAAAAAAGGCTGTCCCAGGTTCTCGAGGGGCATGTTCTTTATGCACCCCGAACCCTGTATTTCAGGCTGCTCCAGCTTGTTGGGACTTACTGAGACCCAAAAGCCTGCTGAGTACCCTCTCTCCGTGTTAGGAGAAGGGCTTCCTGGGACTATCGAGGGCCAGCATCCTGATTGCGACAGGGAAATGACCATTAATATTCAAGTCCTTGAGTGTTTTTCCTAAACACCCACCCACGCCGTAGCCTCGGAGCGCTCAGTTTGCAGGCTCTGCATTGAAAACTCGAATCCTCGGTGGCATCTTGTCTTCCCTTTAGAATGTCCTCTTCATTGGTCACATGTGCAGCTCTTAGGAAGTAGAAGCTAGGCCCTCACCTCTTCCCCCTCCCTCCCCCAAAATCCCTTTCCTGTGCACCCAGCAGATTCCACCTCTGTGATCAAAGAGAGTCCAGCCAAGTAAAAGATGCGAAGGACCGAGGTATCTATTGGAATGATCTGTCTACAGCTAGAACAGGCGATGGAAGGGGGGAAAGATCCTATCTTTTGAAGGCAGTTTTATATGCTTCTATCAAAATACAGTGGTGTTGCACGGAGACGTATATGCTCAAGATTATCCATTTTATTTTGAGAAAGGAATTTTCATTTTTGCTCAAAGTGAAACGGTAGATAGAAGAAAGTAGAAACATAACAGCAATCATTGCAAATGTTTATAGACATAACTAAAGCCTTATCTAAAGTTCATCCTGTTTAAGGACATGTTTTATGTTGTACAATTCCTCTTAGAATATCAATCTAATAAGCACCAAATGAGGCTGAAGACAATGCTGTTATAAAAAATGGAGAAAAATGATTAAAATATGATAATTATACTGACAGCTTATATGCTCAATCTAATCAACCAAGCTTCCAATTTGTCATAATGTACACTCACTCATACATTATTGGTTAATTATAGCAACACTTCTCTTTGGAAAGGCTGTCAATCATGTGAATACCCATCATTTTTCTTTTTTTTTTTTTTCCCTAAGAAGGGACATATTTTAAGCAAGGGTTTAGAACCACCGTGCTATTCATTTAACCCTTGAAATACTTTTTATGCAAAAACTATAGTTCTCATTGAATATTTTTCTTTATACACATATTAATATAAGTTTATATTAGATGTTATTCTTTGAAGTCAGAGTTGATATACCCTATTCTAACGTGAAATTAAATATTGGCAGAATTTGTCGATTTTATGGTTATTAAAATATCTAGGTGCTTGCACTATAAAATAATAGATACAGCTTTAAAAAAGAAAACAGACAAAATTTGACCAGAGTGTGTCCTACTTTGCCTGCAATCCGTAATGATCAAGGATAAAAAGAAATGGCAGCGAAAGTGAAATTTAGACAGTTCTTTAAAAAAAGACATGAGTGTCAATAGAAGCAGACTCTACCCATAGCAAATGTAAGGTTTCTCTTACCTTTTACTTCAGAGCCTCTGACTCCGTCATTCTTCCCATTGGTAAAAATGCTGAGCACATTGCTAAAATAATTAAATAAGTGCATCTGCCACTAAGAGTTTAGTAACTTGACCATATAACGAAATCTACTAGAAAAACGACGTGGTAAATCGAAACAACTATTCCCATTATTGAAAAGACTAAAATTTTATCTCAGTCAATTACTTCGAATACATTATTGACTTTCTCAGATATATATGTACGTACATATATGTGTACAGATCCTATATATATACCGTAAGGTATATACTATATCACTCTTTATATACTATATTTTGTATA
>NW_011888902.1:1909575-1913902 GCF_000151845.1 Pteropus vampyrus
CAAAATTTGACCAGAGTGTGTCCTACTTTGCCTGCAATCCGTAATGATCAAGGATAAAAAGAAATGGCAGCGAAAGTGAAATTTAGACAGTTCTTTAAAAAAAGACATGAGTGTCAATAGAAGCAGACTCTACCCATAGCAAATGTAAGGTTTCTCTTACCTTTTACTTCAGAGCCTCTGACTCCGTCATTCTTCCCATTGGTAAAAATGCTGAGCACATTGCTAAAATAATTAAATAAGTGCATCTGCCACTAAGAGTTTAGTAACTTGACCATATAACGAAATCTACTAGAAAAACGATGTGGTAAATCGAAACAACTATTCCCATTATTGAAAAGACTAAAATTTTATCTCAGTCAATTACTTCGAATACATTATTGACTTTCTCAGATATATATGTACGTACATATATGTGTACAGATCCTATATATATACCGTAAGGTATATACTATATCACTCTTTATATACTATATTTTGTATACACACACGTATATAGGTATAATATAATCTATATGTGTATATATGACTATATATAGTGTATCTTCAATTTTTCAACCTAGATTATTTGATGGCCTTTTTTTTTGTCAAGAAAGTGAAATTATTAATTAAGAATTGAAAAAAATATTCTTATCGAGCGTGGGCATGTTGAGTCCTTAGAAATCTGGATAATTGTTTCTATGACTCCGTTCAACTGCTGTAATAGACAAGTCTATGGAGCTTTGTATAAATAGAGACTTTTTTCTCCTTGATTTCTCTAAATATTCTCTTCGTTAAGTGTAATATATAGAAGCAGATGCTCGTACTTGCAAGCCTCCATTATTCCTTAAAAGCTAGTTTTCCGATGATGAGCTCTTCTGGTATATACAGTTGCAAGTGTAGAATATGAGTCCATCTGTCAGTTGTACTACATTGCTATCACTCTTATGAATTATTAACTGTTAAACAATTATGTCACGTCTTTTATTCTTCAATGCCTTAGATGTAATACACTCTTAAGGACTTAAGGACATTTGGCACACATCTCAGTATTTTCACTGTATGTATTTAGAAATCTATTACAAGTGTTAAAATATAAAAATCTAAAAGCACAATCAAAAGTGAATAATCATCATTTCATATCACTGGGAACTATCATACTGTTTGCAATTTTTAAACAAGTTTTCTACATCGAGGTGCGATAGAGGCTTGTAGCGTAATAGGTCAGGTTTCACAACCGGCTGGTTTCATTTCTTAATGTTTAATTTTGGTTTTTTTTATTATTTTTCTTTCTAAACTACAAATTCTTAACTGAAAATTATAGATCATTGGAAGTTGGAACAAGTGACTCTAGCGGATAGATATGGATTTTACCATTAAACTTGAGCTAAAAGAATAATGGAGTGCATGCTCAGTGTAAATTATTTCTGATGCTCTGTCAGATGCTAAGTGCACATGCATATGGCATTAAAAACTAGAGGGGTAACGTTTCAACTTGGGAGCTATGAGCCAGTAAAATCCTAAACCTCTTTTTAGTTGCATTCAGTTCTGGAAAGAATGTTTCCATGGTTTTTCCAGCACCAAGGCGTCCATTTAAAAGAAGCCCGATTTGGGAACATGTAAGGATGTCTACGACTTACTTTGAAATACATCTAAAAAAGGGAAACTATAGTAAAATGTTACTTGTAGAATCCAGGTGGTGGATGTATGAATTTCTCATTATATAAGTCTTTAAACTTATCTATATGTTTGAATATGTACAGATTATTTTTGTAATAAAATGTCGAAAATATGAATTCAACAACATATCATTAATTTTTTTCTCTTCTAAGTGACAAAAATCAATGTTGGAAAAGAGCTAAAATCTTGACATTTGATCTGTTTTCCGTATAAAATCTATAATCATTCAGCCATAATGTGTAAGTTCAGGCAATTCATGATACCGGACCCATCATGGTAATAGGCCATAGTCACAGGTAGAACAGTGACGATATCCACAGTGTCACGCAAACAATTCATTCTGTCATACCATATTTCAAAATCCCACATAGGCATCATCCTTTCCAGAGCCCAGGTGTGTTTATATGAAAAAGGTGAAATTTCGTTTTCTTCTACTCACTTAGTGACTGCAACCTAACTGTAGGGTCAATTTCCACTATTTCTTTCTAGTTAAGATCAGGGGGTATGTTGTTTATTTCTATCTGTTCTCTATAAATAACACGGCGTGTGGATTTGCGTGCAGTTATAACCTCTCTTACATGCGTGGCAATGCTCATCCATGCTTACTTACCATGGTTCCAAAAAATGGCCCCAGATTCTTTCCCAACTTTCTCACGCAGAGACAGGGTCTAATTTTCCTCTCCTTGAATCTGGGCTGAACTTCGAACTTGCTTGTAACCAATGCGACAGGTTGATGTGAAACCACGAGACGTGTAAAGCTAGATCAGAAAGGCCATGCAGTGTCTCCTGGTTCTCTTGAGACATTTCCTCTGGGGGAATCCAGCTGCCTTGTCTTACTACCTTGAGATTGTCACACCACAGAGGCCACGCGGAGTGCTGTGGTCGATAGTCCCCTCCGTGCCCAGTGTCCCAGCCACCTTACCAAGATGCCAAGCACATGAGTAAAGCTATTGTGGACCCTCAAGTTGAGCCCGTCCACCAGCTGAGTTCCACTAAATAACCTTTGTCAATGAAATGAGAACCTGAAAAATTGCTCAACTGACCCCTGCATGAATTTCTGACTTATATCATTCATACAATATAATTAAATGGCTGTTTTAAGCCACAAAGTTTTGGAATAGCTTATTATTCAACAATAGTAACCGAAACACTGCAGAGCAGATGTCGTGTCAGTTCCGATGCCAACTCAGCGTTTCATACATAACCCAGGTGAAAGCACTCCCTGCTTACTGTAACAGGAAGCAGGAAAGACTGAGGAGAGTACCACACTGCTAAACGCCCAGGAGGGTGCGCATGAAGGTAACTGAATTGTGCAGAGTTAGGTGAGCAGCTTGTTGATACACCTGTCAAGAGCCACTGAGCCCTGGCCCCGAGCGTACGCCCAATAGAAACCAGCAAAAACAAGGTCTTTTAATTTTCAAGAAGACTGCCATAAAGAATTTAGGTGAGCTGTAAGAAAGAATTACCTAACATGGAGACTGTTTCAACATGACACCAAAATCCCTGATAAATTTAGATCAAATTTCAGCCAATGGGAGTAAGAGAAAAAATCTAGGCCATGTACGTAGTGGTATTAGATCTACAAAGCTTATTAACGATTTACTGAATTCTTTATTGACTAGATTAAATTTAACACACAGTTTGATATCAATATGGTTGCCATTGGGTACCGAAGAGAATCCATAACCTCATTCCACAGAGAAGTTGAAAAATACAACTGCCTTCTTATCTCAAAGATAAGTGCTACATCCGCCTAAGGAGAAAAGAATAAACAAGTTTATGCATTCAAATTTTTCTAGTAGTAGCTAAATATATATATGTAAAAGTCATACACACACATATGTTTCAGGTAAAGAGAAGCAGATATATTGAACTTTTATTTTTCCTCCTTAACTAGTATAATGATTTAAAAAATTCAGTGGTGCCAAGTGGGCATTAAACTAATCAGGGGGATCACTTTGTAAGTTACATAAATGTCTAACCACTATGCTGCACACCTGAAACTAATATAATATTGAATGTCAACTGTAATTGAAAAATAATTAAATTAAAATACAAATTTGGCACACATTATTGCAAGCCTACTATGTGCCAGGTGTTGTAAAGAGGGACTTTGAAATCCTCTATCTTATTTAACATGTTATTAAATAGTCATTTCATTTTCCTTGTAAAAAAAATACAATCTAATCCCTCCGTACCTTGAGGGAACCACTTAACCTTTATTCTTCAATTTTATTTAAAATTGAGGTGATAATATTTATCTCCCAAGGTGCTATGAATACTAATTAATTAATGTTAGTAAAAGATCTTGAAGACCAAAAAATATATATGTATGGAAGTTCCAAACCTAATATTATTATGTTTTTATTCTTTATAGTATCAATATTATTTTTCCTTTCCATTCTATTCCCTATCAGTCAGGTAACATTTAACTTGGAACAATTTGACATGGACTATACCTACCAGCTGTTATCAAGATCACTTGGCTAGAAACGGTATTTTTATTAATGCTCGTATATACATACCAAATATATGTATTTGTTCACTAAATATAGGTGAATTGAACTGAAAATAACAAGGTGAAATTCTTTTGATATTGGGTCCCATGGGTTTTCAAATAGATATGACTACATAGGATGAAATACGATGCTCTATTTTTTATATTATTGGT
>NW_011888902.1:1913952-1918952 GCF_000151845.1 Pteropus vampyrus
TTTTTCCTCCTTAACTAGTATAATGATTTAAAAAATTCAGTGGTGCCAAGTGGGCATTAAACTAATCAGGGGGATCACTTTGTAAGTTACATAAATGTCTAACCACTATGCTGCACACCTGAAACTAATATAATATTGAATGTCAACTGTAATTGAAAAATAATTAAATTAAAATACAAATTTGGCACACATTATTGCAAGCCTACTATGTGCCAGGTGTTGTAAAGAGGGACTTTGAAATCCTCTATCTTATTTAACATGTTATTAAATAGTCATTTCATTTTCCTTGTAAAAAAAATACAATCTAATCCCTCCGTACCTTGAGGGAACCACTTAACCTTTATTCTTCAATTTTATTTAAAATTGAGGTGATAATATTTATCTCCCAAGGTGCTATGAATACTAATTAATTAATGTTAGTAAAAGATCTTGAAGACCAAAAAATATATATGTATGGAAGTTCCAAACCTAATATTATTATGTTTTTATTCTTTATAGTATCAATATTATTTTTCCTTTCCATTCTATTCCCTATCAGTCAGGTAACATTTAACTTGGAACAATTTGACATGGACTATACCTACCAGCTGTTATCAAGATCACTTGGCTAGAAACGGTATTTTTATTAATGCTCGTATATACATACCAAATATATGTATTTGTTCACTAAATATAGGTGAATTGAACTGAAAATAACAAGGTGAAATTCTTTTGATATTGGGTCCCATGGGTTTTCAAATAGATATGACTACATAGGATGAAATACGATGCTCTGTTTTTTATATTATTGGTGATAACGACGTACAGCCTACGCTTGAACAGTGTAGTGTGGGTGTTAGAGACGCCAACTCTCCGTCACAGTAGAAAATTCACATATAATGTCTTATTTATTTATTCGTTTATTTTTCACATATAACTTTTGGTGCCCCCAGAACTATTGGCCCAGTTCGTCCCAGACTCGAAACCCTGGGTAACGGTGGCTCCTAAAACCATTTCCTGTGTTCCCAGGCTTTTCTGTGTAGCCTTGACATAAACTCCCGACATGGGAAAAAATTTTTTTAAAAAGTATAAACAAACAAAATCAATTCCACAGAATTAAAGAGTTAAATCCTATACAGGGGAAAAAAAGATGGACAACTAGGGAAAAATAAAAGATCAATGTTTATTTAGTTTCGGTATACTTAAGTAAAAGAGAAATAAATAATGAAAAAAATAATAACATCTGACTAAATGAAAATTTAAATTATCCGTACCAAAAACATCAATAAAATTAAAAGGTAAAGGGCAATAATGGCTTGCAAAAAATACAAAGAGTTAAGTCCTTAATAGATGAAAATGACTTTCCAATCAATAAGAAAATCACTGAAATACAAAGGACATGAAGAAACAATTTAGAAAACTGAAAACTTCCAATAAACGCATGGTGAAAGAAAGCTTCACTAATAATAAAACGAGGGAAAACTTCTCAAATGAGCCATCGTTTTTCATTTCCATAATTTAAAATAGTAAAATCTTATAATATTATTCAATGAGTCAGAGATCTTCAGGCACTGCCAGAAAGAGCGAACTTTGATATGGGAACCGTGAATTCCTAAAAGGGCACAGCCTTCAACCCAGTCATAAGACTTCTGGAACCCCAGTCTAAAAAAAAAAAAAAAAAATCTCAGGGTTACCTACAAAGATATATTAGTTGGAAATAGCCTAACAATTCAACAAGAATGAATGATCCTATATCCATTGTCTGAAACTTACCTTCATTTCTTCACTTAGGATAATAAAATTGTTTTGAATCGTTTGCTCTGTTGGTCGAGGGAGTGATGGGGCAGGGAGAGGAAGAAAATAAAAGTAAAGAAAGCGGCATATACCTACTCTGGGAATTTTCTTCAATGAGGGGAACAAAAGGCCCCTCATGGGTGGGTGAGTTTCTCTAGCTAGATCTTCGGATTATGCCCTCTCTATGTGAGTATCGATACCCATTGTCCATTTCACTTTACTCATTGCCAAAAAAAATGGGAGAAGGAAATGAGATTTCACAAAAAGAGTGACAAATTGAAACCGAAGATGAAATATACGTATAT
Organism: Pteropus vampyrus; assembly: GCF_000151845.1. NCBI lineage: Eukaryota > Metazoa > Chordata > Mammalia > Chiroptera > Pteropodidae > Pteropus > Pteropus vampyrus. The sequence goes on from NW_011888902.1 coordinate 1,916,031, forward strand.
ATGTACATATAAAATCTCATTGCGAGAAATATATATAAATAGTTGGAAACGTCATTTTAATTACTACCTTGTGAATACAGAAGTATTTGACTCAACACTAATGATCTTGATACTGGCACTGAACCATAACTAATGTCAAAAATTTGCAAAATTTCAAAGAACATCACCTATAATATCGATGTGTCCTAACATCAAGGTCATCCTCTAATGATGAGGATTTTCATCCACTTGTATAATTTATGTGTAAATGAAGAGTATGGATACTTTATGTTTCTGAAGGAAAAAAAAAAAAATTCCTAACCAATTCCACATTTCTGATGCCAGGAAGTGCTCTTATTAATATAATTCCAAATGATATCACATTTCCAAAAAACTCTCTTGAGAGTGACTTGAGAGCTGAGCCACTTTCTCTAAGAATTACCAATTACTGTCTTTTGCACTTCCTCCTGAGCTGGATAAAAATTATCCATCTCCAATTTATCAGCAAATACATTATAGTTCTGGGGCCGAGAGTCAAAGAAGAAGCTTTTCCTTAAATTGCCAGCTCTCAAGAGCCGGGCCTTTTCAAACGGTTAGAAGATTGAGCCCCCGTTAGCTTGGCCTTTATCTGTTTGAAGACTTCATCTGAGGAAGCAGCCCAACCGCCGCCCTCTCGACCTTGGGTTCCAGGGTCAGTTTCCTGTTTTCAGCAGGGGAAACGTGTGTCTTTCAAACCAGTGTCAAGACGCTCAAATGGGGTCATGGGAGAGAATTAAGTGGAGTCACCCAAGCTGGTATTGCAGGGCCCCAGACACCTTCTCCGTGGAGAGGGCTGTTAGAACGTGAGACTAGATGAGCACGGAGCGGGCAAGCCTCCTTAGCCCCTGCCTTCGTCCCACCTGGTGTCCAGGATCCACCGCAGAGCTCAAAGCCCTAAGGGCTAATTGCCAGGCCCACAAGTGCAAGGAGAAAAGCCCATGGGTTAAATTAGTAGAATAAAGAAACACAGTTCCGTATGCTGAGGTGTCTACCGCCCGGGAGATATTCCCGGCCTCACTTGTTAATTCTCACTGCGATCCTAGAACAATAATTTTATTTATCCCCATTATGAAGAAGAGAGAGCTTGAGCCCAGAGAGGTTGAATAACTTACCCCAGGTCATAAAGCTGCTCAGTGGCAGAGGCAGGATTAAACCCCTGGTTGCTTTGTTACCAGGATCTCTGCTTTTTTTTTTTGTTTTTCTTTACCACCTACCTAAGAAGGAGTGATATTCCGAACATGTGAAACTCTGTTCATGTGAAACTCATGCCAAGAGGTCAGAGAATAAAGAAATCACTGAACCCCTGGATGCAAAAGCTCAAACAGGGTCATTATTGTGAAGAGGGGAGGCAGTCGTATCTCGCCATGAATAGTTCTGTGCTTTGTGGTCCTCTGAAGAGAGGGAGGCACACAGGCAGAACAGAGGCGAAATGGGGGGGGGGGGGGGGATAAGGACTGGAATCCAAAGGGAGCAGAAGATGAGTAATACAGCAACACGGTGGAGGAAGAGCAGCTAAGAACGTACTAGGAGCAGATAAATGCAGACCGGCTCAGCTCAGAGCGGTGTTTTCAGCTCTGGTTTGAAGCAGCTGCTTTGAGGCTGCAGGTAGTAATGGCCAAGCTTTCACCTTCACGTTCACTCCCAGCTCTTCCCCAGAAGATCATTCTCTGAGCTGAAAGAAATAGGAGTCAGGAGCTGTGCAGTGGTGCATGCCTGCTCAGCTTATTAAAACATGGGAAGAAGGCAATATTTCACCCCCCAGAAATAAAAAAAAAGATAGACAAGTGAGAGCAGCTAATCCATCGGAAGAAATTAGCAGGCAGAGTATGTAGCTGTTTGAAATGATGAACGAGGCTGAAATAGCTACACAGGCTAACATCCAGTGGGATAATTACTCCAAGCTCTCAGGCTAAAATCTGTCTTGGAGGAACTGGGAAGCTTTGATGACTCAATTTCAATGGGCATGCTTATGAAATACATAGTAAAACCTATTAAAATTGAAATTGTTCTTGGTAGGTATTCTGTGACTAGGCTGCTGACCCTGTCAGGTGGCTTTTAATAAGGTACACACTATTTTTATTCTCCAAAGTGGCATGTACTTTAGCTGCCCACATATTCAGTGTTAACCCTATAGTAACTTGCTCTGTGAATTTTTCATGCACTTGTGTTACGCATATTATATTCTTCTTCTATTAAATGGTGAGTTTTCAAATGAATGTAGACATTGTTGGCTCGGGCTGAACAAAAGCTGTTTTCTTTATAATTCTGCCAACCAGTGTTCCAGCTTCAGAGATAAGGATTTGTTGACAAGACTAACAATACTTAACATCCATGGAAGAAATGTTTTCAGAATACACCCTTGCTGATCAAAAACAACTTTAGTTGTTTTTTTGTGCTTTTTGTGTTATGCTACGACTATCATTCGGTTATTTATGTGGAATATATCCAAGTACAATCCAAATTAATACCCACCACATTCATTCTAAAATGAATTGGAATTAAGTAGACCTCACAATCTGCATGCATGGCCATCATTTTTAAGGAAAATCCTCAATGTAAAGAAGATAGAGAATTGCGAGGGCCAGACAACTCAGAGAGTGATCTTCAGAGCAGCAACACAGGCATCTGGGGGAAGCTTATTAGAAATGCAGAATCTCAGGTGCCACCTCAAACCTACCGTGTTAGAATCTGCATTTTTAACGAGTCTCCCAGATGGAGAAGCACCGTTCTCATGTACAACTGGTTTTAGATTTCTATCATCATTGATCATCTAAGCAACTTTGTACTCAGCCACACCTTTCTCAAATAACATACATTTGGAGGGAACCAACTACATAGAATCGGAGGGAATCCATCCACTCAAACTCCATTTATAAACCATTCTTTCATTCACAAATATTCAAA
>NW_011888902.1:1921812-1923705 GCF_000151845.1 Pteropus vampyrus
ATAAAAGTAACTCATCTGTTTACATTCATTTCTTCTTATATTTTAAGTGATAAGAATCGTTCACGTATTTTTAAGGTGACAAAGAATATTTTAAATTTTGTTTTCGTCTGTTGAAACCGGATGACTCCGACAGCTGCTCGCGTACCGGTACCTCCTTCCATCAGTTGAACCATCGTCGCCATTTCAGCTGACAATCGTCATAAACGTAGGAAATAGAAATGCGAGGAATGGAGCATAATGCAAATATTTAATACCTGTTAGCTGCGTCTGTATGTCAGATCATCGTACATTAACTACTCTCGGATCTCAATTAATTCATTCAGGATGACTGGATGTTAGAGAACATTTTTTAAAAAACACAAACACCGTAAGAATGTTACCTGATAGGGTATTTCATTACCTGTAGAATGTGGGAGACTTTCCCTCATTAGCATCTTCTACTAAATTACGGTTTTATGCTGTTAAAGTATTTGTGGCTTAGTCAAAGCTCATAAAACAGACAGCGGCCAATAAGGAAGGGGAATGATTTACTGGCAAAAAGACAGGTCTCTAGGTCTTTCTTTACAGTCATGTAGTCAGAAATCACTTAGACACGTCCTTTCATATTTCCTTTAGGAAAAAGGAAAGAATAAATTTCTTTTAAAGTCAGAGACTTTTAAAAAGAATGGATGTAAATTTAAAGACCTTCAACCTTTTATACTGGCCACTAAAATTTCATTTGTACTGATCCAAGTACCAACTAGAGAGACATATGGAACATGATTTTTAAAAACTCATTTTTTATTAGTTCTTCCTGTTATATTTGCCAATTCTATCATCTAGATCAGGAAATAATTTAAGATGGGCTGAGTTATTGATTTGAGTGTGCATTAGCAAACAAGATCAGAACTAGGAGTTAGTTTTAATAAATCATCCAAATATTGTGCTATTATCCACTTACTGTAGTTGATCTCAATAGCTGCACTTGTATCTGACTATACCGAGTATTTCTACAGGTTTCATTGACTTTCTGCAGCTCCGTCAGCCTCAAACCCTGAAGCTCTGCCTAGGCACATAGATATGTCGGACAAATGGACACTGACTCACCTCGAAATCAACATACGGTCATGCGTCACCTAGAGACAGGGATACGTTCTGTGAAATGCATCGTATGAACATCACAGAATGTATTACACAGACCTGGGTCATCTAACCTACTACACACCTGGGCTAAGATGGTACAGCCTAGTGCTCCCAGGCTGCAAGCCTGTACAGCACGTGACCGTACTGAATAGCACTGGCAATTGTAACACAATCGTGAGTATTTGCGTATCTAAACTTATCTAAACATAGATGAGGTACAGTACAGATATGGTATACAGCACTTTTATATAACTGGCAGTGCAATAGGTTTCTTTGCACGAACATCATCAGAAACATGTGAGTAACGCATTGCACTAGGCATTATGACAGCTACGATGTCACTAGACGATAGGAATTTTTCAGCCCTATCATAATTAATATTTTGAGACCACCATGTATACCCAGTTCATCATTGATCAAAACGTGGTTATGTGGCACATGACTATATAATAAAGGTGGTATTTTGAGTCAGTGAGGAAATGACAAACTATTCACTAAACCATGCTGGCACAATCAAGGACACTATCATTGTCCTCATTTCACAAATGAGGACACCGAAACACAGAGAAGTTAGGTAACTTGCCCGGAGTCACACAGCTAGTATGCAATAAATTCTAGAACTCAAAGTCAGGCAGGCTTACTGCAGAGTCCAAGCCTTTAGCATTATGCTGTCTCTTCCTAATACTTAATTTTTACAAAACCTATTTTACCAATAAGAAAACGGAACAACAGGACAGTTAAGTAACTTCCTAAGATCACATATGGAGCAAC
>NW_011888902.1:1928165-1938943 GCF_000151845.1 Pteropus vampyrus
TCTAGAGATTTGTGGAGAAACAATAAAAAATGAAGACTTCTAGATGACTTAGGATCATAGAGCATTTTGAAGCCGAAAAGGAGCCTGTATTAGTGGAGTCATTATTCAGAGAATGTCAAATGACTTTGGATTCCTCTGTCTAGTCCAAAGTTTGTTTCTCATCCACAAACTACTGAATATTTTCACTTGGATGTCTCAGAGACTCCTTAAACTCAAAGATCCAAAATTAAATTAATCCATCTTTTTTTTTTCTATTACCACTTTAATACCGCCCTCTTTCTTACCAAAAAAAAAAAATTGTTTTCCTGTGTTGCTTTTATCAGTGGACTCCTAATGACCCAACTCAGAAATCTGGAAGTCCTGCTTGAACCTTTTCTTGCATAACTATTTCTCAAATCCTTCCTTTTGTCCTCCTTCCCACCTTTACTACTACGTAATGGGCGTAACTGGGGTCTAATTTGTTCTCCATGCTGCAGCCAAAGGCTCTTTCTTAAAAGCTTTTCAGACCCACCTGCTCTTCAAGCAAATTTTTGAAAAGTTTCTTTTTGCCTCGAAGTAGGGAATTGCGGAAGCAAATCTTTTAGCGAGTTTCACTGTCCTCGACAAAGCTTTCTCCTACCCACCCTACCTGAAACTGGCAGACAGCCCGTCTGTTTTCCAGCCGCCCTGAACTACCCCAAACTTTCTACCTAACTGCTGATAAATATTTAGAATGAATGATTTGGTACATACGAATATAATGTTTAGGCAAAATGTACTTCTTGCATCTCAGTCCCTCCCCATTAAAAAGTAACATTGATTTCTAAAACACTGTAGAATTTCGGTGTGACCACAGGGTGAAAAAACATTCTGTAGTTTATTTATCCCTTTGTCTTACTTTCTCCAAAGAATTAAATATCTTGAATTCAAATTCTCAGCCCAGAAGTTAATTTTTCTAGAAGCTAACTCCGTACACTTACATTTATCTAACACGAGGATTGTGAGGACCTATTATGTGCCAGGCACTCTGCTAGGTAGGAAGGGTAAGCAAAGATTTATAAAACAAAATTCTGATCACTGGAAACCCGCAGAGTATGGAGGCTGGGAATATTCCCATTCAATGAGATAATATGTGAGTGTGTCTAGTTACAGGTTTGCCAGATAGAAGGCACTCCATGAAAGTGTTAAGAAAATAATTAGATCATGAAGTAGTAATCATTATCTTCCTGGCTTATATAGAAGCCACATTCGGCTTCCTCTTTGTGGTTGAAATTATTTTACAGAACCCCAAATTCCAATAGATTAGCCGGAGCTGTTTTCATTTCACAAACTAATATCTCTAAGCCCACCTGCACCTGACATATATATCAATTTTGATCAACCATAACACATTTTGGAGGAGAAAACAATGCCATACTAAATAAAAGGCAACTGATTGATGGAAGAGAACTCACTATCTGAGTAACTGCAATGATTTTAGCTCTTTGGTTTTTATTTTAATGCTAATGTCACTGAATTGTTTTAAATGGCTTTAAAACAGCAAGGTGATTATTTTTGCCACAGTTTAGGGAGATTATGGTTTACTGGCCAACTCTCTGACCTTCCAAGATCCTGAGCTAAAATCCCTTCAGCCCAAGTTGTTTTAATGTGAAATTGATACAGAAACTCAGAACCTGAGAAAGGAGATCTGAAAGGCACCTTCCTAAAAAACAATTGATTTGCTTCATTTCGTTGAAATGGCGAATGCTTTGATGGTTCCTATTTACAATGGCTTGTCCTCCTCCTCAATGGAGTCGACGTGTCAGAGTCTTTAACACTATAAATTTGATCAGAACTTCTTCAGTAATAAACAGACCAGATTTCAGGGGTGTGCCCCTCCTCACGGGCCTCTGGAGCCCATTTGCTTACCAATTTGTGGCTTAAGACATAAGACTTGCGTTCTTCATGCTTAGCTGCTCCAGGTATTCGAAAATAGTTCTGGGAAGCTCAATATGCAAACTGGTTTGGGAGCCCGCAAGACGTCAAAGAGAAGAAAATGTGACCTTCCTGAGGAAAAAGGCCGTCGCTCAGTTCAATTCATTTTCAAGTATGGAATTTCGTAGCATTCGTAAAACACACGAAGAATGTCTATTTTTCTTGTGATGCTTCCTAAACCATTTAGAAACCAACAAGGAAGTAGCCTAGTTTGTTGATTTTTCCCAAATGCCAATGGTGTGCCAGATTTCACTGTGACTTATGTGGAATCTCATCGTTGGTACATGTGCCCGTTAAAGAACAAGGGACACACACCACATGTCACCGAAGGAGAAACACAGCAGCTACTGAAGGACTTGGGTTGGCCGAGTTTTCCTTTTCGGCTCCACTCTTTGGGAGATGTCCTGGGTGGGTGTATTTCCTTTCTTTCCTTTTGAACAGCAGATCCAACTTAATGGTGATCGTTTTGAAATCAAGCCATTAAATTAATACAAAATGCTGATTCATTCTGCCCTCCACTTTTTTCTTTGTTTAATATGAGAAGGTTTCATTGAACAGGTATGTCCCATGACAAGGTGCAGCATCTCACCCAGATTGCCTGCCTATCATTTTGCAAAGTGATTCTGCCTAGCAGCACTTGGGTCTGCTATGCTGAGTCCAGGGTGAGCCTAACAGTCCCCATCAAAAATTCCTGTTAACACTCTTGAAGTTAAAAGAAGTCCCCTGGGGTCATTGCTTAGTACCCAGAGGTAGAAAAATCATCCTATGTAGGTCTGTAGAAAATCCTTGACAATAGCACCCCAACCCCTCCACACTCCTGTGTACAAAGAGTTACATGAATTTCTTATAGAAAGTCTAAGGCCAAAAAAATTAAAGGATCTTTTCCTACCTTCCAGCAGACTCCTCAAATTTTCACCTAGATTTTGACTAAATCCCTTTGTGATTTCCAGCCCAGTTTTTAGTATATTTCTCCGCATTTAATCTATTCCTTTTCACGATGAAAAATAACTGACTCATAGGTTCTTTATAAAAATGATGGCAATCATGATAACAGCATGATTAATAGTAAAAGTCATTCGCGCAGGAGACAAAAGACAAGATGAAATCATTTTGTGTCAGGATTTCTTAACTATTTTTAATTCGAATGAAAATAAGCAGCTTGGGAATTGTTTTCAATCATATTTAAAAACAAATCCCAACCTGTAAGATGGATCAGAAAGCTTTTGTGTGAAGCTGTGTATTAGCAAGAGAATATTACCGAGAAAAAGTTGTGTTAGAAAGCAAAATCACATTTTAAATCAAAGAAAACCATAAAATTGTAAATTCGCTTTATTATTTTAATGTATATTATGTGTGTAGACATTTATGTGTATATGCATGACAATAGCATGTGCTGCTTTCCTATGTTTCACTTATCAACTGTCCAACAATTGATAAAAATAAAAAATCGAAGATCTCTTTATTGCCACATATTTCAATATTTTCTGTTATAAGAATAAAACATACAGATAATTTTTTTTCTCTTTTATTAGGAGCTTAGTTGAAAGTTAAATGAGAGAATGCCTACGTAAACAAAAAGCTAAAATTTCCATACTGATTTAATAATCCGAGTATTTCAGATTTTATAGGTACAGACAAATAATATCTATAAAGATGAAAAATTAATCTGATGACTCCAAATGTTTATATATATGTATATGTGTGTTTATGCAACATATAATCTCTCGACTCAATTAATAATGGCTTGGCAGAAAGCCCTTTTGCATTTCAAGAATGTTTCCTAATCTCATCAGAAATACTCGAGGCAATTTCAAATCCACTCCCAACTATCTCATTGGATTGCTAGGTTACATACACTTCAACAGTCCCTCATCTTTCCTGTGCCTGTCTCGACTAGAAAATCGGGCTAAAATCTTTTTCTCTCCAAAGATAACTTACATAAAATGCTCAAATCAAAAATTATGCATCGAGCACAAAATAAAGTCAATGGTCATATTCCCTTGAAGAAGACTTCATGTGAAACACGATGCACTCAGTTACAAACAAAAGGACAAAATTTAAAGGGAGTGATTATTGATCGCTGCGGAATCCCAAAAGCCATGCGATCCAATCAGACCAGGGAAGAGTTAAAATATGAGAACTCCCCAAAGCTTAGATGACTTTGGAAACACAGATCAAAAACAAAGAGACGGAAAGTATAATTAAGTCCATTACTGCTCAGTCAAATGAAAACAGCCGTGACATCTTTCCTTATTTACGACACCAGCAAAGAGCTCAGTTCCACTCCTGGATATTGCTGTAGGACAGCACCGCTGCCTCAGAAGGTGGAACAGAAACGAGCTGCTAAAATTTATGTCACCAGATCATGTTATAGATATAAGATTTATGCAGAAGTCTCATAAAAAAATAAGTAGCTTTTATATCTTCTTACAACAATTCTTATTCTACACATATTTTCTAAAGCGCATTTAGGATCCTGAAAAGCCTGTTTACTTAAGTATGTATTTTGACTCAGATGCTGGAGTTTACCAATAGAAATAAAAAAATCTTTGAGTAATCAAGCCATCTGTTAACATTTATGAAATATTTTCACTGCTGAGTTGTCCTTCTTAGTAACTGGAAAATTCAAGAGAATATACAGGCCACTCACAACATTTCTTCCTTGGAAATCCTTCAGTTACTCTCCATCTTTGTTCTCAGGTTCCTGGTCAAATCTTGTCTTAATCATTTCGGTATTCCTGCTGCCTAGAACAGTACCCAGCATGGATGTAGTATTTCTTCAATAAATGTATTTATCCATAAAGATTTTCACTGTGTGTGTGTGTGTGTGTGTGTGAATATATATATATTCACACACATTGCTTCAGTTCAGAAGGCAGCGACTCCCTTATACTTCTTTTCAATCTATCATCAATGCCTGGGAGCATGTACCTTATTTACAGTAGGTGCCCAATAAATATTTGTGGGTTAACTGATTTTCTGAGTTATATAAACAAATTTACAATGATATAACATCTTTTCTTCACTGTCGTTAGGAATATAAATTGGTACAGCCATTTGAATGACAATTTCTTTTTATATCTTTGGTCAAGAATGTTCATAGCACCATAGTTTGTAAGAACAACAACAACAAAAGAGTGGAATGGGTAAATAGTGGTGTATTCATATAAGGCAAAGTCGTAGAACAGTGAAAAACTATCAAACATCCTTAAGAGTGAAAACATGTCAACGTCATCATGAATGACTCTCCCAGATAAGATGTTAAGGAAACAAAATCGAATCGCACATCATTTATTAAAGTTTTAAAGAGTGAAAACAATATTATCTGTTGTATTATATACTACACATTGTATTTATTTATTTAAGAGGCGTGGGGAGGAGGCGAGCACTACATTTAGCATAGAGGATGCCTGCGGGGAAGGGAAGGATACTGTAGTCATGAAGAGGAATACAGGAGCCTCAACCACATCCTAACGTCCGGTACCGACCAGGCTGTAGAGTATAAAATAGTCATGCCTAATACTTATTGAGCATTGACTATATGCCATGTACTGTGTTAAACACTTCATATGGGTTATCTAATTTAATCTTTACGACAATCCCATAAGTTATGATGCCTCTTTCTAGATGAGGAAATGGAGACTTTGGGATGTATTAGAACTTGTCCAAAGTCACATAACTTGTGAGTGTTGGACCTGAGATTGGCAGCTGAGCCGACCAGCTCTCTGAAATCAGTCTCCCGTTCCGCCTCCCACTTGAGCATGATGTTGCGTCTTGATGACATGTATCTAAACTTTTAGTGTGTGTGCTCTTTGACACAGAAATACCATTTCTATATATTTAGACTAAGATATAGTGGTAAATATGCCCCCAGGGGATATGTCAAAAGAAGTTCATATCAGCAATGCACACTAAAACCAAAAAAAATCAATATCCATCAATAGAGGATTGATCTTTTAAATCATGATCTATTGGGGCAATATAATTCTCTCAATCTATACTTATTTACATGGAAGATTTGCATTAACATGGTTATATCGAATAGGCAAGCTGTAAAACAATATGCATATAGGGTAGTATTTTTATAAAAATTTAAAATGTCTAAACGTGTGTAGAATGCAGTATGGAAGGCTCTTGCCTCCAATGTCACTTCTGGGAGAGATGTCCCTAATGGCTTGGCCCAAGCATGCCTCCCCTGTTGATTTGCTATCGTGATTTTCTGCTGTTGGCCTTCGTAAATGTGTGGTATATATTTATTCATTGGCTTTCTTGTTGATTGTGTGTGTCTTTCACCAATTTTATGCTACCTAGGAGCAGGGACCACTTCTGTATTGTTTCCCACTATTTACCCAGGCCCGAGTAGTCCAGATTATGTGCTCCAGAAATTCTTGTCCAGTTAGTGTCCAACCAATTCATTTCAGACAATTTCCGCTTTCTACTTTATGTTTCATCCATCGTTTCAGCTTTCGCAATACACCCTCATACTCTTTTCTTTCTTTTTTTCTCTCTTTTTTTTAAGTTTTAAATCATGGCTCTGTTACTTCCATTGGGAAATAGAGTCCAATATTCACTCGCAGAGCAAAGAACCGGGCTAAAGAAGCTTCCAGTTCACGGCCCAAGGTAAACCAGGAGGAACCAAGAAGCAGAGGCCGGGCTGCTGACAGTTTGCTTTAAGGGGGTTTTTTATTTGCCTTGTTTTTGGGGTGAGAGCTATAACTTAAAGGGCCGCAAAAAGCTGCTCTCCTCCGACCCAGCCCCAGCCTCCCACTGTCTAAAGAGCAGCCATTCCATAAATGTTTGGTGCACAAAAGGATGAAGAAGCGAACACGTAAAACAATTTTTTCATTGGTCTTGCTGTGGCGGTAAAAGCCATAAAAATCATAACTGAAAAATGTAAGATTTGATAAATATTGAGTTTAGGGAAGAAAAAAAATGTATTTATAAATTAATTTGTTTTCAATAGAAGACCTTGTAGGTAAGGTTCCAACACAGTGAATTTTTACAGTGGTGCTATAAACTCTAAAACGGGCATTATGAATGTGGGCAACATAATTTATAATACTTGCATAGCTTTCAATTATTCAGGTGCTCAAAGCCCAACAAATTGAATAACGAACGGGAGTAATGAATTGAACCCTGAGCAGACGATCACAGAAAGCCATGGGTACTCACCACCGAGGAATCCACATAGGAGGAGTCTGAAAGAGAGAAACTAGTTTGAAGGACACATTTTCTCTTTCAAGCCAAAGCATTTACGGAACGGTAATGCGAGTAGGAATTGCTTTTAAGAAATACCCGTTAAAGGCATAAAGCTGCTAAAATAGTATATTTCAGATGACCAAACAGAGAATTAGAATCATAAATTGGCCCGTTACATTCTCTGAGAGTGCGGGTTCTCTATTTCATTATTTTTAACAACGTCGAGAGGTGGGGGGGAAACGAGGTCATATAAATTATTAAGCGCCATCGCTTTAGATTTAGGTGTGGAACTGTGTTGATATTCCGCAGATTCTAAAGCACAGAGTTCTTAATGGTGTTTCACGCAACACCGCAGATGAGAAATTTAAATCACGAAATGGCTTCTGGACTCGCTGTTCAGACCCGGGTGAGATGCTGCACGTTCTTAGTGTCTGCAAGCGACACGACATTCTTGAAGGAAGTTTGCACACCGAGCCTTCTCCCCCACATCCCTGCTTCCAGAGACGCCGCAGACCAGCATGCTGTGCGGTTAGCAAAAATTATGGAAACGTTCGAATTAAATATATTTGGCAAAGTCAATAAAGGATGAACGACTCCCCTCGCCACCCATCCCCACCACCATCACACGTGCTATTCAGTCAGCACATCATTATCCCACTACATAAAGTAAATTTATCAAAGCAACTTAAAAATAATCTGTCTTCTGGAATGCTGCCAGCCAGGGGGGCGATGCCGTGTAGCGATTAGCGTGTAGTCCATGAGGTCAGAATAATTGGTTTTAAATCTCAGCTTTACTGATTTCTACATGTATCTTAAGCAAATTACTTACCCTTCTAAACTTCGGTTTCTTTATCTGTATAATGGGGATAATAACAGTACCTATCTCATAAGATCACTGGGAGTATTAAGTGAGATCATATGTGTTCATTTAGTATAGTAAATTGTAAGATATCTCCATGCAGGAACTTCTTTTCCTTTTATTAATCACAGAAAACATTCACTACAGGTTCCCATTAAATGATGCTGAATGAATGAGTTCTAAGGGCAGCATTGTAACCTATTATAGCTGATGAACTCTGAACTCTTAGAAACCTTGAAACATTTTTCGTTCGAGGGTGACCTGGAACCACGAAAGGACAATGATTCACAGCACGACCTTGGATCAGTCAGTTCACCTCTTCGGACCCGGGTGTCTTCGCCTGTGCCGTGAAGGGCTGGGCCGGGATGGCGCCTCACGAGCCCTCCAGGTCCTCTGTCCTGTGTCACTTCATCACCGTGGTTTCTCTGCGCAGCGTCAGGTTGAACTCGTTGCCCCTTCTAATAGCCATTCAATCTTACTTCTAAAAGCCAGGTCCCGCCGGTGTTGGGGTACGCCGCCTGTTTCTAGTTCACGGTGGAGAACTCAGTGGTGGGGAACAGATGAGGATCGATGCCCTGTTATGGCCACAGCTGGGACGCAATTTCAAGCCTCGTGCAGGGGGGGCACTTCGCTTCGGGGACCACGAGCGTTAACGACCGCTGGTAGCGCACGCTTTGTGTCTGGGATACCTTTTGCAAAGTTGTCACTCTCCTCTAATGAGTGTCTGGTCTGAAAAAGAAAATATGGGTCTGTTGATCTGCTGGCCTCTGAGAGTTTGCTTCCTGATCAGCAAAGTGCAGAAATGGGTCCTGGGATATCACAGAGAAGTAGAAAATCTCCCCTTCGGCCTCCATGCCTGGCTCTGGATGCAAACTGAGGTTTATGGCCAGCATCGCGACCCTCTGTTCCACCCTCGGAGCCCCTGGGGAGAGCAGAGAGATTTCAAAAGAACAAAACCCCTTCCCCAAATCAGAAAACTGACATCACGGGAATGCCTGTACAGGAGGGACGCAGAGACAAGGAGAGAAAGTTGGTTTAGGTTAAGAGCGTTGTGAACATTCTCTCCAAATAAATCTTATTAGGAAAGGACATAGCAAAAGGAACAACCAGAAAGCAAGAAAGATCAGGCGACCTGAGAACCATATTAAAGGAGTAAAATGCCACACACTTATTCAGTTAAAGAGAAGTTCGAGAGTTTAGCACAGCACTGACAAGGATATGTCAAATAAAATGATTGCCTCCTTGGACAAAGCTTTGGCTCAACTGAAAGTCTAGAGATAAAAAAAGAGAGAGTACCTGTGGAAAATCACCTAGAATGGTACCCTTCACCTCACCACCTGAAACCCAGAGGTCCCCCATTAATATTTCATTAATATTAAGAAGTGGATTGCAAGAATAAACAAGAATAAACAAGCCCTTAGAAAGCCGTGTCTATTTGAGAGAGAAAGATAAACTAAAATCAATTTCAAAATTGAACAATTCCAGATCATCCCATTTGCTCCTTTTGAAGATCAACAACTTCGCTTCGAAAGTTTTATGTGTTGTGTGTGTTTTTAATTTAATAACTGGTTAGAAATCTCATTGCTCATGCCCTAAACATTTTCTACCCCATTATCTTCATTATTATTCATTCATTCACACATTCATTTACTCATTCTCTCATTCTCTCCAGAAAAACTTGAGGAGACGATAATGAGGATAATGTAGAATGTCTATCTTTAAGTTATCAAATCCATCAAGTCTGACTCATCAGAGGGCTGGGATACTGGCTCTTCTTATAAGCCAACTGTGGGCAAGTTAGTTAAACTCTTAAAGTCTGTTTCCTCTTCTATAAAATAAAAATCATAGCGTGTTTCTAATAGACTGTTGTGAATGGACCTCAGATAACGTATATAAAATACCTGGAACTTAGTGCTTAGAACACAGTGGCATCTCAATAAATGATAGTAAGAATAATATGTCATGATTTCATTATATAAAATGTCATCATTTCCCTGACATTTCCTGCGTGCTGTTAGCTCCCTTCCAACTGTGTACAGGTAGGTCTACTTTGATGAAGTTTTTAAGAACAAGGGAATAGATTATATCACCCCAATCATATACCATCTTATTTTTCTTATCAATTTTAAAACTGCAAAATCAGAAGAGCAGGAGCTATCTTATGTAGCCAAAACTATGGCCCATCCATTCAAGTAGTCTGTCACCAACACGGACACTAAATTATTCGTAACGATGATAATCGTTACCATTTATTGGGCCCTTGCTGTATACCACTCACACGCTAAGGACTTTATATGGCTTGTTTCATTTACCTTTACCAAACCCCTATGACGTTGGCATTTTTATCCCCATTTCGCAGATGAAAAAGGGGGAATGCAGTGGGGAGTTGCGTGGGAAGAATGTATGACGTGGCCCAAAGTTTGTTTACTCAGCTGGTAGGCAAATAAACCAAGATGTGAATTCAGATCATTCTCGTGACAAAGTTTTATGCTTTTAAGCAGGATTGAGTGTCTAGTTTTCTTCCGAAAAATTATAGCATTTTAGAAATGTAGAAAAGAAAGGAATTTTGAGTTTTTGAATACAAGACCACCCTTTGAGGAAATTGGGACCCGAAGTGTTCTTTCTAGCTAAATAGTAAAACCCTTGAATGTGGAACCCAAGCTGTGTATTGTATAGTTCCTCAAAGTAATTTTGATGGTTTTTTTTTGGAAACCACTGTTTATCCTAAATTCCATTTATAGTCCTAACATACATAACTTTTTAATGT
>NW_011888902.1:1941458-1958867 GCF_000151845.1 Pteropus vampyrus
ATTCATTCATTCATTCATTCATTCATTTAGAAGATATTTATTACAGTGTAATTTACCAAACTGCTTGTATTAATGTTACCATCATGATTTTAGGCATATAACCTCTCTTTACCTCAGTATCTGTCTTCACTTGAGGTGTAATAATAGTATATACATCATGGAATTGTGAGGATTAAACTGTTGCTATGTGTAGACTGTTTAGAACAGTGTCTGGCACATAGTAAATGCTCAACATATATTAGCTGTTGTCTTATCTTGAGCTGCTGTAACAAAATACCATAGGCTGGGTGGCTTAAACAGACATTTATTTCTCACAGTTCTGGACGCTGGAAGTCAAGGTCAAGGTGTGGCAGATTCGGGGTGTGCCGAGTGCTCGCTTCCTGGTTCAGAGATGACCACTTCTTGGGGTGCCCTCACAGCATAGGGGCAGGGCTCTGTTCTCTTCCTCTTTTTCGAGAGCGCTAATGCCATCACGACCATTCTCACCCGCAAACCCTCATCTTAATCTAATGACCTCCCTCGCGTCCCACCTCCAAATGCCATCACATTAGAGATTAGGGCCTCAATATATGAACTCTGGGAGACACGACCATTCAGTCCAACTACGAATGTGATTATTTATCAAGTGTAGTAACAGAAATAAACACGAGGGGATGGCTAGCTAGCACAATTCTTTAAAAAAAAATGATCCCATGTAAAAGAAATGTGTGTGGTTATAAGATAGAACGGGATACTTTGACTCTAGGTCCCTCTTTCAAAATCCTTTCCCATTAAGAAGTGACAGAACTCAGCTTCAGAAGTTTGTGGGAGGTGGCAGGAAATGAGCGAGCGGCGTTAGCTACAAAGCTTGGTGGTGTCTTCTGAAACCGATGCAGCCGTAACTTGGATGGAAGCGGTGAGACCTTCTACACTGAAATATAAAATACGGAACCAACAGCTAACACTTTCCAAGTCATTTTATTTCCACTTATTTATCTTCCTGTTACAGCATTGCTATCTGAACCGCGTCTGCGAGTTCAGGCCCCCATAACGAATTGCTTCGCGGTTGTCAAGGCATTTTAACATCATTAATTAATTAATTCTCAGGACAGCTCCATGAGTTCAGTACTATTATGATCCCTTATTAAAGATGAGGAAACAGGTACGGAGTGGTGAGTACTTAGGGACATACAACTGGTAGCCGGGGCCCAGTATGGCTCCAGGGGCCTTGCTCTTAAATGCATACCTTAATGCCTCTTTATAATTGAAGAGGCTGCTTAAGCCTCTGACAATTAAACAGTTATGCATATAGACTGTGATTGATGAGGATATACAAAGGGTTATGGACATCGCGGTTCAGAAATTTCATTGTCACATTCGTGAAGAGTCTTCAGTGTTTTGTTTCGGTTTCGTTTGGAAGGAGGTGGCGAAGCTGTGCTCACACTGATCCTGTCTTTGCCAGCAATTGACTTAGTGCGGGTTTGCTGTGGGAATTATATTAATTTCATAAGCCAATAGCATACAGGATAATGTCTCTTCATAAGCCAAATAAAGAAATAACGTACTCCAAACAGATGGCAGATTAATCATACTGTTGTTCCAAGCCGGGGGAGATGAGAGGAATAGAGTCCCAATTTTAACCGAGGTGCATCTTTTTTATACAAGGAGGCACTCAGGGGAGAAAGGGACCGGCTGAGATCTGACTTCCACCCGCCAGCACAGGATGAAAGTCCCCTGTTGCTAGAGCACGTTGCTAGGGAACCAAGATGCTAGTGTTGGCGATAGGCAGGCCTCCTTCATGGGGTCACTGTGAGGCTTTTCGCCGCTGCCTATCACAGGGAGGCTAGCCATCCCAGGAGCTAATGGCCCAAAGGGCTTCAGAGGACTTTTGGCTTAGTGAAGAGTCACTTCACCCAAACTGTAACCCCCAAATAGTCCTCACGAACTCTCAGCATTTACGTAAATGTCCCCTTGCTTCTCCTCGTGTTCTTAAGGACAAGGCCCCACAAGGAGGACCCTCAGTAGCTGGGCTGCTAACAAAATTTTCTTTTGTTATTTGGTAACTTGTTGCTGACTACTGATCCCAATGACCAAAACAATGATCGCCATCTACAGAGGTTGATGACACATACGTTTCGTTAATAATATACATTTGATAAAGTAACAGGCAGCCTCTTCTGTATTCCTCGTCTTAATTTGATAAACAATTAACAATCTGTGCATTTATGGATTTTTCTCTTGTTTTCTCTAGCACCCAACAGCCCAGAGAACAAGATCCATATTTACCTAAAGGTGAAACAAAAGTAGTAATCCGTTGTTATGGAAAGAGCAGGGGACCTCTCTGTCAAACCACCGAAGAGGACATTGCTACATCTATAGACAGAAGAAACCACCATTAAAATTCTAAGCGCCCTTGCATCATCCATGGCATTGACTATTATTTGCTGACTCCTTTTATCTTTCCAAGCTAGGAGTACATGCAGGCTCGCTGACAACCTCATCAAAAGTGAGGGTATCAGCAGTTTCTCCTCAAGTTAAACATACAAGTATTATAATGACCCAGTGGCACTTTTTACTCAGTAGTAATGAAAACACATGTTCAAAAAAGAATTACGAAACGGTGTTCGAAAAAGAATTACAAAACGATGTTCATAGCGTTATTGGTACTAGTAAACTGGAAACGAGCTAAATCTCCATCAACAGGTGTTCGGATAAACACAAGGGAACACCGCACACCAATGCAAAGGAAGAAACTGCTAATGTGCATCACAGCTTGAGTCAATCTCAAAAATAACGTGATGAGCAAAGGGGGTATGTCCACCGTGTGATTACATCTACCCGGTGTTCATAACCGAGCAAAAGCTAAGCTGTGGTGACAGCGTTCAGAATAGTCGGGCAGGGGTGGGAAGCTGACAGACGCAGCACGAGGAAGGTTTAGGGGCGAATGGAAGGCTGCCTGGCTTGACTGGGGTGGCAGTTACGAGGGTATAGACTGTTGTCAAATCTCACGGAACCGAGCACTTAAAACCTGTGCAGATATAAAAAGTAAAATACATTCAAAATTAAATAAAATCTTTAAAAAGGAGTAAAACTAAAATGGTGACTTTTATTCAGACTAAAATTATTCGATGTTCTTGCTTGATAGCTTTCTGTCTCTTCAACCTATTTTACAGATATTTTAACTCCCCTCTCTCCCTCCCCATTTATGCTACAGAGGAACCGCAAATGGCCTCTTGATGACCGTTTTCACGGACCGGCTAATAGTAACTGAAAATATGGATGGGGAGTTCCAGTCCACTCACACTTTTCCATCATTTCTACAATAGTTTTATTATTTTTTGCAGGTATCCAATGATGAAAAATGATTTTTTCAAAGGGTAAACAATTAGTATATAAGATTCAGCACATTAAACAGACTTCATTGTCTCTTTATTAGTCTTGAACTTGATAATTTCAGAGAATTTCTGGTTACTTTCCAATGACATTTAACATTTAGACTTAAAAATACAGAAGAAAGCATTATAAGTTTTATCCAACATGATTATGGCCATCATTTGAATAAAATACAGATTTTTGCAAGCTGTAAAGCATATCATTACTACACACTGGCCTAAGGAAGGTTTGGCTCACAAACTATAGAGCTCTAACCAAGTCATTAAATCTATCTAAAAGGGCCTCATTTGAGAAGCAATAAAATTTTTAATCATTTTATTATTAAAAGAGTGTTTAATATGTAGCTAATTAAATGCCAAAGGCAGGTTATCTGAGTTTAACCTTCAAAAAGAAAATGATGTATCAAAGTCTGCCTCTGGCATCATGGGATAGAAATGTCATCCTCATAATCATAGCGTGACAACTAGCTGGTGGCCTTTTCTAGAGCTATAGTTAAATTACCTGATTAAATTAATAGCCATTTAGATGTTTTAGGAACTGCACAGACCTATACTAAATGAAAATTAGGTCCATTACATTTTCCGAGTGGGCTAGATAGACCCTAAAATAAAACACGTATGCCATTGCCCACATTACTTAGATTAAGCAATTAAAAGCTCTTTCTAAAAAGTGACTAATTTCCCATAACGTACAGACAACTGGATTCACACCAATGACTAGAGGTAACTTTTTTTTCTGCTTAATTTTTTCCTATCCTAGGACAAATTCTCTGTTTGTTTGTTTTAAAATGAAACAGTAAAACTTGAATATATCACCTAGGTATGTAGGTAGATCACACTATTTGTAATTATATTTCTCTAAGGCAATGAAGAGTGATTATATATAAGACACTAAATTGGAAAAAGTACAAAATCATCGTAATTGGGAATTCACCAAAACACCGTTGAAGCATTCTAGGAAATAGCTTCAAACTAATCAGTGTCAATTATTTGGGAAGAATACCAAAAAAAACCCAAAACAAAACAAAGCAAAAAACTCACGAATTCTTTCCTTACTAAGTTAATTGTTCCATATAAAATCCAGATCATCAAATAATTAAATGCATCAGAAAAATGCAAACAGTATACTTAACTGTTCCTTCCATATTCCTCTAGTTGCAAATGACTACACTGAATGTAATTTTTAAGGTCAGAAGTTTTGGTCACTGCTATGACCAAGTACCTAGAATAGTGTTTAACATACAGAAGGTATTCAATAAATATTTTTTGGGTTTAAAGTAACCCTAAAACTTTTTCTTAGTTTTCATTAAGAACATTTATTTAAAAGTCATATTAAAAATCTGAAATCCTTTTTTAAAAACATGTTATAATTTTATAACATGACAACATGTTATAAAATTAAATATTTGGCAAGGAATTTTAAGCCAGTGCTACCTCAGATGCAACTACATACTAAGGGAACTACACCGTAATAAGTGTGGAGGCTTCCTTTATTTACAATCAAATTTTTGTTTAATTTCATTTCGCTTCATTTTACACTTATCAAAGATATCGTGTAGTATCCTATTTATGGATTTTAAGGGGTTCGAATAGATACAAATTCTTAATAAACGTTTAATTTTAGCATCCTTCCTATAGCTACAAAACTTAGATCTACTATAAGATCTCTTGCTATTTACAGAGAAATTTCACCTGTGACATGCTCATGATGTTTCTAACACTAAATGGGAAGAACCAAGGCAGCATTGACAAGACTCTGTGAACAGATCGGTCTTGGGGAATCGACAACGCTTATGTCATAACTTGGTCGAATGCATGTCAGTCTTTATTCATTGAATCAATATATGTTGGGGACCTACAGGATGTCACTAAACTCTGGACTCTGTAGATCTACAAAAATTAATCAAACGGCCTAACTCTAGTGTAAATAAATAAGCAACACTGGGCATGAAAGAATAATAATTAAAGAACGTTTGTGAGCAATATTAGAAATGTGTACGAAGGACAATAGCTCGAGTGAGATAGAAATGATGACCTTTTTGGTGAATGGTTGAGGCAAGTTGAGAAAGGAGTTATATAACAGAGAAGAGGTTCAAACTGTCATATGAGGAAATGAAGAAGGAAACTCGTACACAGGGATGTCACATCTCTAAACAAAATTACCGTGAAAGATGTGTGAAATACTAGATTTAGCTTAAACAGATCCTCCTTAGAAAACATCAGAATCCAATTTAATGGATTGAGTTTCTAAAATGTTGCTTTATTGGTATGTCAAAAAATATTCCAATTGTAATACATTCTAAGGATTAGGTGATTTTTCAACATTACCATGGAAATTTCCTACAGAGGAAAATTATGGGACAATTCCATAATAGAGAAGACAGAGGAATGTCCTTATGTTTATAAGAAAGCACAGAAATAAAAATTTACGACTTTCATGAGTCCACGATTTACAATTTTAGCATTGGAAGGGAATTCTGACATCTTCTAATCTAATCTCCCAAATATTAAGCTACATTGCAAGTCTATAGCGGTTGGTCTCAAACTCAGAACACCTAACCTCCCTTCTCCCCACCCTCTTTGCTGCCTCTCAAATGTATCCTGCCTTTGTGTCTCCCACATAAAACAGCCGTTGAGATCACTAAGAGTTCTGTGACTATTATAATCTCGGAGGTTGCTTATGGGAATTATTCCATCAATGGAAACGACAAAAGAAATACGTATGCATTCATCTGATTTTGATTCCTTCGCTCTACTTTCAGAGAAAGAAAATGAGTATAAAAAATATGTCGTCTTCTGCAATTTTTCTCCCAGGCTATGTTTGCTGCTGTCCGAATGCGGGTATAAGATTCCGTGGCCTTTTTCACCCACATGCTATGCAGAGTCCGTTTCCCACCATTTAGAATTTAGTGCATCTTTGGTGGAGCCTGACAGGTACATGGAGGGCCGGTGGAGGGAGGTCAGAAGAAGGTAAGAGGGCTGAGAAGGCAGCCATAAAATTTACAATCCTCATGCCCATGAAAGCACAACAAGCAGGTAAGGTCGAGTGCACGGTCACAGGGGCACTGGCCAGGCCTCCAAAGGCTATGGGATCTTATTTCATTATCCCACGACCTGCCTCACAGTGCACAAGCGTCCTGCTCTGGGGCCGTAGCTCACGATCTATGGCAGAGTAGGAAAACCACCACAGAACTCTGCAGCTCCGCTTCCAAGGGCAGACGACGGAACTGGCATCGCCTGGTGGCCAGCCTTCTTTTGGAGAGCTGCAGTGACAAGGTAGAATATCCAGGACTTGTGATCGGGCTCTGATTCTGGGACTTCGTAGCTGTGCCCACAATGCTGCAGAACCTTTAAGAGCGTGGGGCCCTAGGTTTGAATTCTGATTCTGCCATCTGAGGGCTGGATAACCTTAACTTCTACATCTCTGAGTAGTAGCTTCCTTAACCATAAAACAGTGATCAGGACAGAGTCAAATACTTAGGGTTGTTAAGAGAAAGAAACAAACAAACAAAAAACAAATCCATGTGAAATGCATAGCACAGGACATGGCCCGCGGCAAGCACGCACGAAGTTCTACTTTTCCGATTATGGTGGAGCCCTCTCCAGCGTATCTTCCGTATGACAGGCTAACTTCTTTAGGTCAGCCTGTTTTTGTTTTTTGGTTTTTTTTGGCCATTCGTCTTTAGCCACCAAAGAGACTGTCCTGATTTCCATAGATGAAGCTGATCCATCTGGCAAGTCACAGTAAAAAAATCTCACGCCCTGACGATGACATCATAGTCACCCGGAGAACTGAGGAGATAGTTCCAGATAGGTACTGGAAAGGGGAGCGTCACCAGCGTCTGTCCCTCCTGCATTCACTCCTGACGCTCAGTCCCTGCCTTATTCTCGTCACAGTTCACCTCGGAGCGTGTACGGATCACGACGAAGACGCGACCGAAGAAAAACAATGAATCTCACGCGCTGCTTTGCCATTTATAACACACGATGTCACTTACCGCCATTCACAAATAATATCTTACGATAAGGAGTCCCAGTCACATTAGAAAAATGCTGCACACAGATTCTGAAAACTGCCCTCCTGGTTCGGGTCGGCCTCTGTATCAACAATTTCTTTGGTTAGTGGACAAGGAAATAAAGGAGGTGGCTGTCAGCATTCGCTTTTACTTCTTAGATTTGAAAAGAAAATGATCCACGGGGATGTTTGTGATCTAGAGTGAAATGTAATATTCTGTTCAGGAGTTGACATACTAGCACTATATTGAGGAGGGTAGGTGGGGACAGAGGGGACCCTGCATATTTTTTACTTGTTTCCTCTCTCATCAACAGAAAATATGACAGTGTTAGTAGCAAGCCTTCTATCCAGTGTATAAAAACCAAGCACTTAGGCATTTTTGAGTGATAATTCAATAGGATTAAATTACACTCGTGTGACAGCTCAACCCCACTAATGAGACACATTTCAGTAAACTGTTGACAAAACTGTCTGGAAGGTTCCTTTAATTTACCAACATGTAACAACATGAGAAACACATTAGTCAACGAGATGAAGATGAATAAGCAGGGAGGTCTAGGGGTATTTTACATTAATACCTGACAACCTGAAAGGGTTTTTGTCACCTGCTCTATTTAGCCCAAGGCAGACACAGAATAACTGGTACCTGTTAGTGTGATTGACTTAACAAAGCAATGAAGGGAATTATCTTGAAGAAGGCTGAATGGAAAACATGTCAGAGAAATTGCTTTCCCTTGCCGAGTGGGTGACGGTCGCAATAAAGTTGAAAGAATATTTCGAATTTCAGGTCGCTTTCTGAAAATGAAACCAACACTTTCATTTATCAAAATCTTTGAGTTTGACCTTAGAGATGAAAAAAAAAAAATCTGTCTATATATTTCTAGCCAGGCGTTGATTGGGAATAAAAGAAGGTTATCCTTGCCCAACTAAATAATTTATTCCAAGTCCAGAAAAGAAAGAACATGTAAGGAACATGGAAGAGCACTAAAAGGGAGCCCAGGAAATCTGGTCATTAAGGCATCGGATGCTTACTGAAAAGCATTTCTAGCTAAAATTATACTGGCCAATAAGGAGAAGGCTATGCAATCATTTGCATCCCTTGAAAAATATTCTGAACTGATAATGTTTCTTCAGTGTCTGGCAAGCAACATAGCTAAAGAGAAAAGGCAGATTAATGTTATCTAAATGAATAAACATGGGAGATATCGGGGGTCCAAGATCTACCTGTTTAAATAGTTATTGTCCATCCCCAATCATTTTAGTTTATAGATATGTTCTTGAGAGAAGGAGTTCCACAAAGGACAGGTGGGAGCAGAGATGGAAATACTATCTGGTCATATCTTTTGGCCAGAAATTCCCCTAAGCAACTGAGCACTTTAGAAGAATTAAAAGAAAAAAATCATCAAGCCAGTCATGACACCTTTAACTCCTTGGAGTATCAAAGATAATGAAGGGGATCGTCAGTTTAGCTAATCCAAACTATCAGCTAATCCCTAAACCACATCTATTTAGGTTTGAAAGCAGAATAAGCTTTATAGGTTTTCTTTGGAGCAAGTTAGCTATCTCATTTCATCTTGATACGGCTATCGTTGTAGTGATTTTGCATTTCCAGAATACACAGTGATTTGTCAGAGGCCCCGGGGAGACAGGCTAGGAGAGAGACGGTGGGAAGACAGAGAGAGAAAGAAACTGGACTTGAACAGTTTCAGCTGAGCCAGGTCAAGGTGTACGCCCTGAGTGGTAACAAAGGTGAGAAAACTGCTCAGAGAGATGTCAACACATGCTATGTAAAGTGTCCAGCCGAACCCTGGAGAAAGAGATGTTTTTCCAGTAGAAAAGCTCCAGGAGGTCTGAAACACTGAGGAGGTGTTTGTCTAACAAAACAGGAAGTAGTTGTGAAGTTTGGGGGTGTCAAAAGTTACATGTGGGTTTTCAGCTGAGTGGGAGGTCAATGCCCCAACCCCTGAGATGTTCAATGGCCAACTGTATTTATTACAAAAGGGCTAGCTAGTTCCGGAGCTGAAAGGGTTGGCTTCTATGCCAACAGGATGACACCGCTCTTACTGGGCTCAGATCCTATCTCTGACTCTCTTAATTTTATTTCCAGTCTCAATAATAGTCATAATGACAATAATTAGTAAAGTTTACCTATGTTCTGTTATTCACAAAAAATTTTCATCACCTCATTTGCTCCTGTAAGGTAAAGTGGGGTTGGTATTATTATGACACTTGAGAGAAAGAAGAAGCTGACTTCAGCGAGTGCCCACTCAGGGCACAAAAGCAGCTGAATAAGACACAAATTCAGGTCCTTTGACTCTAAATACTTTTTTCACTCTATTAAACTATCCCAAAATGTCAATTGCTAGACCATCTGCCAGAAAAGTTGCAACTCTGAGGAGGCTTGGTACTTTCCAAGTGGGAATCGAATGTTCCAGGGAACAGTTGATCTGAGAAGTCCTCACGGAGAATTCTAGAAAGATTCCAGCTTCCCCTAGTCAGGCTAGGCATCAGTGAGACAAGTAGTTTTACTCAATCTTTCCTTTCCTTTTCCTCAATGACATAAAAAATGGCGGCAGTGGGGGTTTGCAAGGTAGTGAAGGCCAAACATTCTTTTTGAGTTTTTTCACATTACAGAACAATACAAAATTAATAATAAAAAACTGGCAACAGAGAAATTAAAAAAAATTAGAATTCACACCTATAAAATATCTTACTATCATGTCTCAGTTGAAAATACTCACCTGAACAGTAATATTGTTCTCACCCAACAATATGCATAATAGTAGTTGCTAAAGGGTAGACCATATCTACTCATCAGATGGTTCTAAATGGTGTTAGTCGAAAGGATTGTCTGTCTGTTACTCTGACCAACTCCGTTGTCAAGAGATAGCTTGACGTACGTAGTTTTAAGATTAAAAATAAACAACAAAATTTTGCCTGGGATTGACTCAGCTGTCTAATCGATTATTTTAGAAAGTTTCAATGATACTAATAGTTGATCAAAGCTATGACTTTTCGACTGCTCACACTGAGCCAGGAACTGTGCATTTACAAGCATCATGTAATTTTATCCCCCACATTTCTCAGGGTGCCAGTGCCGTTATCAGCCAGAGACAGAAGAGCCAAAAAGGAGGCTGAGAGCCCAGGTGACTTGCCCACATCACGTAGCTAGTAATCAGTAGAGCCACCACTTGAATCCAGGTCCATATTATCCCAGACCCTTCTCTACGCTGGCTTGACTGTACCTTGGCTTCGTCCTGTTTGTTGATTCACTTCCGAACGTTCTGCTAGATTAATAATTCTGCTTCTCCAACCCAAGGGCAACTGGGTTGAGAAAGATGGAATGAAGCTGAATCAACTGGGAGCAGGATGAAATACATATTAACAGGAAAGCCTGCTTCCTTATCAATGACAAAGGTGGGTGCCAGGCTGAGTGACCAGGGTGTGGCTTGGAAAAGTACCGGACTGGTTCTTTTCAAATAAGAAATAGATCTTCCAGGTATACTTGAATTTAAAGATACAAAGATGTATTACGAAGATTTTAACACTGTTCGTAACAGGAAAAGAAAAAAAACTTTAAGTGGAAGGAACCAAAGGAATAAATGAATGATGACCAATACCTGCAATAAAGCACTGTGCACCCATTTAAAAAATTAGATAGATGAATGTGTACTAATATAGATCAATGGCCAGCACATATTGTTAAGGGAAAAATCAAGGTGCCAACTAGTATATCTATCATGCTGCCAGATACGTCTTAAAAGATCAACACACAAATTTTTACGAAATAGAACACGCTCGGAGTATCTATAAGATACAGGAGGTGGCAACAGCGAGGAGAGACTACTTTTCAGTGTGTAATTATTTCTATTGTTCTAATTACTTTGTTATCATGTGCGTGAATTACTGAAAGGTATTTTAACATCGATAAAAAATAATAGGTGCCCGGTCACTGTTTGTTGACCTGATCGATGATCCGAGCGCGTGGGGCGCGGTTACCCAGAAGCGCCGGACTGGGAAGCAGACGTGCGTTGTAAATTTGGCTCTGCCACGAAGTAGAAGAAGAGGATTTCTTTGCGTTAGGCACTTAATCTTTCCTTCACAGTTTCGTTTGTGGGAAATCAGTATAACAGTGTCTGCATCTCACAGGCTCACGAGGATGAGATGAGATGATAGACTAAAGCATTCTCAAAAGTGTAAAAAATGCAAGGAATTGTTGTTTATCGATGAAGCAGGCTCTGGCTCAGACTTAACATGGACAGTTCGACTTGCTAGATCAAGCCGATGAACCAAATATTTTCTGAGTATCCACTTCACTTGGTACCATATTCCTACCACTTGGCAACTGGACGCGAACGTATTTTCCTTTTAGAAAGGGGAAAATGTTTGTTTGGAGAAATCGCTGGGGGATCTTTGGAGTAGAAGGCAAACCTGAGAGTGGCCTCGAGATAGAGGGACACAGTCCTGTTCTTTTGAAGAAGGTGAAGAGGAGACAGGGAAGGGCGAAGATTAAGGCCAGCGAAAGATCAGGGCTCAGCCACGTGCCCCGCCACACCACGCACGGTTAAAACGCCAAACGGCAGAGGTGTGCGAAGTTCAGGGGAGCCAGGAAAAGGCTACGAACAGCGTTCCCAGGGGCCCTCGAGACGAAAGAGGCAGCACGAAAGCCAGACTGAGGGAGAGAAGCACAGGGAGACACGGGGAGAAGCACGGGGTGCGACCTGGGCCAGGTTTACCTTTGAAGTCCACGGGGCAGGGGCCTCGGCTGACTTTAGGGTGACATACTACTCCCCCAAACAGCTAGTTAGCCACTGAAGTTCAATACACCCTAATGTTAGACTGAAAGCAACTCCAGACAGTCCGCCCAGGGAACCGATTATCCACGATCAGTAGGGACGCTGCTAGGTGAGGAGCAAATGGAATTCCTTGGTGCTGGACCCTTCCAAAGCATAATGATAATTGCTACTGTGTTGCACGCTGGGCTTATGAACAACTCAGGGGGTCATGCCCTCCACTCAGGAAGGCTCCCAAGTCACAGGGACTGCATGCATCTGACTGTGACAAATGACTAGTTACCTGCTAATCAGTGCACAGTAGTAGGTATTTTGTAATATCACCAAAACAGAAGATATCACACTTACCACTTCAAAAAATAAAATAAAATAAAATTTACAGCTGCTATATATTTCTAGCAAGAAATGAAATCAGTTCTATTTTAATCGGTAAATCAAATACCAGATTTAAAACAATGAACTACAAAGAGGCTCCTCGAAGTCACTTAGCATTGATAAATTAGTAATGTATTATTAAATTATTCATATTTTTTCCCTTCAAACTATAATGATGTACTGTACACAGCACCAATAATTTACTTAGGTTGAGTCCATTCATTTAATTACGCTGCTAAACTTGGTAGGCCAATTGGTCATCATGAGAGTTCCCAGGCAAGCTAATCACAAATATATAGAACATGTCCCTTATTGTCCCCAGCGGCTAAGTGCTAAAATGCTATTTAGTGCTCAGAAGGTTAATGTCCTGCTTATGTAAATTGTCCAATTTAACATTCAGCAGCAGTATCATAAATTCTGGCTCCAGGATTTCATTAAACGTATGTTCAAACTAGTTGACCTTAAAGGTTAACAAGCACAAGTTAAACAGGACAATTATTTAACTCACTTCTTATCAAGAGACTGGAGCGGACTAGCCATTAAATAGCTCCGCATACTTCACAATTAGAATTCTTATAAGGTCCCCGATAAAGCTGCAGGTCATGAATTTTCATAAGGATGTCAGATAATAACTATTTATCTGAACTTGTTTTTCTTTCTTATAAACTTAAACTTTGATCTTAACATTCAATTAGAAATGACTCCACAGAGAAGGGCTAGGTGACTCAAGGAGTGCGTGTTCGCCTTTATTTGGGTCTGCGTCAGGGTTTAAGACATCCTATCTGCATTGTCATTAACGGAAACAAATGTAAATAAGTCTGAGACTCACTATTAAGTGTACAGAGCTCAAATGAGGCACTTAGCCCAACACCGAGTTACAATATCGCTTATTATTTTTAGACATTAGACCAAACATTTGATTCTTTTCTTAAAAGACCCCTATTAATATGCCTATTAACCTATTGGAGAAAATGCATTCTCCTTTGCATTTATATCATTATGGGTTTTAATATGCCATAAAAGAAGCCTGGATTATTTAAAGCATCCCTTTTGTCACCCGTCCTGTTCTCTCTCCCAGCTCTCCTTGGGCTCTGTGAGTGATGGGCACAGCACTGAGGGTGAGTGCCACAGCCCCGCTCCCCGCTCCCCACTGCAGGGGGTGACACGCAGAGAGAAGTCGTGGGCTGACATTTCCACCTCACTCTTCTTGCTGCTGCAGGAGCAGGTGATGGCTTCTGGGAGGCGTTAAACTGGTACCCACACACCAGCAGTCTCAACCACTGCAGCCACTGTACACCAGGAAAGGCCCGGGGTACATTCTCTCCTTGCAGGTTCAACTGTTCGGGCTGCATGCTCCTTGGAAGATAAATCAGCAAATAAGAGCGAACGAGATTTTATTAATAAATCATGAGCTGGGTTTCTGTTAGTAGCTGAAATGAAGCAAGATATGTTAAAATTGCCTATAGGTATATTTATTGGGTGCATAATAAGTCATTTTTAAATTTTGATAATGTTTGTTAAAAGTAATTAAATGTAATGATAGAAAATGGATAGATGATAGGTAGGTAGATTGATGATAGATAGATAGATAGATAGATAGATAGATAGATAGATAGATAGATAGATAGATACAGAGATACAGACAGACGGACAGACAGATGATAGATAAGTAGGTAGATAGATGATAGATTGATAGATAATGACAGATAGATGATAGACGATAATAATAAAAATAAAAAAATAATAATGATAGATAGATAGAGAGATGATAGATGATAGATAGATAGATGATAGATAGATAGAAATTAAATACCCATCCTTGGCCCAGGTCCTCATTCTGCACTCCTTGCTTCCCTAGTAGTTACCGGATTGTTAGAAACGGTTTAAAGAAATAATATAAGAAATATTTTCCGGCCTGAAAAAATGTGACAATGTTTTATACTCCCTTGTGTTGCTCTTCATCCAAACTTCATCTTTTTGAATATTGGCTTCAAATCCAGCCAGAAAGGGGACATAAATAAAGCGAAATGGCTAATGGACTAAAAACACTTATGATCAGGTTTTCATAACTGACATTATTGATAGCTTCTCTTGCACACGCACTCACACAAAGTGCAATATCCATTTGTGATGTAAGATTTAGAGCCCTATTTGCAATAAAAAGGCTAGCACATGCAAATAAAAAATGCGGAAGTGAGGCCAGGGATGGCAATCCCTAGAGAGGGAGGGCTGAGCTCCCTGGAAGGCTGACCACAGCGGGGACGCAGAATACTTCTGCATTTCAGACGTGGCCGTGCTCTTCACTGTGTCCTGGAATAGTCTCAAGGGACGGAGAGTGGTTAAGTCCTTAATTTGGAAAGGACCACTCCTTTCTACTTGATGGCGTCTGGATTTGAACTTGCTCATGGACATCGGTTTGTATGTCTGTCCATTAAAGCAATAATGAGATCGTCGTGCAGGAAATGTAACTCCTGACGAATGACGAGGCTGGCAAAGTGGGGTCAGTTTCATGGGATCTTGTGCTTCTCGTGTCCGTTTTAATGTGCTTTTCCTGGTTTTCTTTTTTTTCTTCCTTAAGAACTCTATTTTAGTAAAGAGAGTTGAAGAAAAGCTTTTCCAATGCGTAGAAATTTATTCTGAAATTAAAGAAATGTATTCCTTAAATAACTCTCTTTAACAATCTTTAAGCTGCAGGATCAATGAAAAGATGATCACAAAGCAGGTAGCACTGTATCTGCTTCTTGCTTTTTTGACTGAATTTGGGGAGCATAATTTTCTATTTAAGTTATTATTCCCATGTCCCCAGAAAATTTTTTTTCTTCAAAATCCTGACTTTATTATTCTATAAAAAAGTTAAGTTCAGATTACATAGTAAACTGTAAATTGTGTAATTTCACTAAATTAAATCAGTTAGAACACATAATAGGTGAAATTAGTATAGTTACATTCACAGCTTCTATTACCATAGGAACCTCCCCCCACCACCCCCCATAGTTATATGAAAAACATGAAAACACTGTACTCCCAGTAACTGACCCTTTTGGAACTGTGCATTAACATTTGAGATTGTCACTTCTACAGTGCCAAAAGGCTCCTTGGGGAACGAACTCACTGGTCCCAAGAATCATTGAACCATTAGACCATTGCAGGACCTGGCAAGCCATGTAAGGGAGATGTAGGAGGTCTGACTTGCATTTGGGGAAAAAAAAAAAAATCATTCTGTCTGCTGAGTATGTGCAGGGAGACCAAATGAGAAGCCTTTGCAAAAAATCCGCTGGATGGATAATGGCGGTTTTGACCAAGATAAAGGCAATAGATTCAAGAGGTATCAGGAAGTAGAACGTAAGTGGTGTTAATAGTCTTGCTATGTGTCCCTATTATGACTATTTTCATGTTCCATCTCACCCTGCTCAAGGCCTGGGGAAGAACCAGCAGAGCGGGCTTCCTGTCATTATCTATATGATTTCAAGCGGTTACATTCTTTTCCAGATTCGGGAGACTTCTTTGCTTGTTACTCAATGCTCCTCACTGTAACTTCTAACAGCGCTTTCTATTATTAAGGTTGACCTTGGACCTGTCCGTGACCTGAAGAACACTGTTTGCATTTCCTCTCGAAGTGACACTCAGGCCACATGAGCCCCTTTGGATGACCTACCTGTTTTTCCTGGAGTCGGAATTACTAGAAGCTTGACAAAGCAGCTCCCACCCTTCCACTGACTCCCATTTTACAAGAAACACTCAAGGAAGAATTCTAAATTTAAGGGGAAAAAGTCATCGATGAGTCTACCATAGTCTCAGCATCTGCTGACAACAGAATGGTCTTCTCTCTAGTTATCTCACAGGAAAACCAACAGTAGTCAGAATATATTTATTGACCGAATTTAGTGGATTTCAGCAACCAGCTCGTTATGACCATTCTCACACGGTGCAAGGCCTTCTCCATTAGTGAAAGATGGAACAGAAGGTCAGAGTTGCCCTTTGACTTCTAGCCACTAATTGGGGAGACCCTCCATTAGGTGAGGCTGAGCATAATTGGGCCATTACCGAATCCCACTACAAAATGAAACATGTACAGTTTTGTTCTTGTTGGTTTTCCTGTAAGCGAGACATAGATCATCAGTGGATGTTCAAAACGCAACAAGACTATTTCTAATGGTTTTTCCAAACATGAAATTCCAAACGTAAGATTCACAGACTCCATGAATATTCCTCATGGTAAAGAACCTCGACGGATAGGCAGCCATTTGGGACCTGCTTCTGACGCAAAGCCATTCTAAATATCTGTTTTGACAGTTGCGAACATTATTTAATGGTAAGCTCAGGAAATAATATAGAGACTGAAAAGTCATTTCTTCAGTAAAGACACAAGTTTTTCTTAAAAGCAACGATGTTCCAAGGACAATTTAATGCGACCTCTTCCAAAGAGACCTGTGAGTACAGAAGCATAGAGTACACAAAGCCAGTGGCACCCATTTCAAGCCAGAGCTCCATGTCCGTATCTGAAGAGCACCTCCAAATCTGGCCTCAAGCTACTAAGAGAAACCATTGCTTCTGGGGGCAGCTTTTTGAAGCTGGAGATCAAATTCTGTCGCCCATCCCAACGCTTTCTCTTCTGTCCTGTGCAATGCCAAGGCCCCAGAGCAACGCGTTTGATCGCGTCAAAGCCAAACATTGTCCAGTTTCTGCCTTAAGAAAATTAAATTTCGTGTTCACTACTTTCACACGAATGAGTCCATTCGAAACGACGAAATGAACAAAGCTTGAAAAAAAATCAGAAAAGCAACGTGCCGGAGCTTGCTTTGAAAGTATTCGTTGTAATAATGGCCACGTTTTCATTTGTCGTGATAATGGCTAT
>NW_011888902.1:1959807-1962001 GCF_000151845.1 Pteropus vampyrus
CGGAGGTTCTTGCACTTTTCTTTTAGGGAGCAAAATTACCTGGTCTGGGAGAAAAGGAAGTTCTAGCTACTTGCTCCTTAATGGATTTCAAAAGCCTTAAGGTGACACACATGAAAGATTATTACTAGTAATTTCTCTGTTCTAAGGGTCAATAGCCAGGGAAGACACAAAAGCCATATACCCACAGCAACTCAATTCTGAGTCCTCGTTCCAACCAAAGAAGGTTATGTCCATCTTTATAGGCTCTCCACCCTGTTATGACCTACAAAAAAAAATTGCAGAGTTCAGAACAAATCAAATGATTATTCATTTTAGATAACTGCTATCGAATATTCTTTGCAGAGGTATGCCTTCTAGTCTTGAATCCTGGATTTCAGAGGAAGGGTTTGGGAAAACAGTCTACTTGGAAATTTATCCCATAATAGCATAGAAATGTAAGCTGAAACGAATTTTAAAGTTTATTTAGGCCAGCCCCCTTGTTTTTAAATATGAGGAAATCGAACACCTTTTTTAAGGCGAAACAACTTGCCAAGATCCCACAGTGTATCGAGAGCAATGATGTTTCGATGCAAGGAACAGAAAATCTGACTCACTGCAAACTGACCTAAACAGTGCTTATCTTACTGAAGAAGGACATATATGGTGGGAGTGTTCGTCTGACTTAAAATACCATAGACTGGGTGGCTTAAAGAGCATAAATTTAGTTTCTCCTCCGAGTTCTGGTGGCTTCGAGTTGCCAGCACGGTTGGTTCCTCCTGAGACCTCTCTCTTTGGCTTACAGAGGGCCACCTTCTCATATGTCCTCGCATGGCCTTTTTTCTGTGGGTAAGCATCTCTGGTGTCTCTTTCTCTTCGTTTAAGGACACCAGTCCTGTTGGATTGAGGCCCACCCATATGACCTCATTTAACTTTAGTTATTTCTTTAAGACCCATCTCCAGAGAGAGTCACATCAGCAGTAAGGGCTTCAACTTAAGAACTCTGGGGAAACATTCGGATGTAACACTGTGTTTTAGCCTCCGCTGATTTCGCAGCTTCATGATACAGGTAAAGGTCCAGTTCTTTCCACAGTGCAGTGCACTCTGCGTGGTGGTTTGACTGTCAGGTGACAAGAAGACGGCTACAGCCGTTACAGATTTCACGTTGGCATTGACTTTGTCCGGGAGGGCGGGGGGGAAGAGCGGTCATCTTTACTTGTGCTTCTACTCATGGCGTCAGGAAGCTGTCCGCTTGGCTTCCTGTCATGTCCTATTAGGTCACACTGCTATTCCTAGCAAAGCCCATGGGTTTACCCTTCAACCAGTCAGACTCAGCCTTGAACTTGGCTCCTGGGGTGAGATTAGCGGCCTGTGAGGCACGCAGCTGTGAAGGGGAGGAGTTAATAACAGAAAGAAACAGGGTCCTGCTCACAGGATGCTGGGCAGGCACCCTAGTGTCCACTAGGCATATCTCGTTAGAATGCAAATAGGACGAGAAAGCAGATCCCCTCACACTCATCCCGACATCCTTTTCCTATCAAACTACTTTACCATGTGAGAACAGAGGCCATTTCTTCTGGGGATTCCCTCATTTTCAGTGGCTAAAAGAAAACTGTGTTACGTTCTGCTGATTAGTTTCATAGCAGAGTGGCTAATGCTTCGAGGCTTTGCGGTCTTGGGCCGTGTCTCACAAGCACGCACTGATGGGCGCTCACCTAAATTCCTGATGGGCCACACGTGGTTACAAAAATAGATAACTCGAGGAATAATAAATATCTGCAGTTAGCGGAACAGTCTTACAAAATTTATTTTGTAAGGACTTGCTGGAAATCCACCTTCTGGTACTTTCTGGAAATCGATGCCCTTTTGAGGTGCCAGAGAGAGTTGTTCCTTGGAAGGTGTCCCACTAGAGCCACTCTGCTATGAAACTGCATGGGGCGGGGGGTGCGGTGGGGTGATTGCCGGCCTCCGGGTGCTGCTGACCACTGCATCGCAGGAGCCAGATGCTGGAGAAACAGGAGCCCGATGCCAGAGGCGGGGGGCTGGAGAAGCTATGCCAGGAGTCTGCAGAGAACAACACACTGTGACCAGGACGAAGGCTCCTTCTTATGTCACTATAGTGCCCCCTACTGACAAAGCCGAACATCCCTCTGGTCCAGGCAAAGGAAAACTATTCATAGGATCCCGCTGTATTTTCACAGAGCAGCCAAAAAGGATG
>NW_011888902.1:1963241-1964537 GCF_000151845.1 Pteropus vampyrus
TGCCAGGAGTCTGCAGAGAACAACACACTGTGACCAGGACGAAGGCTCCTTCTTATGTCACTATAGTGCCCCCTACTGACAAAGCCGAACATCCCTCTGGTCCAGGCAAAGGAAAACTATTCATAGGATCCCGCTGTATTTTCACAGAGCAGCCAAAAAGGATGAATGTGGAGCTGAGAGGCATTAAGTCGCTAGCTAGCACAGGTCCGCATACGAGTATATCGGTGACTTTGGTCATTTCCATCATACGGTGGACATTCTATTTGCCTCCTGCCAATTATTTTAGTTTATTGTGAGGGCAGAGATTTTTTTCCTTCTTCTTCTTCTAATTTATGAATTCCAGTGCTTGCCAGAAATGTCCATTGTCTGTTCTCAGGATATACTCGGTAAGTGCTAAGGGCAACAGTCTGGCACAGTAGCTCAGTGGTTTAGCAGACGCTGGAGCAGACAGACTACTTAGGTTCGAATGTGATTCTGCCACTTACTGGCTGTATGCCCTTGAGCAATTATTTAATCTTTTCTGTGCCTCAGTTTCCTCATCCGTATGATGGGAACCTAATTAGGTAAAATGAGTATCTTAATTCATTGGCTTATTGTGAAGATTCAATAAATTAAAAGAGGAATCTCCTGCTTAATAGCAGTCATCCCTTTCTGAAAAAATCAGATTCCCACAGGAAAACCTGGAGGCCTATCTTATGTTATTTTTAAAAAGAAAACTTGAATCTATAACAAATCAACCAACCTTACCTTCACACAGTTTCTTAAATGGTAAGTAAACATAGTAAATCCCTCTATATAAACCATCACGTTAAGGTGTAAAATTCTCAAAACGTCACTTGTGATCACCAAATACTACTAACGATTAGTGTTTCATGTGCAGACACCTCTCTTTACACTTTAATCATTCTTCTCTCTCACGTTGCTTCCTTTTCTACAATTCAACGTTTTCCCAAATTCGTTTTGAACTCGTGTAGCGCCAGGCAAAAACAAGGGCTAAATACAAAAGTCAGCGGGACACAGGTTCAAGACCAACGTGCAGTGGCAGCTAAAAGTTTACACGGGGCGGAATGGCAGGGTACCTGGGCACCAGCGACAATATAAAGGGCCCACTTCCGAGATCCATCTCTCCTGTCGACAGTAATTCCACTTTTCAAAAGGTTTATGCTGGAATTCGATCTTTTACCAATTGTATTTGGAATGAAACATTTCCTGCATGCGGTTTTGTTTTAAAATGTACTGAATATATATATATTCATATATATATGTGTGTGTATGTATGTGTATGTGTATATACAT
>NW_011888902.1:1965592-1967403 GCF_000151845.1 Pteropus vampyrus
GGCGACTTTGGCCGGGTGAAAAGGCGTCGGGAAATAGTGTTCAGGGAAGGGACGCCGTCATCTCTTCGAGCTTACACATTCTTTGACTAGACGTTTTCAGGGTCACTGTTATTAACTAAACGGGACAGAACTGCCGCCGTTTACAGCAGCAAACAGAAGCTTACAGTAACAAAAGGAGAAATGGAAAGGGGGTTTTTGAAATTACAAGAATGGGATAGGGCTCATAGGGAGTGAGGAGCAAACGCGGAAGGAGGTAAGAGGAAGATGGATGATGTGCGCCTGACTCTGCTCGGGCGGTGGGTGCGTGCTTGTGTCGGGGAGTTGGAGAGTAGATAGCAGTGAATGAAGGAAGAGTAGGTGGCTAAAGTAGAATAAATAAAAATAGCAGTAGGAAACTGCGTCTCTCAGAGAGGCTTGATTTTGAAAGGAGGAAAGACGTTCGAGGCCTTCAACCGTGCGGTTTCCATGCTGCTTCCTCTGTATCTTTATTGTTGGCATTACTAGCTTTTTAGGTTACAAGGAATTGCAGAGGACCCCTGCCTCCTACTGCCCAGGTGTTACGTCTTTTTAAAGCTAGAGCTTTGTGACAGCCAGAGCTGTTCTTTATGATGTACCTCAGCTCATGTCAGTTACGTGCTGGAGATGTTTCCCATCTCAGTATAACGTCCAAAATTGTTAGCCTATATGATCTCGTACAGGTCGCCTCTCATCATCGGCCACTCCGCCCCTTACTAACCACTAAGTGTAATCTAGCCACATGGAAATCAGACGCCCCTTTTCAAGTACTTGATAATTCCAAGTTAAGACTCTTCTGACTTCTCAGTGCAGTATTGTAAAAACTTAATAGAGTCTAAGGTTCTCTTGCTAATATGTCAATTACATTATGGGTTAAGAAGGTTTTTTTGCTAATATGGAAACCTAATTATTCAGTTCAGTTCAGTGAACAGTCGTGTTGTTATATTGCAGTCACCCTCCAGGTGTTGAGGATACAAAGAATGAATAAATTCCTGCCCTAGAATTACAGTCGTAAGGATATTGAACAGGACTGTAATACAATGTAATAAGTATTATTAAGAGATGGTTATAAAGTTAGTTGTCACGATCGTGGT
This sequence comes from Pteropus vampyrus, assembly GCF_000151845.1. NCBI lineage: Eukaryota > Metazoa > Chordata > Mammalia > Chiroptera > Pteropodidae > Pteropus > Pteropus vampyrus. Next base: position 1,966,702 of record NW_011888902.1, read on the forward strand.
CCAGTTAAAAATGGTAAGGATGGAGACAGACCCATATCCCGTAGAACCCAGCGCAGGCATTGCTTCCTTCTATCTTACGCATATTACTCATAGTATACAATATTATTATTTTTCTTTAACACGTCTTTCTCCTTAGAGATACAAGTTCCTGCACTTACTGGTGTTAGCGCATTCTGAACTCCCTGTTTGTTGAACACAGTATGCTCTCTCTGCTCCCAGCAGTGCAGTGGTTCTATAAACATACTTTGTTTTTTTTCCTTCACTTTCTCTTAACCAGCTTTCCTGTGTCCTTTAAGTTTCAACTTAGTTGTTTCCATCTACTTTTTCTTTCAAGATTTAGACTGTATCTCTGCAGTAGAGATGAATAAAAAAGGGCCTTTTATATAATAAATTCAGTATTGTAGATCTGTTGGTTATAAGATGAGACGTCCTCCTTTGGTTTAACTCAGGATTTGCTATTTAATGCAAGAAACTGCTGTTTTCTTCTGTAATGAAATCAGATATTTCTGGAAAGGTGACCCATGGAAAAAGCTTTTCTAGTTCAGATGTTCGTGTACATGTGGCCTTGGCAGAACTATTAAGTTATCAGAAATTTTCAGGTAATACTGAAAACCTGTAAAGGCAAAAGAGTGAATTTGGCTTCAGACACGGGAGGAATCAGTGTGTAAATTATAGGCTTATTGTGTACATGCTCATTTTATC
>NW_011888902.1:1967733-1972637 GCF_000151845.1 Pteropus vampyrus
CCTCAGCTCATGTCAGTTACGTGCTGGAGATGTTTCCCATCTCAGTATAACGTCCAAAATTGTTAGCCTATATGATCTCGTACAGGTCGCCTCTCTCATCATCTGCCACTCCGCCCCTTACTAACCACTAAGTGTAATCTAGCCACATGGAAATCAGACGCCCCTTTTCAAGTACTTGATAATTCCAAGTTAGGACTCTTGTGACTTCTCAGTGCATTATTGTAAATACTTAGTAGGGTCTAAGGTTCTCTTGCTAATATGTCAATTACATTATGGGTTAAGAAGGTTTTTTGCTAATATGGAAACCTAATTATTCAGTTCAGTTCAGTGAACAGTCGTGTTGTTATATTGCAGTCACCCTCCAGATGTTCAGGATACAAAGAATGAATAAATTCCTGCCCTAGAATTACAGTCGTAAGGATATTAAACAAGACTGTAATACAATGTAATAAGTATTATTAAGAGATGGTTATAAAGGTAGTTGTCACGATCGTGGTCCAGTTAAAAATGGTAAGGATGGAGACAGACCCATATCCCGTAGAACCCAGCGCAGGCATTGCTTCCTTCTATCTTACGCATGTTACTCATAGTATACGATATTATTATTTTTCTTTAACACATCTTTCTCCTTAGAGATGCAAGTTCCTGCACTTACTGGTGTTAGCGCATTCTGAACTCCCTGTTTCTTGAACACAGTATGCTCTCTCTGCTCCCAGCAGTGCGGTGGTTCTATAAACATACTTTGTTTTTTTTCCTTCACTTTCTCTTAACCAGCTTTCCTGTGTCCTGTAAGTTTCAACTTAGTTGTTTCCATCTACTTTTTCTTTCAAGATTTAGACTGTATCTCGGCAGTAGAGATGAATAATAAAGGGCCTTTTATATAATAAATTCAGTATTGTAGATCTGTTGGTTATAGTTATAAGATGAGACGTCCTCCTTTGGTTTAACTCAGGATTTGCTATTTAATGCAAGAAACTGCTGTTTTCTTCTGTAATGAAATCAGATATTTCTGGAAAGGTGACCCATGGAAAAAGCTTTTCTAGTTCAGATGTTCGTGTACATGTGGCCTTGGCAGAACTATTAAGTTATCAGAAATTTTCAGGTAATACTGAAAACCTGTAAAGGGAAAAGAGTGAATTTGGCTTCAGACACGGGAGGAATCAGTGTGTAAATTATAGGCTTATTGTGTACATGCTCATTTTATCAAGAAAATGAATCAGAGACTTATTTTTGAATTTTAATTTGATCCTAAAAATTGATAGGGATATGCCTTATATCAACATTTGAAAGCAACATCTTTTAGCAAGATGCTACTTAAATTTCATAGAAGACACACCGGTATAACCTATGTGTTATTTGAACTTTGTTTTTCATCTTCTGGCTTTAATTTCTTTTGACACTTGTATAAAAAAGGTAGAAGTTGTGCTTTTATGGATCTAAAACCCTAAGGTACTGATTGTCAAACTTTGCAGAAGTTTCCCACCTCTTTGAGGAGAGGCCTTATCAGCGTGGTCAACGGCTACATCTTAGAACTTGGCATTGAGACCGACACATGCCGTCTTACTCAATACCTATATATTTGCTGAGTAACTGGGAAACTTCTCTTAATGAGATTTTTAGACTCTTTCTCATCTACCAGATTGAGGGTAAAGTGAACAGAAATTGTAAACTTGAATGATAGCAAAACAATTCAAACTGAACTTTTGGTAAATTGTAATACTCTTCAGTAGAGTTTGAAATTTGATCATTGTAAAATCAAAAGTGATCATGAATCAGGAATATGGAAGGTAAAATACTGCAATCAGCATTTTAAATAGTAGATAAATATCAAGCGTTAGAAGGGGGAGGATGGCACCACTGTATGAGTTCACATTGGTTAGAATATTGACCTGATGAAACCTCGTTCCAGGTCTAGAGGCAGTGTGTACTTGGCTCTTAAGTTTGTGTGTAGTCTTCAAAAAACTAGCAAGCGAAAAACAAGCAAACAAACAAAACACTTCCTAGTTAGTAATTCAACTCAGGTGAAGAAATATAAACGGTGGTTGATGATACCAAGTATTAAAAAATGGAGGTTGATAACCTCACCTCTGAGTTATCCTGAACTACTCAGATTTATTGAACTGGTGCATTGTTAGGGGTTTAGACACAATGCAAACTCGATTCTTAAGCTTCTTTGACGTTCCCGTGCCGCCGGACGTGCCAGTAATGATGAATACAGGAAAAATTTTAATTTTCATACAGAGCATCGACTTGAATCGAGGCCGTTTTGGGTTCTAGACCGAGTGATGTTGCCCCTGCCTCTTTCAGTCGGCCTGGGTCACAGACTCACTTCTTTGGCCTCCTCCCTTCTCTCGTCATTCACACCCTTGCTTTCTGCTCTTTGAGAAACAGCTGAGTATCTGCCATCTTTGTAAGAGATAACCCCACAGTCATTCTTTTTTTGTTAATAGCTTTTCTTTTAGAAGAACACTTGTACATTTTACAAATTGCAAAACCAAATTTTGTAGTTGGCTAAGCGATTTGTCTGCCTACACCGAACATTTGATTTCTCCAGGAAGAGAAACCGAGATTGAGAGTTTTCATTTTCACCTTCCTTCCTAGTCATTCACGATACCAGTAAATACCAAGGGCCTGTGAGTCTTCTTAAAACTTTATCCCAGTTCCGAAGGCTAAGCAAAGCGGCTCACTTTCTTGCCAGCAGCTAACGGTTTCTGGGGTCAGCAACAGATGGCAAGTTTGAAAGGAAGCTGGCAGTTTGGGGAAAGGCAGCAGGAGACCGCAGAGGTCTAATCCTGCCTCGTCCACCATGGTGGGCACTAGCCACGTGCAGCTCTTGAAATTTAATTTAAAGTAATCAAAACTAAATTAAATTAAAATTCAGTCCCTCAGTTATTCTGGCCACGTGTGAAGCTCTCAAGTGACCGTCTCTGAGAATAGAACCTTTCCACGAATGCAGAAAGCCTGGCCGAGGCCTTCAGTTGTCACTTCCCGTGCGCAGTCTTTGTAGCCCTCCCTTCTTCGGGAGTTTTAACACAGACTGCAAGATTAGAGTTACTTTTTAAAATAGCACACAGGACTTCAAAGACATTCTTCACTTATCTGGTGCCCTCAGACCCCTGGATATATCCCCCTGTGCTGTTAATGATCACTTAGTGGAAACATTTTTTTAAATCTCAATTTTATAGGATACAGTTAATTTTTAAGAACCAGTTCTGCGTTCTGATTTGCATCATGATTATCTGTGGTGTCCTAGAAGTAAATCCTGTTTCTCAGGATGCTGGAAGACCTCATTACATTGTCATTTGTAATTTATTTATGTAAAACAGCATCATTTCTATTGTAAGTGAATGTCTAAAAACTTCTGGGGTAGAGCTTTAAAAAAAAAAAAAAGAACTATGACTTAAGTACATTCTTCAGGAATTTTTTTTGGTTGGTGGGCGAGTGCTGGTTGTGAAATGGCATTAGAAAACTTTCCACAGGTTTGTCATGTTTCCATATTGTGCATTTTATGGTAGTCAAGCTGGGTAAGAAACACCAAAAAAAACCCCCCAAAAAACAGCCAGGGTTTAGAAGAGGCGGTTTGGAGTGGCTTGTATGGTCATAACGCCTGTTGGCTGCCTGTGCAGGGCACCTGAGGCAAGCGAAGTTTGCTGCAGTGCGTGTGTGAATTCATCGGGGCAGGACACGAGATGTCACTGTTGCAGTCGTAACATTTTACCAGGGGCCGGCAGAGACCTCTGCTTTTAATCACCCAGATGCTCTTCATCGACACAGACTCCTAGCCGCCGTGCCGCGTGTACGTGCTTACCAAAAGAAGCACTTTTCAGAGAATTGTTTATTTTGTTATTAGTACTGCTGACCCTGTGGAATAAAACATGTGTACTCATAGCAGGCTTAGTTTTCAGCTAACTACATTCTCTGAATGTTGTTTCTCATTGCGCTTTGCATTGAGAGGAAGATGCTTTTGGGGGGAGACTGTGTGACGCTGGGATCTGGTAAACGGTGGATGTTCAAACTCATTGGATTGCATGATGGTGCTATCAGCTTTTGTTTGGCAAAACTTACTTTTTTTTTTAATATTGTGGGCGATAATTTAGTTCTATCTCTTATATGTTCTTATATCTCCAGTATGTCAAAGCCTGAAGTCATAGGTCCTCAGATTTCATATATTTACTGAGCATACAGCCTACAGAGAAGGCCTCAAATATGTGGCAAATAAGTTTTTAAAAATTCTCTTTATTAGGAAATATGCAGTACATTAGGGCAGTGGAGTTATTAGTGATCTCTTGCGTTTATCATACTTTTTCATACCATTGACATACTTTATGTTTTAAGGCTGTGCTTTTTAAAAGTGTAAAGACAGTACCGCTGAGTGGCAGTTGTGGGTGTCCCCAGGGTCTCTTCCTCTTTGGTGACTCCTCGGCCTTCTCTGCCAGCTCTTCTCCTGCTTATTAAGAAGCATTCCAAGCTCCTCAGCTGTTGGGATGATTTTCTCCTTTGAAGTATTTCCTGCTAAGTTCCATAGGTTTCTGAAGAACAAAACCAAGCTCTGCAGAAGGCTCTGGGTCGCGTGATGCACGCAGACTGCCGGCCGCTTGAGCGCTCGCTGCTAGACTGCAGTTAACTTCAGACGTTGAGAAAAGCTTCAAACTTAAAAGTGCCCAGAGCTTCTCAACAGGTTAGTTTTCAAGCAAGTCCACCAGCTGGACAGTTTCTGAGCCCAGCCATTTGACTCTTGAATGATGAACTAGTTTGCTGGTAACCTGCATCTGCTTTTTAGGGCGGTTCTGTGCGGTAAAGTTCCCATCATACACTTTCGTATCTTCAGTTCCAATCTCGGTGTTCTCGTCCGGTCACCCAGCAGCGCAGCTGAGTCCTCCGTATCTTGGGTGTGTGTTACTTCA
>NW_011888902.1:1973527-1976888 GCF_000151845.1 Pteropus vampyrus
GTTCTGTGCGGTAAAGTTCCCATCGTACACTTTCGTATCTTCAGTTCCAATCTCGGTGTTCTCGTCCGGTCACCCAGCAGCGCAGCTGAGTCCTCTGTATCTTGGGTGTGTGTTACTTCATTAGATTATTTTTCAAAGATGTTAAGACACCAATTTTATAAATATATATGCAAATTTTATAAAAGAGGCGCTTTTTTTTTTTTTTTTTAATGGGCCCTACCAGAAATCAGCTGAAAAGACCCGGCGAGGAAGAAACTCTTTAACAGCTGTTTTTTTTTTTTTTTTTGCACATGAATTCAGAATTTTAAATGCCTGGGCCAGATCCCTCAGAGAAGTTGTTCCGCCTTCTCCGTGCCATGGAAGCGCTGTACCATTTTCCCGATAGATTAAAATCTTCATTGTTCTCTTCAGGTCGTTTACTGACACAGTCGAGGCCCATGGACTCGCGCACACCCCGCGCTGGCTCCGTGCAGCGTCGGTGACCGCCTCGACAGCAGGGTGTGGTGGCGGCCCTTGGCTTTGTTTCTGGAGCCGCTGCGGCCTCCCCCGTCAACGGCTGGCCAGGCCTTGGGAGGCCGACGCGGCAGGATGGCGCTGCCACCGTGACTGCCGTCCGCTACTCCTGCAGCCGTGGGACTTTGAAAAGTCCCCTTTTGCAAGAATGGAGGCGCACTGAGAACTGTTAGCTTTACGCAGGGCACCGGGGTCTGGCAACGGCCTTGGCCTCCTCTGCCTCCGGCGGTAAAGTTTCGTTTGTTCCTTCTCGTAGGTTCTGTAGGAATCTGTAGACCAGAAGAGGATCCGTTTTCTTCTGATGGTGAAGCGGTAGAAGCCGACAGTGAGGGCGAGGCCGGAGCCCGCGACCGTGAGGACGGAAATGCCGCGGAAGCGCGTGTGGGGGCCAGCGGGGGCTGGGCGGACGCCATGGCCAAAATCCTCAACAGGAAGACTCCCGGAAGTAAAGCCCCCATTCTGCTCAAAAACAGGGAGCTGGAAAAGGAAAAAGAAAAGTTAAAGCAGGAGAGACTGGAGAGAAGGAAGCAGGTATGTCCCACGCGTGCTTTGAAGGTCGTCTGCTGCGTCCCGTCTGGTTCTCGTCTGCGCCGGATTGTGCCGGGCCGCGCTTGTTCAGTTAGCATTTCAGCGTCTAACTTGCTTATTTGCGGGGCAGGGGGGCGGATAACCAAGGTTCTGTTCAGAACCCTCGTCTCAGTTCCTCCGTTGAGCATGTTCACCTTTTAATCACCTACACAAAGCAGCAGGAATATAAGCTCCAAGGAAGTTTATCTTTTTAAAGCGAAGCAGTCACGCGTGTGGACGTGACTGCTGTCATTTTATTGAATTTAGCTGTCCATATGCGAACTTTGTTAGTACTGAACTAATAGTCACGTTAGTTACTTTCTGCTAAAACCGATTTATTATCTACATCTGTGAAGATGCCACTGTCAGGGGCCGGTCGCAGTTCTAAAAGCCAGTATTTCTCTGCCAGAAAACTTGGATCCATTATACCTTTTTTTAAACCTCAGATGACAGAAATTAGCCTAGTGCAGTCTGCCAGTTAAAGGCCAGAAGTCAGACTTAAGTTTACTGTCGTGTAGTGTCAAAATAGAGAGACAGTAGCCAGGTTTTTGGATCCCTTGTACTTGAAGTATTTCTATGTCTAAAACATTCGGCTCCTAAATAAGTGTTTTTTGTTTTCGTTTTTTTTTTTAATGAAAAAATAACTTTCTTCATTTGCACTGATAACGTAAAAGAACAGATTTCTGAGACGTACTTTATAGGTAAGAAGGAAAAGATGGATTCGCATTGGCACGTGTGTCCTTTTAACTTCATCCCCTTATCTTGTTTCAAGATCAACGCTCTCCTCGCTCCTAACACTGGGTGCTCTGTGTGAAAGGCTGTATGAAGATGGAACTTTTCAAGCCTTGCTCTTAGAAACAGAACGTACTGTGTTATTACTTTAATATTCTTGTACTTTAAGATACACCTTGCTTCTAAATCGTACTCATAAATTTTCAACAGAAACTTTGAGGCTCTGTTTATTATCTGGCAAAAGCTAGAAGAGGCTTTAAAAATATCAGACCCTAAAGTACCTGGTCCCAGCGTTTCAGCAAGAGAGCCACATTCCCAAGCTGAGAGAAACGGGCATCTCGCCGCGCCCCAGGCCAGAGCTTTCTGTCCCCACGGTGTGCACACATCTCTGCCGGAAACGTGACTCCGTGGCTACAGATGCCTTAGATGTTTCCCATTGGTGTCTGTGCGAATCACCGTCGTGTCTCAAAGTTAAGCATTATCGGTTTCCAGGACATTGGGAACTTATTTCTAATCGTAGTTATAAAAATGTGTTTCAGAGTTAATTATTTTGGGGTACTGCATGCCTGCTAATCCCTTGGGTACTGTGGATAATTCAGAATTGACGGTTTTAAACTTCAAAGTAAGATTTTTTTTTTTTATTTCCAGCATCATCTGGTAGTGAATTTCTTAACAGTTAAATAATGTGATTTGGGAAGAATCGATTCCTTTAGGGAAGAATCAGGCTAAGGTTTATAGCGAGATCAGGAATTTGCTTTTACTGTGATTAGACCTTGTTATTAATACAGAGTGAGAGGTTGGATGAGTGGAGAAAAGGCACAGATAAAGGAGACCTTTGTCGCTGGTTCTCATTGCTGGGTCCGATGCTCAGCAGCTTCTTGGTGATCAGTTTGTCCTATTCAGTATGTTTGGTGACACATTGGCCTGGGAGGGGGACCCGGAGAAGCAGTGTGTCAGCGCAGGTGCCCGGGACCAGGATATTACTCGAACACAATTCTGGATCGGAGTATGTCGTCTGTGGGATTTTCTCATTTGCTGGTTCCCCTTCTACCTCTGCGCAGTAGCAAAGAGTCAGTTGGCTGCAGCTGGGGACCGAGGTGCCATACACGGCAAGGGTAGTGGTCCGACGCGCCATGAGAAAAGTGGGTTTGAATGAGTTCGGGAAAAGAAAATCGTCAGTGTACAAACAGGATATATCTGGACATGATGCTGTTCATTTTAAAGCTGATATAAATTCTTAATGATTCTGACTGCTGAGGAAGTCAGTTCCTAAAAATGAGGAGAAACAGTGTTGAAACGTATGGTTCCAAAGAGGGTGGTTTGGGGTCTTCCCAGTGCTCCCCTCTGGTGACACGGTGATGGCAGAGTCGGAGTGTGGTGCTCCCACACCCTGCCTTGTCTTCCTGGCTCAGTATCCTGGCAGCGCTCCAGGTCCCTGCTGTCAGAGAACCCAACAGAAACCCACTCTGTGTGTCTCACGTGACACGCTGAGTGCTAACCACAGGCTCCCTGAGCCGAACCCCTAAAAGCATGGGTTTTCTTAAAGTCC
>NW_011888902.1:1979273-1981532 GCF_000151845.1 Pteropus vampyrus
TACACCAGCCTGGTAACATTTCTTGAATGCTAGCGGACGACAAGAGACTTCTGGGTCACAGACAAAGGACTTCGTTACTCCCGGCAAAAGCAGCAGCTAGCGCTTCACATTCCCACTGGTTTCCTTTGTCGCTCAGGGCAGCGCAGGTGCCCTAGGCGGACGCCTGCCCCTGGCGTGGGTCGTGTTACCAGCGAGGAACGCGGTGTTTGGGATGCCGAGGCTTTTATGGTGAGCGGTAACAAGCCCGCTCTTTGTCTGGGAGGAGCCGTTAGCTCCTTCCTGAAGGTCACTGCGAGCACAGCCCTGCGGGATGCCCCAGGAGAGAGCAGTCAGGGCCTTGAAGTCCTGAAGAACCTAGCAAGGATGTGCAGGATATTCCGGGCCGTGGCGGATGGCCTCTCCCCGTGGTCACTATGGCAAGGAAATTAATAGATTACAGAATGTTAGAGCTGGAAGGGATCTTGATGGTGTAAATCAGTGCTTTCCAGTAGAAATACATGCGCCACATACGTAATCTAAATTTTTTTGTAGCCACACTGAGGAAAGTAAAAAGAAGAGAAATAAGTTTCAATAATATATTTCATTTAACCCAGTATTTTTAAATGATTATTTCAACATGTGGTAAACATAAACAATTTATTAGTGAGAGTCTAAAATTCTCTTTTTTGTACTCAGTCTTCAGAATTCAGTGTGTGTTTTCAACTTGGAGCACAGTGCAGTTAGGACTAGTCATATTTCACGTGCTCACCGGCCACGTGGCTCGTGGCTCCTGTGATGGGCACCGCAGGTCTCAATCTTCAGACTCCATCTTTGAACGAGCTTAACTACAAAACAAAGTAACTACAAAATAAATATTTTTTAAATAGGATTTTAAAATCGGTTTTATAGCATAGGAGTTGCTGATAACATAGCTGAATGCTTTTTAAGATACTTGGGTATTATTTTTCCCATTTACAGATGAAATCGAAATCCTGAAAATCTTTGCTAGAGTCAGATAGTCAGGTAGCTAACTGTAAAGGGTGCACTTTTTCCATTACGCTGTAGTGCTTTCAACCAGCATGTAATCCTATTTTGAGAAATAGATGTTTGTGTTAAAAATAATTCTTAGTTCTAATTGCACAGACGTTGATTTAGGAAGACCAAAGCTGAGAAAAAAATCACATATCAATCACATATATACTCTATTCAGAAATTCATATTCATCCATTGAAATGTACGTTTATTTTCCAGAAGTATCTGTCCATTCATTCAACTCTTCATTGAGTGCCTACAAAACGCTTGCCTCTTTCTTGAGCAGGAAAAACACATTGTTCTGGTCCCAGAGTTTGTATTCTGGCTCTACCGTCGGCTGAGTACGTTGTTCTGGTCGTTTGTAATCTGTAGGGGTGTCGTGCAGTTGTTCAACGCCGTTCAGAAGCATCAGAAGAACGTGGATGAAAAGGTCAAGGAAGCGGGAAGCTCCGTCAGAAAGCGCGCCAAGCTGATGTCAGCTGTTTCCAAGAAGGATTTCATCAGCGTCCTGAGGGGGCTGGACGGGGGCACGAACCAGAAGGGGTCCGCCAGGAGGACCGCGGAAGCCAGACAGGTGAGGCTTCTCCCAGGACTCAGCGCATCGGGCCGTTCGCTCTTACACCAGAGGGTTTTGAGGCAGAAAAGCACACTTATAAGTTACAGATTTTATTAACGTTTCTGCATGGTCACAGCCTGGAGTCTTAGGTTTCGTGCCGATGCATTCGGTGTGGAGGTGCCCGTGATGGGTGTCGCACCCCTGCGCTTGGGACTCCGGAAAAAGTAGATCCAGGGACATGTTTAGAGGGAGGGCCACGTCTCTCATCTGCAGCCAGCCGTCCGTGGGGTCTGGGGACGGGGAAGCTGAGGGCGGGCGCGGCTTCAGTGCGAGACTCTCCCGCAGCGGCCGTCGCGGTGGCGTGTGGCTTCGGAAACACCAAGACCCGGAGCTTTGGGGAGTAAGGACAGTCGTCCTCATGCCGAGGCGGCTGGTGCCGTTCAGGTCGGAGCAGACGACCTCCGTCCTTTTCATGACCTCTAGCGTGATGACTGCTTCTCCAGCCTTTCTGACCCGTGTGTCCACAGAGGCCGAGGTCGGGGTGACATGGCCGAGGGTCAGAGAATGCTGACAGCGCCAGAAGCCGGGGGGTCAGAGAGCAGAGTGTCCCTGGAGCCCTCGGAGGGGGAGATGAACTGTGGGAGAAAGAATGACTTGCTCAGGCCACCCAGCTTGTGGCGGTGCCCTCCGGC
>NW_011888902.1:1982867-2004160 GCF_000151845.1 Pteropus vampyrus
GTCGGCCCGTCACTCCTCCCCCACCGGCTCATTTCTTCATCGCCGTCTGTGATTCCTAAGTGTCTTAAGGGCGACAGGCATCTGTGGGCCACACGTCTGCATGTGATCTGTTCCGTGTTATAGTTTTGTATTTGCTGTTGTTGTGAGCTGCAGATTCAGTCGTGAGAAGTCCGCTTGTTCCTTTTAAAACCATGATCTTCAAGCTTCAAGGCTTTTGGTACCTGGGTTGGAATATTTCTTCTTTATGTTCCAAAGATTGCCTTCATGTTATTAGCTGTTAATCAAAATATTTTTAATCCTCTGATCCTGCTGACGTGGATAGTATTGTTGCCCTTATAATTATTTTAATCTTCTTTTTTTTTTAAATCAATTTTATTGTGTGCAGTCATCATTTCTGTAGTAAAACACTGGGGACTCACTCATGTTAGAAAGCCTTAGAGGCAAAAAGGGTGTGATTGTTTTTTTAAGATCATTTTGAGGGAAAGAGATTTCGAAAAGACTTAAGTATTTTAAAAGACGTCAAACCAGTATATTACATTTGAGTCACTAATTAGTTTCTTCGTGTCAAATAAATCTTGTTAACTCAATGTTAGGGACTTTATTTTCATTTTTTTATTTTATTTATATTTTTGTGAGATAGGGTCATGAAAAGGAACACTGTTAGTAGAAGTGAAAAGCCAAAAAAAATAATAATTTTTACCACAAAAATAGAAGTTTCGAGTGAAGTATTGAATGTCAAATTCATTGGGGGGTCGGTTCTTTGGAGTGAATCAGTCCACCCAATATTTCATACGGAAAGAAGAAGAGAAACCATTTTCAAAATGGTTTGAGTAAGTGTTCCAGGTAGAAGAGTTGCTGCTCATGAAATTAGAAAGTCTTACAGTTGAAAAAATTATTACGTGAAGGTGGTCTTAGAAAAAATGAGACTCGAGAAATGTGCTTCAGAAAAATATGAGAAACGTTGCTTTGCTTTTAAAATGTCATAAAGCAAACAAAGTGAAGGCACTAGTTTATCCGCTGGGCTAACGTAGTCTGTAGGTAAAGGTGCTTTGCGTGTCTGAAGAAGCATTTCTCACTGAGTGATGTGAATTCAGATAATGACGGGAGAGGAAGCACCAGTGAGTGATGTTTCTCCTGAAAGTCTGCCTTCAAGCTAAAGTGTCTCGTAAAGAAAGTCATAAATTAGAACAAGTATTCAGTGCTGTTGAAACTAACCTAGATCGAAACAGTCTTTGAAAACATTTAAAAGAAATGAGCCTCAGGGAACGAAGCTGTAATGAGTAGACATTTTCACTAGAATTATTCAAGGAAAAGGGTCCGGCACATTTCGTTTCTACTTCTTCAGAGGGCATGCTCAGGCGCTCGAAGGGAAGATCTGCCACTCATTGTTCCACTGTTGGGGAAAAGCCCGTTCTCTGATTTTGCACGTTCTTTGTAATTGTTTTCCTCTTCCATGGAGGTTGGAATATTAGGGCGTTTACTGATGGGTGGGGAGCTGGAGGAGCGGATTCTGAGGAAGTAGGTGTGGATCAGATTTAAGTCTCGATCGTATCCTCCGGTAAAGAATTTGGACTTTATTCTAAGGCATTTGGGGGGCAGTTGTCATTTTTCATCAGGTGAATGATCTGATCAGCTGTTGTTATTTTTAGAGAGAAGGCTGAAGGGTGGAAGGACTGTGTCAGGAGGCCACCTAGCGGGAGGCTTTTGCCATAGCAGAGCAAGAGGAAGACTGAACGGAGGCTGCCGGGGTGGGGGGTGGGGAGGCTAGAAAAGAGGAACCCCATTTGGGAGGCAGCCCTGCGGACCACATTCAGAAGAAAAAGGGGGATGGAGGAATTAGGGATGACTGAGGTTTACAGCTTGGGAGATTCAGAAATGGGGACAGTTTTTACAAAATCGAGACTGAAAGGTGGAACGTGCGAGAGGCCCAGACTTGGGGAGGCCGTGTCCTCACCAGCAGTGAGAAGGAGGTGACATGGAGACGGGCCACATGCAGTGTGGGGAGAGGCACGTGGCTGGTGCAGGAAGCGTGACCCCGGAGGGCAGGCCGCCAGAACAGATGCAGTGTATGCCGAGGTCACCTGTCACCTGAGCTGCTGAGTCCCGGGTGTCTCTGTGGGGTCCCCAAAACCATGGGAACAATTAACCTGTTTTCCCAACAGGGAAGGTGGACCGGGTATTGTAGAGTTTTTCACATGATTAAATTGAAGTGTTTCTAGTTTTGCAGCGTTAATCGTCGTGTATCTGGAGGGCATCTCTGACACGGAGCCCGTGAACCCCTTCCGTGAACCCCTTCTGTGAACCGAGTGAGCAGGCTCGCTGGTTCTCTGCGGTGTTGACGCTGGGTGGCTCTTCAAAAGACCGAATTATATGTAATACGCTGTGTTTAAGGAAGCAGCAAAAACTTACATTTTACAAAATGTAAGTCCCCACGGGAATGGCTTCTTCCTTCAGAAAAGCCACCTGTCTAGCACGGTGTATTTTCCTAATATAGCAGATAATCAGATTTTAATAACGAAGAGACATTAATTTTTTCCTTACCTTTCAAAGTTGTGATCATTGCTTTTGCTCTTTTCTTGAAGAGCTGACTAAAATCCAGTCACAATTTCTTGGAATTTGTGTCTTTAAGGAAATAAGTGTCTTATTTCCTTAAAGGTGGGTCATTTGTGATACATTTTAAATCGGTGAGTCTCAGAGGAGGACAGACGTTAGCTGCTGATAGATCACTGACTATGTTACTTTGGAGTTGAAGACTTTCTGCAAGGTTTTCATTCATTTGAAATTGCCAATGCATCAGTTTTGGCTTCTGTTTGATTACAATGAAACCACAATAATCATTCAGTAGTAGAAAAGGATGCCAGCCAGTTTCCTTTAAAGATTTCTTTTTTGACTGCAGGGCAACAAATTTCATTAAAAATCCCAAGGGAAAAAAGTTACTGGAAGAGAGTAGGGTTTTTGGGGGATGCTTGCGAGACACCCGGCTCCTTTGGTATCAGTAACTTAGGCCCAGGCTCCGAATTTGCTGTGTGTTTAAGATCTACTGAATTCCTGCTTCCAGTGGAAGAAGCCTAGGAGCAGGGGGCTCCTCACTCAGGTCCCCAGATGGTTCCCCAGCAGCCTCCAGGACAGGTTTTCGATGGAGCTGGGGGTGCGGAAGCCAGGCAAGGAGCTAGAGAAAGACACTGCCCTTAAGTGGCCCCCGCACCCCATGTGGCGGCAGCGTTTTAACTTTCACAGGGAAGTGGCTCCACCGGGAATGTGTGGAATCCTAACTTTGTAAATAATTCAGCTCAATGTTTGTTTACTGCAAATGCCTAAATAGATGCGTTTAGACAGAAGTGAGACTCCCAAGCCTGGAAGAGGCGCGGCTGTGCACATCGCCGCCGCTGGGAGCCGTTGGAAGCCAGTTTCCCCTGTTCACTTCTTCCAAAACGCACTTTTGGTTCTCACCGGAGGCTGGTTTCCGGTGTGAGCAGCAGTCAGAGCCCCGTGGGCCCGAGTCGGCAACGGTGGGACATGGGTAGGAGCAGAGTGAGCACTGGCTACAGAGCTGCTGTGGACATCCTTAGTGACTGTGAAGATAAAAATCAGTGACGGTGCCACACGCCTTCTGGCCCTATGTGAAGAGCTTTTCTGTCTGCCTGAACTGGCTGCTATGGAGGATTTTCATCAGCGAGGTTGAGGCCCCTTTTTTAAAAACAATTTAATTGTCCTGCACAAACGCGGTACCTCTTACGGTGCATTCGTAAAATTCAGAAGAGCACTTTATTGTTTCTTGATAAAAACGTTATATTTGAGTGGTAGGCGGTTGAGAACGTTGGCGGGTCGCGTGCTGTATCACACGTAGGGGCCCAGGCCTCAGACTCTGGAAGCACACGCCCTCCGGGCCCAGAGCCCCGGCCGCCACTCACCACGTCGCGCCTCGGGTGCTCATCCGTTTTAGGGTGACCATTCCAGTGGGGGCTGCCGCGTCGCAGGGACTGTGGCAGCCACGTGGTAGCACATGGCAGATTCTCAGGACAGCAGTCAACACGCAGCAAGTGCTGTATGAATGCGACAGTTTTTATTTCGTGTCGTGGGTCAGAACGCGTTCCTTACATTTAGCTCTCATTTTTCCTAACAGGTTATATTCAAAGATGAATCTGTAGTTGGAAACCAGTTTGAAAGGGAACTTACTGCTTCTGAATTACAGAATGACCCCAAATTACCCAATAATTTAATAAAAATTGTGTTTAGATTTGGAAAGTTCTCATTTTAAGGGTATCTGGTCTGATAGCGCACAATTCTTACAAAATAAACTAGATTTTGAGGACCTAGAAAATGTTCACATTCTCTTTGTATTCATTTCAAGCTGCGGTTCACTAGTACCTCAGTAAGATGTTGCTTACTGAGGAAAGTTTGGTTTCTGAACTGGTGCTGTCGTCTTATTTGAGTGTTCTCATCTCTGTGATTACAGTACAGAACATCGCTGAGGGCTACAGGTGTCCCAGGTCGGGGATTCCGTGGGGGCAGGACAGCTCAGGGCGGCAGTAGGTAGGGATGGCGGTCGGGGGCCTGGAAGGGGGCTTACTGTTCGCTTTGCACCAGGCACTGTGGGATTCTATTTTTACATAATGACCGTTTTAAGAAAGACTAGAACTCCCATTTCAGAGGTGAGAAACCCAAAGTCAGAAAGATTGAGTGACTCACCCCATGTCACATCGATAGTAGTTGGCAGAATGCTGATTCAAACCCAGTCTACACTGCTCCAAAACCCTGTTTCAGCATCAATGCCTGCTGCTCACAGCATCGGAGGTACCTTACGAGAATCAAAACAAAACCGTCCCTTCCTTCACTTACATGAGCTAGAAGAGCTGGGGCTGGCGAATGAGCCACGCGTCACCTACCCAGCCGAGGAGGAGGATGGTGAGCGAGGCAGCTTGAGTCTGTTTTCCTAGGTCTCGTCTGCCCTTCATCGGATGTGGTGCCGCACATGGAAACTGACCATTTTCAACTTTTATTTCTCCAAACTGTTAAGGAAGTAAAAGAAAATATTACCCTGGTGAAACATTTCAGAATTGAGAAACATTTAGAAAATTCGCTGTTATAATTGACTTTCCGTTCAGTTAACAAGGAATTAGAATTCACTGGATAGCAAATGCATCTTGTATTTAATCAAGGCTTGCCTAATAGAAATTTTAGAATTCTTTTTGTTTTTTAGCTGCTATATGAAAATTTTCAAACAGGAAGAAAGGAAGACCAATATTTCTGGTCTTACACAGACCTGTATTTCTCGCCTTGGTTCTCAAAGCAGCCCATGTCCAGTGTGTTTGTGTCACGTGGTCACCTGCCCGTCTTTCTCTCCATCTAGAGAAATAGTCTGTCTGCTGTCTGTCTGTGTGGGGTGGTTATTTGGAGGTGGTAGCCACACTGTCCCAGAAATTCTTTTTTTTTTTGAACAGCTTTGTTGACATATAAGTCCCAGACCGTTAATTCCGAAGATTCTTTTAGAACTTTGAGAACCAGAATCCAGTCGCGGTTCATGCCTTGCATTTGGTCGTGTCTTGGCCTCTTATTCTAGACCGGCCCCATGCCCTTCCGTCTTTTTTCTCTTTTTAAAGAAGACAGTGTAAAGAGAGAAACCAGTTGTCTTGAAGAATAAGTCCGGCTTCCGAGCTGTCTGATTGTTTCCCCATCATGTCCTTTAACTTGCTTCTCTGCGCCCTTTCCTGGGAGCTGGAAGCCGTGACTGAGGATCAGGCTTCAGGTTAAGCTTTTCCGGCGTGAACGTTTCGTGGGTGTCGTGCGCAGATGACGTGTCTGCAGCGTCCCATCAGGAGGTGCGGTACCCAAAGTCCCCGTTAGCGAAGGTCGGTTTCCATTTGTTTGAAGTGGTGGTCCGCGTCCCTTTGTCAGAGGTGCTGAGAGGAATTTCCAGGCTGAGTACTGTGCAAAGGCCAGTGCACCTTTCTCCATCTTCTGTCCTCCGGCGCCAGCGATGATCCTTTCCTGAAACCGCGGAGCCGTCAGAGCTCACACAATGGCTTTTCTCACCTGTTTTTTCATCTAGGGGCGAGTATGGGTCTCTCACAACGGGGAGAAACGTTCCCTTTCCTCTGATCACTACTTTCCGGACTTAGGACTCGGCCTAGCTACCTCCAGAGCTGACAAGGGAGCCTCCTCCTCTCATTTGTCTTTGGCTTTTTAAATACCGTGACGTAGGAACTTTCATTTGTTCCGTATTTTGCAGTCATGCTGTTTGAAGCTTGGCAGTGGGAACCAGTGCGGACTGGCTCTGGTGCCCTTTAGGCCGGACCCCGTGTTTCTTTGAGTACTTTCTTGCTTTCTGGGATAACAGGATGTCCCAGATCAAACTTCAGACTTCCGGTGTCCCAGACCTGAAATCATCCATTTCCCCCAGGAGCTCTGGTTATTTTGAAATCTTTTCTTCATGTCAGTAGCTAGCTTGGGAGTATGCATGTTCTTTACTAGACACAACTTAGTTTTGTTTATGTAGCATTCATAGTTTTACAGAGGATTTTGACATACGTTTTCTCATTTGAGCTGTTTAACAAATTCGTGATATTAAAACAGTGGTGTCTGTTTTCTAGATGGATTTACAGCTCTGCTGATTTGTTTATAAATCTGAATTCTCATTTTAAGTGCCACACTGTAGCAGATAAAAGAACGAGGCTGCGCTTTAAGAGACTAACCGGCAGAGTATATTCTAAATATTTCAAGCTGCTAATTGAGAACGAGACGTATAGAGCACTTACTCAGAAGACTCTTTAAGATGTTACATTTGTCTTTTCAGGCAGTGTAGTCAGCTTTCACTTAGTAACAATCTGTAAGAGAACATAAACAATGAGGATCAGCGTGGCCTGAAAGTGTCCTAAAGCTTAATTCTGTGGAGCCAGATGTGTAGATAGCGGGTTAGAACAGAAACCACCAAGAGAACCTCCTTGATCTTGCAATTGAGTGTCGAGCGTGTAGTACAATCAAGGGCAGCAAATGAAATTATAACAAACAACAGTGCCGTGGATGAAAAAATAATAATGCATCAAAGAAGCGTGTTCTTCAGGAGTATGAGGCCCGAGTTCCTGGAAAGCTAGACAGAACTAGGTTCTCTTAAAGAACTATGGATTTAACATGTGCTCACACTGTAATTAAGGGGGACATAATTTCAGCATCTTAATCTTTTTTTTCTAGGATACCGTACTATATGCTTTCCTCGTTTGTTTGGCTCTTATAAAGTACACATTCGAATCTGGAAGTATACAGTTACCAAAACCGAAGGCCTGGCGGACTAGTAGCCGGGAATACCCTTCTAGCAAAGCAGTTAAAACGAACTAGTTTGTGAAGGAATGGAGAAGGCAGAAATTGTTCAAAATAGGAGTCGCTTAGTAAGGATTCTCTAAGAATCACAGAAGAGTTGAGTTTCTGTTGATCTGAGCCCCTGTGTATAACCTTGAATCTGTGGGCTCCTCATTGGAGCTCTTGGACAGTCCACACTGAAAAGTTCAGTCCTTTCTGGTTATTGGGAAGTTGCGACGTCTCACGTGGTTGAGAAGCCGTTGGTATTCTTATTCAAATTCCGAAGATTTGGGGCCGTATTTTGCTTCCATTGGTTTCTACTAGGAAACGTTTTTTGTTTTTTGTGTTTTTTTGCGTGAAGAACTTTCCCATGTATTCCTTATTTTGCAGGCAGAATTTCAGACGGGCTTTCATCAGCTGTAGGGGAGATTACTAAACTACTAGTGCAAAGAGCTTACTAAAAATTTGCAGCTACAAAGGTATTAAGATGAATTTAGCCAGAGTTAAGAACCTTTTTTAATTTAGGTGAAACTAAATTAAAGTGAAAACTGAACATTCTTCTTAGGGAAAGCAAAGAAATTTAGTATTGCTGATTGCCAAATATAGATGCGATTATACTCTTTATTTTCTTAGGATTTGACTTTAATTTTCCCCCTTCAGAATCGAAATCTCATTTCATTGTTTGGTGTTAAGCTCTTCATTATCGTCAGACGAATGAATAACTCCAAACCTGTTTTCAGTTTTCTTGTCAATAGCTGCCAGTGTATGTCTGAACATGGGAATGAAGCTGGTTAACATTTTAAGGGTTGTCTCCATCTTCGACGTCGACAGACTGCTGCTGTGTGATCTTGATCAAATATCTCTGTAAAACCAGGCCACGGCGGTGGGACGACTTCGTTTCTGTGCCTCACGTGGTTTTGATTCAGCTTCTGCTTTTCAGCCGACGCGGGCACGTGGGGTTCTGTCTCAGGTCGTTCTGGGTCGCTGAGTCAGTGCCGATTCCCGTCATTCCAGTCTGTGCTCCCACCCGCTGGTGTAAGAACGTCCGCGCCGCCGTGTGGCGCACGGTTGACGGATCTCCCGGCACAGCCACACTGGTGCGCAGGCCTCGGCCCGCGTCGCCGTCCCTGAGGCTGATTGAAGCAGAGCGCGGGGCTCCAGCCCCGGGGCTGCTGCTTCAGCGGGTCTGCAGTGGGGCCCGAGATGATGAATTTCTCATAAGTGATGCTAATGCCTGACCTGGGGACCACACTTCGGAATACTGATGCTGACTATATCGATTGCCTAACAAGCAAAAGTACCACCGCCAGAATCCCACAGTGCAGCTTCTCTTCAGTGCTGTTCTTCAGAAGCTCTGACTTTCTTCTCTCACTCATGCACGCCGAAGCACATGTTCACATAATTGTCTTTAAGAAAAACACGTGAGACAGTTGGTGTCAGCATTTCGATTAAAGAGTTTTTTCCTTCGGCTCGCTTTCGTTCCTTTCTTTCTTTCTGAACAATGGTCACCCTTATCCGTGGCTCCGCTTTCCGAGGTTTGTCACCCGGCGGTAACTGAGGTCTGAAAACGTTAAATGAAAAATTCCTCACTTGGGCTCACATCATCGCAGGAGGGAAAAGAAGGGTGGGGACAGGATAACACGGCACTTCGAGAGAGGGACACGGACCAGTCACGTAATTTGTATCACAGTTTATTGTTAACGATGGTTCTGTTTTATGAGTGGTTCGTCTCCTGCTGTGCCTAATGTATAAATTACACTTTGTCATAGCTGTGTATATGCAGGAAAAACCCAGTGTGCATAGTGTCGGGTACTGTCTTCAGTTTCAGGCATCCACTAGGGTGTCTGGGAATGTGTCCCCAAGGATAAGGATGCTGCTGTTGTTTCAGGCTCTGTCTCTGCCCCTCCCTCCCTCCTGAAGCCACCTGGTGGCGGGGTAGCTCAGCCCCGCAGAAGCTGGCTGTCGGGGAGACCTCTCATAGAAACAGCCAGCATCGAGGTCACTGGTGTGCAATCTGCCCGTTCTCCCTGGTGACGGCTGGTAGCGTGTTGGGTGCGGTTAGCTGAGCGTGGGGGCTCACCGTCTGGAGTGTGTGTGTTCACACGCGAACACAGACGTCGCCGGTTCGAATGTGGCCGTCGCGGGAAGCTCGTGCGTTGTGGGGTTTGGTGGAAAGCGTTTTGGGAGAGGAAGCATTGCACGTGTGGCTGCCAGGTGGCTGGACCTCTGTCCCTCGGCCGCGGCTCTTATTTAAGGTGACGAGACTGGCGGAGATGGGTGGAATCAGGGGAGATGGCTTTTTGTGCAGCCGGGTAGCATGATCTCCAGGCAGAAGCGCTGTCAGGCGCGGGGTCTGATGCTGCAGGGTGCGGGCAGAGCGTGGATTTCGGCCCCTCCTCCCCTGCTCCTGCCTGTGGCGGGCGGGGCGCGGGAGTGGTCTCTGTGGCTCTTGCCCAGCGCAGGTGGCTTTATCGCTGGTGCAGTGCGGTGCAGTGCGGTGCAGTGTGCAGTGTGCGCCGCCACTGGGTCCGCGCCCAAGGCTTTGCTCACAGTTCCGGGCCGTCCAGCCTTCGGCCGTATTTAGGCACAAGCCTGGCATTGCTCTCTGACCCCAGAGGGACGGGAGGAAGACCGTAGGGCGCTTTTCCTGTTTATAGTAGTGTCCAGTTTTTTTTTTAATGGAATGATTATGTTTTGGGGCTGTTTGTTTGTTTGTCTAAAAAGCAGCTTCAGCAGAATTAAATAAGTTATCTCTTGTAATCCAGCAACTGTCTTTAATACCTTTTCCCTTAAAAATCGCTTTTTATATGGTTAATAGTCCCCGTAAAAATAATAGTATTTTCTAAGGAAATGTCATGGGTTCTTGCATATTTAGAGAGATTTTCTAACGTTGTGTATTTCTGTAAATGGAATAAATAGAAAAGCCTTAGCCGTTAGACCCGTGAAGACAGGGACCTGGTGTTGTTCATTCCTGCATTTCCAGCACTAACAACGTGCTTGATAGACAGCTCTCCGTAATTAATAGTTGTGGGATGAAGGAGGAAATCGCGGAGCTTAGTTCTGCACATCATGTATTACCTAGTTAGTACCACTAGGTGGTACTGTTGTACCATGAGAGACTGCTGCTTAGGCTCTTAAATAGTTTTACATAAATCCTGTGAATAAACAAAATGAATTGACTACTTACTATGTTTGTTGCCTGCTTCGATTATTTATAATTTTAGCATGTGATTAGTCTTTTGATTTTGTGATTACGTCAGGCAGTATGATCATAACCTAAATAAAAAACATTTGCTTCAAATCTTTATCAAATGTTAAATGAGATAGCATCTATGAAAACCTAGCACCATACCCAGTTAGTTTCCTTTTTCTCCTTTATTTTGGATTAAAAGCCTTTGTTAAATTTCTGTTTGTATTAAAATAATTTGCCAGATTTTCTAACGAATTATCAGTGAACTTGAAATAATATTGTAGGGCTTTTGTCAAAATATTTTAAAAATTGATACCAAACCTAGAACTTACTGTATTTTCTCTCCAGTGCCAAAAAAAGAAAATATATTTTGCTTCCTTGATTCTTTTATGGGGTAAAAACATCTTATTAATTTATAGCTCTATTACATATTTGTGCACATATGATAGTGTATAAATAAAGCCAATCTCTACTTTGTCTTGGTTTCGTTCCTATTGTAAAATTAAGTGTCGACAAATTTGTGGTATAGCTTGGACTTTTTTATTTCCCTGTGATTAATTGGCTTTTGATATTGCGATTCTGTGATTGTCCTAGACCGAAGGGAAAGAGGAGGGCCCCGGATGGACCATCCTGCGTGACGACTTCATGATGGGGGCATCCATGAAAGACTGGGACAAAGAAAGCGACGGGCCCGATGGCAGCAGGCCAGCGTCTGCGAGTGACTCTGACACGTAAAGCTGCGTCCGAAGTACCGTCATTTTATTTTTCCTAGAAAAATACTTCATGCTCTGAAATTGGGGAGTTATAAGGATACCGTTTGTCAGAAAGCCAAAAGACTGACGATTTCCAGCTTTGCTTTGTTAAAATTATGTTTTCAAACTTTGTGTAATTTTAAGCATTGTTTCTCAAAACATTTGTAAAAAAAAATACTTCTACGTGTCCAGTGGGATGTGCATTTCGCCAGAATCGTTACAGTTTACATACTGGTTGTGGACATTGGTGTATAGTTTCAGAAGTGCAGTACCCTTCATAATTAAAACAAACTCCTTGAAATTAATATTTTTCAGCCTTCCAACTGACAGACCTATGTATTTAGAGGTTTGGGGGTAGGGTGGTATTTGTTTTGGTGAGCTATTGAGAAATTTTACACAGTAAAATTTAAAATTACAGTATTTCTGATTTGGAGGGATTTTAATTTTTAGATATTCTGGCAACTATGATATAAGAAACACACCAAATCTCTATTTTTATAGTTTGTTCTTTTATATGCTTAGTAATATATGTGTAAATAATGACTTAGATTTATTTTTAAGTGTTAGGTTGTATTTGTATGAGAGATTTACTGAGGTAGAAATTCTCATGTTTAATTTATGCAATGAAGCATCAATTCTTGGGATGCATATCTGACAGATTTTAGCCCCTCTTTCTTTTTTCTGAATATTTAAGTTCCCTTAAATTCTCTATTCTGATCTGACTGACCGTTGGGACAGCAGGAATGGACAGCAGGTAGTCTGCGTCAGGATACCGCGTCTGATTTGAGACTTGATTCCTTGTTGTTGCCTTAAAGATTACCAAATTCAGTGAGTTTCAGCATCTAGCTGTTAAATAAAAAAAGAGGAGAATGTAAGACTATAGTGTCTTTCCACAGTCTCCGTGAAACTGGGCCTGGGATGGCAAGTTTGTAGGGAAATTATTTAATAGAAATAATCTGTTGCCTTTTTGTAAGGCTCCATTCCTTTCTCCATCTTTTCATAATAAAAATAGTTCTCCCCTGCTACCCACTTGCACATACTTGCATCTGTTACGTATTGAAAGATAATCCTCCCCCCAAAACTGTGCTAGAGCAGAGACATTTATATTTTCAAACCCGCCGAGTGTTAGAAGCATTACAGAACTGACGTTACATTACTTCGTGGCCTGGCGTTTATTATCATAAAGGCGAGTATACATACACCTAAGATGCCAAGTGATTAAACCAGCAAAGCTCAAAATGCATTTTTGTATTCCAGCTTTTGAACTTTAGTGCCTTATTAAATTATAGAGCTGCCATTTTTTTTATTGTAATATAAATATGAACAAATATTTCTCAATAGTAGTAAGAGTAACTATCCCATTATAACTTAACACAGGTTAATATTTCAACATAACCTAACAGCACCTGAGAACTTTTTCTCCCCATAGTTAACGATGGCGCTTTATTTATTTATTTATTTTTTATATATCTCCTCTGCATCGTACTAAAGCTTTGCGAAAATTCTCAGTAGTACATTTGGGTGATAGAAACAGGTAAATAACTTCTCATTTGCTAACAAGTTGTTTTTGAGACATATATTCATTGTATAGTCCTTAGTGTAATCTTGAAAAATTGAACAAGATTTTCAAACTGAAAGTAAGGGAAAAAATATTTGCAGGTTTTCTTTATTCAGAAATGATTTCATTCCAAAATAAAATTGAGTTGCCACTATAAGAAAAAATATCAGTTAGAAAGCTATAATGTGCATATGTGTGTGTGTGTGCGTGTGTGTGTGCATATATATAAACATGAAATAAGTTTTATAAAGATGGATATTTTATATGTACTAGTATTTCTGCATCTTGGCTGGAAAATATATAAGCATAATACCACCATGTACGAATATGAATCTAAGGATGAGCATATTATTTTAGAAACTACGTGTATATCTTTAGATGAATGGTTTAAATATTTTAGCTGTCCCCTCTACCCTAAATATTTTACCCACAACATCTAAATTCTTCTGACATCAATCAGATAAATAATTCCGCATCCATTCCATCTTTCTTGTGTTGTCTTTGAATTCTCTAAGGAGGGAAGTAAGAAAGAACTGCATTTCTATTACCTTCACCCCAATTTATCTAACTATAACAACATTTGGATTTTTGGTAACTAGAGTAATATAATAATAAAAAGTTTTTTTTCTTTATTTAGAAAGAACTGTTGAAAATAGTGACGTAATTAGTAACTAGATGTTACCTTATTCCCTCATCTGGATGTTTAGGTGGCCGACGTGAATGTTCTCAGTATTTAGCATAGTTTCATATTGGTTATTAATTGTTTTTCAGCATTGAAATCTAACAAAGATAATACCTGTTTTCGACTGAAAATGTAGAATCGCCTTAGTAGTTTAGCATGTGAACTTGTATTTGGAATACTGAATTTATTTTCAAGTTACCTAGAACTTTACATAGATCGAGTATTCTACTCACTGAAAAATATACCTTGAAACGCGTTGAGTGGGATAGTTCAAAGGCTCACCTCCAGTACTTGGAACCTCAGATGACTCAGTGGGAGGTTCTGGAAGGTTTATTTAAGGATAAGTCCAAGTTCTTCAAAATATTTTGTGTCTTTTACAATAAGTAGGTGAAAGGGGAATGTTTAAACCTCTTAGGGCTTTTTAATCACCATTTCGCGCATACGAACATGCTTAATATTCAGCGGCCACCAACTAAACTAATCCTGCCACCTGAGCTGCTGGCCCTGGGGCCGCGTGAGTGCGGAGCTTAATTAAGCCATTCAGTTACAGTGTATGGCTGTCCTAGTTACACGCGCAGTCACCAAGAATCCTAACGCAGGAGTGTGAGCAGAAACATGGAAAAACTGAGGACGCGAGTTAAAGGCAGCGTCAGGCCTCAGAGAAGGCCTGTGAAGGGATGAGAGTTCAGAGAGCGTAGACGGTTCCGTAGAAGGGAGAGGAGGAGGCCAAACAAATCCGTTGATACTTTTGTGCCGTTCGAATCACTTTTTCTTCCCTACTTGTACTATAACGTTCGTTAATTTCTTAAGGAAGTCGGGGTGGGGGAGTGCGTGTGCGTGTGCACGTGTGTGCGTGTGTCTGTGTGTGTGTGTTTTAGTACGGGCTGCTAGAACAGTATGGGAGCCTGGGTGGCTAAAACAGCAGACATTTATTCCTTGTAGTTCTAGAAGCTGGGAAGACCCAGCTGCCGGCAGGTTTGCTGTCTGGGGACCGCCGGCTTCCTGCTGTGTCTTCACGGAGGCAGAGAGCTCATCCTTCCCAGGGTCCCTTTCCTGGGCACTAATCCCCCCTCCACCTCCGAATACCATTGCACGGGGGATGAGGCCTTCAACGTATGCATTTGGGGGACACAAGCATTCTGTCCGCAGCGATGTATAACGTAGCAAATTGTACATTTTTAACTTCAATGTGGAATAACGTAAGCTATTGTTTCTTGACTTGAATTTCTTAATAGAATTTGAAAACTAAGAACTATTTATCTAGCATTAATGGAGCACCCATTTCAAGAACTGTGCTAGAATCACTTAAGACATGGTATTGTTTATGGCAAAACGGGATAATTTTACTCCTATAAAGGCCCAAATGTTAAATCGCCTCTTCCTTTTTAAAATTTAATCCTGCAGTAAGTTCTCACTGAATCGCTTGGCGATTTGGATTAACAGTGATGACTTGACATGAATCAGTCATCTCTGCCATGACTTAAAAAGTATCTGTTAAAAGATAATTGGTTAAATAACTGTGAGGACGGACTCCAAGTCGCCCATTACAGGGGCCTGGAACCGGGGCGCTGGTCTAAACGGGGAGGGGGCTGCCTCGTCGGCGCTCCGCTTCCATGCCAGCTTCCCTTCTCTTCGGGAATTCTGCAGTGGAGGGAAGCCGCGTTCATCCCACTCTTCCCTTCTGGTCACCCAGCAGCATTGGGGCCAATGCGACTGGTACCTGTCTCCGCTGGGTATGCCGGTGACAGATAAGGAGTCTGTCGAGCCCTGCAGGTATTCGCACGGAGACTATTTGAGGTGAATTGGCAGCAAGGACGCATTCTGGAAGCAGGAGAGAGGACTGCTCCATGCCTACAGAGAGCGCTCATCCCTGCCCCAAGACAGCAGGGTGAACGTGGCCAGCTGGGCAGACGGATGTCACTGACTCTTGCAGCAGAGGTGGGCCTGATGAATTTTTTCACTGGCTGAGTCTTTCTGAAACTCGATTAAATACAGTAATCAACAGGATCTGCGAACAGGTTCGGACGTAGAATGGCGTTTCAGCTGGGTGCCCGGGTATTTGAAATGGTGCTGGACGTAAGCAGAATACCAAGAGTGGTCGCGAGCTATGCGACCGCCAGGCTGTGGGCTTGCCCCAGGGAGCCCACTCAGCCGGACGCTTCCTGGACGCGACCTTGCACAGGACTCGCGAGGCCTCCAGCAGCCCCAGGCCCCACCCCAGCGCACACTCACATCCTGCCCCAGCAAACATGGGTTGCGCATTTTGGGCCAAAAACCCTCGAAAACAGCACAATGAGCATTATTAGCACGGCCAGTTTAAAATGATGAGGTGTTAACCGCATTTGTATAAATAACAGTTTCTCTAACCCCTGAATCATTATCCTGCTTTTTTAATGCAGTCGGTTCATAAACATCAAAGCAGGAACAGCGCATTTCTATGGGGCTCTGGGCGGAGAGACAGCTGAGAGCTGTGTCCCCTTGCGTGGGTGGCCTTGCAGCTGTGCATTCACCCAGCGGCTACTAGACATAGACAGACCCTTGCCTCTGTGCCGCTGGTCCAGACTCCAGTCGTAGATAAAAACGTGTCCCCTCCCACGGAATGGACGTAAATGACAGACTGACATTAGCTCTCGGACCCAGCCATTGCCCTGAAGCACCGAGCCGTCCCAGCATCGGGGCTGTTTCTGCATCATATTTGTCTTTGTTCAATGACGCCGCGCTCTCTTAAGTGTATCATAAACACAAAAGCTCGGACTCCGAAGGGTCGATGGTGATATCATCCTTCCCCACTAATGGGAGGAACCCGAGGAATAACAAGATCGCGTGAGAAAAACTGCCATATTTTGATCCACGTGAGGTCTGAGTGAAATTATATTTACATCGGCCATTTTTGGAAATAGTATTCATTGTTAGATGGCAGAAGGCATGATTTTGGAATCGGAACTGAGTTCAGAGTTCGATTTGGACTCTTACTAGCTACGTGTCTTTGCCCAAGTTCCTTAAACTTTGTGAGGCTCGCAGGGAGGCCGGGCGCGGAGATGTGCTTGATCTCATGGCAAGGATTTGAGTAATGTGTCTATCAACACGATGCCAGGCGTGAGGTCTCAAGAAATGTTCTCTATTCTGCGTCGAGAAGATTAGGTAACTAGTAGATTTGTCATGCACTTCTGATCTGTGTAATTTCTCTTCTAAACCTAGAGTCCCTCCCCACAAAAACTACAAGTCTGGCAGCTGGTAAATATTTAACTGAATCTCAGTAATTCTACTTCTAGAATCCCTCCTCAGGAAAAGATCCTGATTACCAAAAAAAAGAAAAAAAAAATGCTGTATGAGCAATATTATAACATAGCTTATAGCAAGAAGTTGTAGACAACCAAAGTTCAGTGATGTGTGGACATTTACGTGAATTCTATACTTCCACTTTCCTGCAACCGTTTAAAACAATGGCCTTGAAGACTCATGAAAACACACATGTCAATATGTTAACTGAAAATGTAAGATTAGAAAAAAAGGATAGTATAGGTAAATTTTTCATAATTTATATAATTATATAAATTTCATAGTCAATATATGTAATTATAAGAAAATAAATTTTGACGGTCTGCAAAGATAGGTCTCACACTGAGTAAAGAAGGCCTCACATTTAATGAGATACTAAAAAACAAATTTTTTTGCCCACTCTGGCAATGTGGCAAGTGTATTTTAAAAATATTGCCCACTTTGGGTTCCAGAACCCAAACTCTAAATACTATCTTAATAGAACACTCTAGTAAGGAGAGGTACGAAGATGACTGTATCAAGAGTCCAATTTGCTAGAATTCTACTTTTTCTTTTAAATTTTAATGATTATCCTGCTTTGAACATGGAACATAAAAAATCCGACTTCCCTCTCATATGTGGCCTCTGTTTCTGTCTCTTGATTAATAAAAATTTACCTTGTTTTGAAATGAGAACCTCTACTTCCTTGATGTATTTTAAAAATATTGCCATTTTGCTTTCAACCATCTTATTTTGATACGCTCATCAGTCATTCAAGCAAAATTTGGAACAGAGTTCGTAATGGCGAACATTTATGTAGTAATTATTACGTGCCAGATACTACTTAAGGGTTTAATAATGTCCTTAACTCACAGTCAGTCTTCCTATGACCCAGTGAAGTAGGAGCTGTTATTGTCCCCAAAGTACAGTTGAGGAAACAGGAAATAGGTTAAATAACTTGTCCAGGGTCACAGAGCTAATACAGTCAAGGCCAAGCTTGAGTCAGAGCTGCTGTGCACAGCAGTGATCCCTCGCATTTCGGATGATACTAATGACCTGTAGGAATGAGAGTCCAGAAATTGAACTTGGCTCTGAGAAAATATATGGGCTTGTTGCATTTTTCAGTCTCATTTATGAACCGCATGAACCTATGGTCAGGGCGAAACAGACACCATGTATCATCTGTAGGTGGAAATTTTCCTGGCAGTGGCAATTTAGAGTTTAAAGTAGCATTGTCATTTCTGGAGCTTTGGTTGCTACTGTCATTTTGTCTGTTAGAACGTGACTGCTGCTCCTTTTCCGCTAAGATACAGCATATCGTCTATGTGCTGCTGTTTGTCAAAGGACATTAAATGACTCATACAAATGTAAGTGCTGACATTTTTGCTACTAAGAATTTAGTTAGTCAAATTAGGCTTTAAACTTGAAGGCTAGATTTGAGCTTTGACTGTTATTGGCTAGGAGAAAACAGGTAACTAAAAACTTGTAATTCAAGAAGCCCCACTGTTATCAATCTAGGATCTTTCCTAAAAACGCTTTCCAATCTATGTGAAATTATAGTTTTCATTTTATGTGCAGGAATTTTTGTTACGCAGTGCCTTCTGGAAAAACAACAAAAAGTCAATGGAATATAGTCATGAGGTGAAACTGTCAATTACAGTTTTAAGAAAGATTTTTCAGCAAAATGACCTTGTATGATTGTTTAATAAGCTGTAGTGAAAACACCCAGAGAAAATCCAGCCTGTTGGTTTTCTCCAAATAGGAAGCTATAAACATACCACCGCTGTCCACTAGGTGGCATGATTTAGGCTGTCATGGAATTAACTGATAGAATTTTCCACCCCCACAAACCAGGAAGGAGCTGGTTTCTGAACAATTAATAGCATTGTTAATGGCATTGATTAGATTTAATTGTTACAACTGGCCAAATGAGCAGACTGATCTTATAGTCTGTTGTTTAATGACCTTAATTAATATCACATCTCTTAAAAAACAAACTTCCCTCTAATAACTAGGCAGCCAAAATCATTTTTGTGTATTGCTGACATCTCTTTGGGTCACAGCACAGACCCATCTGGGGATTTATTTCTTTGGTTTATAGTAAATAGCTGGTCATTTCCCAGGAACTGTAAAGATAATACCTTTGTCTTAAATAAGGACACAGCAATACAATTGAAATAACCTAAAAAGAAACTAGATCTTGTAGGGAAGTCGATCACGAAGATTTCCAAGTTAACAAGAAAGACAAGTTCTTCAGTTAGCTGACGTTACCTTTCTAGGCGTCCCTGGTTTTGTGCAGCCTTTACTGTTTATCAAACAAGAAAGATCAAAAGTCAATATTGGGGACCCATGAGCACCGAAGGACAAACAGAAAGCATTGTCCTTCTGTTCACTAAAGTGGGAAGGAGACAGAATTCATTCCTACATTTTGGATTCTTTACCTATTGTTCATTTTCCAAAATTTAAAAACTAACCTGGCTGTGCAAACAATACCTGAGAAGCTTCTCAATCCTCATCGTCAACCTCATCCCCTTTCTCTCCGTGTGGGCGATGCGCTTTCGGGGAGCTTGCGAGAATCAGCCGAGCACCTATAAGGGGCTTTCGTTTGGGACCGGTGCGCGTTGGTGTAAGTTCTAGATCGCACAGGTAAGCATTTTCAGGTCAGAGCTCTGATCGTGAGTATCAGACTCTGCAGCATAGGCAAAGAACAGAAAGGCCTGGAAAGAGGCAAACTGTATGACTAACCAAGAAAAGGTGAAAGTCTGATGCATTTTACAGATTCAGATTTTAAAGTGTTTGGCCTTGTTTAAAACTGAGTGACAATGAGGGACAGTCCTGGTTCACCCCTGTTGTCCTGATATGTTCATGAATAGTTAGTTACCCCTTCATTCTGTGGTCACCTTACTTCTAAGAACTTTCTTTCCTAAGACTTGAAACAAAGATCAGGGACAGTTTGCGGCCAGGTTTAGACATCAGAACTATCTACATAACTTCATTTTTAAAAAATATTAATGCTTACACTTTGCTTTTTAAAATACTAGTTTCCCTTCTAACATGAAAAAGTACCTCCAGGTTTTGTTTTTATGTGCAGTTACTATTACCTGTTGGTTTTTATTTGATTTTCATTTTTTAATTGCAGAATAATCAAGGCAAGGTTGTCTGAAATAGGTCGGTAACTTTGCTAATGGAAATTTCACATTTGGAATTTTGTACAGTCTACGAAGCCCACTGAAATGATGACAAATTCACTTAAAGACTTTTTTAAAGTAAAAATTCCATTTCATGTCATACTTTTTTAATTAGGAGAACATAATCATGTTTTTCTCTATCATTTACCTTTTCTTTCCCTTCCTCAATTTAATTTTCATTTTAACTGTGTAAGTCTCGCTTCTTGTTTTGTGAAGTGTGTCTGGATTTGTGTCGTGGTCAGCTAAGTGACATAGACGTAGGGATTCTGTAAGGGGCGACGAGGGGACATTTGCGGCTGGCTTCTTATGAACATTAGCGTTTTATTAGGCGTGTGCCCACATTATGTGACATTCTAGCTGTCCCTGTAATGTTCATTATCAGTCACTAAATACTATTTATTTACCCCAGTCACTAATGCCATTGGAGTGGATGAATTTTTTGCCAGGGGCAAGAAACCACAGGCTGCCACTGACTGATTCCATTTGGCCCTGGGGTTGACCAAGCCCAGGCCACAGAGAGACTTCCTCCCAGAGAAAGACTTGCTCCTGTCGGAACTCTCCCAGAGCTGAAATGTAGAGACAGGTAGAGACCAAAGGGCCCCGAAGCCCCCAGCAATAATCTGTCAGCTAATCACAACTCGGAGGAGTGAGGTAATGTTCACAGAGTTTCGTTGATGTGTGAGGGTGTATCAGAAAGCCTCAAAAGGCTTGCTTTTCTCCTTATCACCCCTGTCTTAGATTAACCTATAAGATACAGATCGAAGAAGAACTGGATTACTTTTTCTGGAGAAATCGCTGACCTTTCTTTCCATTTCGTCGTTCTAAGAATAGAAACTTGTTTCTCTAGAAATGCATATAGAACGTGAGGCAAAAATTGTTATAAACACTGTTTTCAAGTGAGATATCAAAGATAAAATTATAAGTGAGAACGGAAAAGGCTTTCGGCGTATTTTCACACCAAAGGGGTCTGTTGCATTTATCGAGTGTCACTTTTTAGAGTAAAATGTAATCAGTCACAGGAGGTCCGTATGTATCTTTTTTCCCCACCTCCTGGTTTTTGATGCTTGGAACCATTGTGGAAGCCTCCGAAAATTGTTAAAAGTGAAGGTATTCTTTCATCAGAGTTAGGAAGGGCCTGTTAGATCATACACTCCAGGGTAAAACTCCAGGACGGGACGAGCAATTGTTTTGATACCAAATGTTTGTTTAGCCTCTTGTGGGAATTCCACATCCCTTAGGGCAGTGGACCCTCGAATGAGCAAAAACAGGCCCATGGTCGAAACAGCTGCCCCCTCTACCTCTGATCCGGATACAAGGAATATTCTATTTTAGGATGTTAAATAATAAGAAACCTTAACCTTGAATTTGGACA
>NW_011888902.1:2004210-2006597 GCF_000151845.1 Pteropus vampyrus
CCTCGCATTTCGGATGATACTAATGACCTGTAGGAATGAGAGTCCAGAAATTGAACTTGGCTCTGAGAAAATATATGGGCTTGTTGCATTTTTCAGTCTCATTTATGAACCGCATGAACCTATGGTCAGGGCGAAACAGACACCATGTATCATCTGTAGGTGGAAATTTTCCTGGCAGTGGCAATTTAGAGTTTAAAGTAGCATTGTCATTTCTAGAGCTTTGGTTGCTACTGTCATTTTGTCTGTTAGAACGTGACTGCTGCTCCTTTTCCGCTAAGATACAGCATATCGTCTATGTGCTGCTGTTTGTCAAAGGACATTAAATGACTCATACAAATGTAAGTGCTGACATTTTTGCTACTAAGAATTTAGATAGTCAAATTAGGCTTTAAACTTGAAAACTAGATTTGAGCTTTGACTGTTATTGGCTAGGAGAAAACAGGTAACTAAAAACTTGTAATTCAAGAAGCCCCACTGTTATCAATCTAGGATCTTTCCTAAAAACGCTTTCCAATCTATGTGAAATTATAGTTTTCATTTTATGTGCAGGAATTTTTGTTACGCAGTGCCTTCTGGAAAAACAACAAAAAGTCAATGGAATATAGTCATGAGGTGAAACTGTCAATTACAGTTTTAAGAAAGATTTTTCAGCAAAATGACCTTGTATGATTGTTTAATAAGCTGTAGTGAAAACACCCAGAGAAAATCCAGCCTGTTGGTTTTCTCCAAATAGGAAGCTATAAACATACCACCGCTGTCCACTAGGTGGCATGATTTAGGCTGTCATGGAATTAACTGATAGAATTTTCCACCCCCACAAACCAGGAAGGAGCTGGTTTCTGAACAATTAATAGCATTGTTAATGGCATTGATTAGATTTAATTGTTACAACCGGCCAAATGAGCAGACTGATCTTATAGTCTGTTGTTTAATGACCTTAATTAATATCACATCTCTTAAAAAACAAACTTCCCTCTAATAACTAGGCAGCCAAAATCATTTTTGTGTATTGCTGACATCTCTTTGGGTCACAGCACAGACCCATCTGGGGATTTATTTCTTTGGTTTATAGTAAATAGCTGGTCATTTCCCAGGAACTGTAAAGATAATACCTTTGTCTTAAATAAGGACACAGCAATACAATTGAAATAACCTAAAAAGAAACTAGATCTTGTAGGGAAGTCGATCACGAAGATTTCCAAGTTAACAAGAAAGACAAGTTCTTCAGTTAGCTGACGTTACCTTTCTAGGCGTCCCTGGTTTTGTGCAGCCTTTACTGTTTATCAAACAAGAAAGATCAAAAGTCAATATTGGGGACCCATGAGCACCGAAGGACAAACAGAAAGCATTGTCCTTCTGTTCACTAAAGTGGGAAGGAGACAGAATTCATTCCTACATTTTGGATTCTTTACCTATTGTTCATTTTCCAAAATTTAAAAACTAACCTGGCTGTGCAAACAATACCTGAGAAGCTTCTCAATCCTCATCGTCAACCTCATCCCCTTTCTCTCCGTGTGGGCGATGCGCTTTCGGGGAGCTTGCGAGAATCAGCCGAGCACCTATAAGGGGCTTTCGTTTGGGACCGGTGCGCGTTGGTGTAAGTTCTAGATCGCACAGGTAAGCATTTTCAGGTCAGAGCTCTGATCGTGAGTATCAGACTCTGCAGCATAGGCAAAGAACAGAAAGGCCTGGAAAGAGGCAAACTGTATGACTAACCAAGAAAAGGTGAAAGTCTGATGCATTTTACAGATTCAGATTTTAAAGTGTTTGGCCTTGTTTAAAACTGAGTGACAATGAGGGACAGTCCTGGTTCACCCCTGTTGTCCTGATATGTTCATGAATAGTTAGTTACCCCTTCATTCTGTGGTCACCTTACTTCTAAGAACTTTCTTTCCTAAGACTTGAAACAAAGATCAGGGACAGTTTGCGGCCAGGTTTAGACATCAGAACTATCTACATAACTTCATTTTTAAAAAATATTAATGCTTACACTTTGCTTTTTAAAATACTAGTTTCCCTTCTAACATGAAAAAGTACCTCCAGGTTTTCTTTTTATGTGCAGTTACTATTACCTGTTGGTTTTTATTTGATTTTCATTTTTTAATTGCAGAATAATCAAGGCAAGGTTGTCTGAAATAGGTCGGTAACTTTGCTAATGGAAATTTCACATTTGGAATTTTGTACAGTCTACGAAGCCCACTGAAATGATGACAAATTCACTTAAAGACTTTTTTAAAGTAAAAATTCCATTTCATGTCATACTTTTTTAATTAGGAGAACATAATCATGTTTTTCTCTATCATTTACCTTTTCTTTCCCTTCCTCAATTTAATTTTCATTTTAACTGTGTAAGTCTCGCTTCTTGTTTTGTGAAGTGTGTCTGGATT
>NW_011888902.1:2008297-2010156 GCF_000151845.1 Pteropus vampyrus
ATATTCACTTCCCCCCTTGGTGTATACCTCGATTACCACACTTCTCAAACTGAACTCAGGGATGACAACTGCATGAGACTCCCAGCCCCCCGGCCCTCCCTCGAGTGTGTTTTGCTTTGGCTATTGGACTGGGAGTGGGTTGCCTTTCAAGTCACTTCAACTCGAAGCTGGCTCCAAGGAAGAAAACCTGCTGCTGATGATATATACATCATTTTCAGAATTATTCCAAAGTGGGTTGGAATAATTCCTTTATTCCAGAGCTTTCTGAGGTGTATGAATGGGGCAGGGGGGAATTCCATGTTCCAGGGAGTTTGGAATATGCTGGGTTAAAAGGCTGGAATAGTTTTCCGCAAAATTCCCAGCCTTTAACATGATGCTGGGGATCGCGAATCTGTGATAGAGCTCCCGGTGTCCACCCCGCAGGGACCAGAGTGTCTTACAAGTGGACAGCGGGTGAGAACATGGACGATGGACCCTGATGGCAAAATCCAGCTGTGCTGCTCACTATATAGTCTTGGACAAGGTTCTTTACCTGTGATGTGTCTCCTCACCTGCAAAATAGAGGTGATGATCATGATAACTCCACCTTTATAGGGTTCTGAAAATTAAACGACCACGTACGCCTATCTCTCTAAGTGTAATATGTTACCTATTGTTACGACTTTATTCAGCTCTGTTTACTAATAATATAGGCCCCATTTACATAACCGTAAATTCCAAAAGTTAGAGAAAGTTTCTTGTGAGCTTTCTGTAACAAAAGGAACATCCGAAGGAGGGAATAATATAGAGGCTTTGAGTTGCGGGGGGGAAAAGTTAAACAGAGTTTCCAGTTTAAATCATTTGTCTAGTCAGTGTGGCCACAGTGGCGACGAATTGAAAAGTTGATTTTGAGTAACTAAAGGTAAAATAAACAAAAAAGGAGAAAGTGAACAGTGGCAAGAATCATTCTTGTATTTCTCTAATTTGGATTAGTTTGAAAGAGAAAGTGTCAAGTTATGTGTAAAGTGTAACAGTAGACATCAAATTCCAGCTCCCTGGACGTTTGCTGTGAAGTCGGTGGCTAATGGCTAGCTGGGGGAGAAAGCGGACAGAAAGCCATATCAAGAAGCGGCTTAGGAAGGGCAAATTGCGAAGACGCCCGTTCATTCAAACGGTAAAACAAACAAATACGCTTGGTTCTCTAGGTAAAAACGATAGAGCGCTGTTTAGGGCCGTTCACAGTGATTACAGGGGGACTAGACTGTAAACAAACTCATAGGAAAGCTTTAGGATGGGGGTGCTAGCATGGTGTTGGGGAATAACAAAGCGACTCCACCAAAAAGACAGGAGGTGAATCTAGATGGGACCGCATGTCTCACGGCTGGGCTGGTGCAGAGTAAACTGATGCTGTTCGCTTTGCCTGCGCACGTGTGTGTGTGTGTGTGTGTGTGTGTGTACAATACAGGGGAGAAGACTTCCATTCTGGAGCACGTGATTCAATTTGGGAGGCTGTGAGTGAGCCCCACGAAGTCCAAACGGGAGGCTGGATAGCTTGTCCTTCAACAGACGGGGCCAAAATGACTATATAAAGTAAATACCGTAAATCACTGTTGTCAGGGCGCACACCCCACCTCCCGCTCGCTGCCCACAGCCATCCTCGTTGCCACACCCCCTCGGCGGTTTGGGGCGAGCTCCTGCCGTCGTCTAAGTAAACGACAGGACTTCTGACTGTAACCTAGCACGTCACTTTGTTGAAGGCAAACACGTGGTCCGGAGGGGACGTATAAATCTCCCTCCCAGGCAAGATCGTGATGTTATCTGCTGGCAGCAGACGGTGCGCTCCGAGGGGAGCTCCAGAAGCTCGAGAGGGAGAGGGAGAG
>NW_011888902.1:2010983-2011594 GCF_000151845.1 Pteropus vampyrus
CTTACTCCCCCAAGTGACGGTTCCCCCTGCCCATCGTGTCCTACTATCTCCACTTCGGGACCTACCGGCGTGTTCTTTTTAAAGGAATTCGAGCACGAGACCTGTTTTCTACGGGACATTGACTCGCTCGTTTGCAAAAGTTTAGCATTGAAAAGAAAAAAAAAAAAAAATCTGCCTGATCCGTACTTTGAAAGTGCTTGATTTCTTTTTTTTTTTTTCAACTTTTTTTTTTTTAACTTTTTCCACTTTAAAAAAAAAAAATGCACTACTGGGTGCTGCGAGGTCTGCTGCTGCTGCATCTGGTCGCGGCCGCGCTCAGCCTGTCTACCTGCAGCACGCTGGACATGGACCAGTTCATGCGTAAGAGGATCGAGGCGATCCGCGGGCAGATCCTGAGCAAGCTGAAGCTCACCAGCCCCCCGGAGGACCACCCCGAGCCCGAGGACGTGCCCGCCGAGGTGATCTCCATCTACAACAGCACCAGGGACCTGCTGCAGGAGAAGGCGAGCCGCCGGGCGGCCGCCTGCGAGCGCGAGCGCAGCGACGAGGAGTACTACGCCAAGGAGGTGTACAAGATCGAGATGCCGCCCTTCTACCCCGCCGAAAGTGAG
>NW_011888902.1:2012064-2014456 GCF_000151845.1 Pteropus vampyrus
GTACATTCCTAAATCTCAGAGTAGAAGACAGCTGATTTCAAACAAAAACAAAAACAAAAACAAACAAAAAAAACCCCTGACTTCTCAGAGGGCAGTGTCCTCAAAACCAGCTGGCATACAGCAGCGAGGGGAGGGAACCGATTTATTCAGGAGTTCTTTGGGGTGGGGGTGGGAGGGTGAAAGAGAACTTAGAATTATTTCCCAGTTCTTAAAAAAAAAAATAGAAAAAAAAAAAAAAGCATCATCCAGGGATAGCCGAGAGGGTTAAATACCAGGAAGAAGAAAAAGAAAAAGAAAAAAAACTTCAACTTTTGCGTAGTCCAAACCCCAAGTTGTAAACTTTTCATTGGTTGCCCACTCTCTCCTCCCCTTTCCGTGCCCTATATACTTGCTGTCTGCCTTCCCCAAGTCTCTGCATCTTGCCTACATAGATAATATGGCCATCTTGATAATCTTGTCCTAGAGGTTCTAACGGTAGGGTGGAGCTTTTCTTTTTTAATATTTATTTGTAGTTTGACAAGTCACAGCTCTGTGACTTGCTCTGTCTCCTACTCATCCGTGTCAGAATGTCAGCCCCCGAAGTGACCCCAGTGTCCGTGGCCACCTTCTGTTGCAGCTCTTCCTCTTTTTGTGCAAGGGCAGAGCAGATTGCGGGAGACCCCGGTGAGCAGGACGAGTCTAGTATTGTAATTATGGCACCGTCCACCTCAGTGGTGATAAATACACTCCACCCCGGTGAGTCCCCAGGAGAAGTAAAGCTCTCTACCTGGGGAGGAGCCAAGGAGCTGTTAGGCAAGAAAATTTACTGTCATTAGTCCAGAATCAGTGAGACGAACAGGAGGTTGAGTCAGTTTGCTTTCCCCAGCACGTGCGTGAGTCCCGCTGGTTTTCGGGTAGACAAGCGAGTGTGTTACATACAACTCGAGCGAGTCACCCCTTTCGTGTTTACCTGCACTCTGAATGGCCGGCACTTTTTGACAGAGGGAGGTCTGATCTCATCATTAGATAGCTAGAGAGAGCAAGTTGCCCAAGAAGGTGTTAATTCTGTTCTCAAGGATATTTTAGTCACAGGGCTAAGGTGATGGGACTCAGGATCGTGGTCACCACCAGACTGAAAACGTTCTCAGAGCATTAGGATTTCAGAGGATGCACCGAGGTTCAGTGTGTGGATGCTCTTCCCCATCCCACCCCACCCCCAGCCACCGAGTAAATTAAAACTTCTGACAAGTCCAGTGTGAAAAATATCCTATCAGTTTTCATGCAGAGAATACAGGCTTCTTGAAACTTGTATTGTGTATGGATAGTTAGGAGCAGAAAACCATATTAATAGCAGATTCGATCCTACTGTGCAAGGACTGTGGATAGTTTTATAGAAAGTAGGCTAACTGATTTTCCAGCACGTTCTAGTTAGACTGGAATATAGTAAACCCTTCCAAAAAAAAAAAAAAAAGTGAAGAAAAGAGAAAATCACTCCACCATATTTTTAAAGAGCAAATTGAAAGGACAGCATTGGCTTATATACCAACTTTTCCTCGTTAAGACTGTGGCGGTGGCTGCGCGGAGGAAGTATGCCAGTCATTTCTTGCAGCGAGTCCTGTGAGGGTCATAAGCCTCAGAGATGAAGCCATGGGAAAGATCACTGGTTCATTTTTTACCACCAACTTATTGGCGTTCGGGGAGTGACTTCAGCTCAAATATTACAAATATGCTCTAATTATACTCAATGAACTATATATCATTACAGATCGCTGATAGCCCTTTGTGAGACATTTTATACAGTTCAGACTAAATATTTTTAGCAACGTGGAGATTTAAAAGTAAAAATATAAGAGATATTGTCTATGCCTTCAGGCATATTTTTGTCTTAAATATTATCCTTGGCCCAGCGTGCTATATAAATACAGTAAATATGAATAGAACTGGCCAGTTGCCAATCTCCTAGGATGAATTTTAGTCAAGAAGAAAGGTATTTATAGGATATAAATAATACTGTGTCAACATTTAAAGAAGGGGTCTGATTAGTTTTGAATTTGCTCATATTGATCTTTTCACATGCTGTTAGTTTAAGGCTCAAAGTGAAGTTATGCTAAGGTTTATAGATAGTTTACCGAGTGGGACTTGGTGGACTTCTAGTCCTTCTTGAAAATCTATTTGAAGTTCAGGATACGTCTATTCAAAAGATACTGCACGAGGCTTTGGAAATTGAGGAAGAGTAACTCCCTTCGCTAGGGTAAGATGCCAGATGGTTGCCGGAAGCTTTGCAGGCTCGCACGCTCAAAAGAAAGAGGCAGAGGCGAGAAGTTTCACTTTCTCTCTTCCCTCCCCTCCCCCTTTCATTTTGACACATCAGGCACTCTTTGTGGTTCTAACTGGTGACTTCACACACACACCC
>NW_011888902.1:2015134-2019294 GCF_000151845.1 Pteropus vampyrus
GTGGACCGTAGAACGAATACCAGCCGCGCTGTGTTTTGAGGGATGTGACTTAGTCTATTCATGGGTACGTCTTTCTGGGTCTAAATGACTGGATTATTGGCCCATTGCCCAAAGAAAGAAAGCATTAGCAGTAGCTGGGACGTCGTAGTTGTTTTGGCCTGATGTTCGGGCATTTTATTTTTTAAGATGCTCCGCGTGTGGGTGTGTGAGAAAGAGCAGTGGGGGTTGAGGGGAGGGAGGGAGAGAGAGGGAGATGTCAGAGACAGACTCGAACCCTGACTTCCGCAGAGCTCGAGTTATGAATGCACCACAGACCGACTCTGATGCCCGCACCTTTGTGGCGTCATTGCTTGTAGCAACTCTGGTGCCCAATTGTGGTTATGGTCGACTCAGGCCACATTCTCTGTCAGGATTTCCTTTTTTCTTTCTTTTACTTTTCAAGGACTAGGAAAAACCCTCAAAGAAGCACACTGTTTATAACTGAAGCAGTCGGCTGTCCCTGCGGCCAGGTGAGGCCAGGCTGCTTCGAGCCTGTCCCGAGGGCGCCCCACCCTCACCAGGCTGGGCTTTTTCAGAGGCCGGAGGCGGTGGGGACCCTTGACCTCCCGGGAGGGACCTGCGGCCCTCTGTGTCCACAGCGACCCCTGGAGGCCACTCCGGGAGCTGCACTTTTTGAACTAGGACTTCTTCCTGGTGAAAACCCGCTGATGTGACTTAGTTGCAGCCTCTTTCACATAAAGATGCGAAAGAGGACACATCATCGTTCCTAGAGGAAATGGGGGGTGAAAAAAGGGCCGATGACTCACTGTTGGCCCCACATCAAATCCGGGGTAGAACCGAGGAGGCCGCTGACTCCCAGGCCGTCACCCAGAGATGGCAACACACCAGGCTGCCTTTGTACAAGGTTAAGGACAATAGCGTGGAGGAGCCGGGCCCTGGGAAGGGATGGTCAGGCTGACCCGCCCCTCCCACCCCACTCCCTGGGTTCAGCCGTGAGGTGAGCTGCCAGCCCAGGGGAGAGTCTGAGGACAGCCCTTGACACCGCGTTTCCGGTCCCGAGGGATCCTGGAGAGGGGACCCGCATCCTCCAGATGTGCTCGCTCTCCTTTGGCAGCTGGAGGGCGGGTTCCATTTTTCAGATTCTGAGCAGCTTGATGAAATCTGCCTCCGGCCGAGATAAACAAACCTTTCCATTGTCATGTTGAAACCATATGGTGGGCTTTTGTTTTTCAATATTCTTTAAACAACGATTTTTTTTTTTTTAACCTAGGAATTCCCGTGTTCTTCAGGTATTTTAAGTTGAATAACATGCGAGGGTTTTGTTTTTTGTTTTTTGTTTTTGTTTTTGTTCTTTTTTGGACGGCTTAGTTTAGGGGTTTGAGAGTTTCTCGCCAAGCTGCGACCACACCTGGGTTCTTTTTGTTGTCCTTCGCTTTTGCTTCGCTCCTGACCTCTGATATCCAGAAGTGGGTGTGGCCACCGCCTTGTTCCTGAGTTGGCTTGGTGGCCTTTACTCCGCATAAAACGCCCCCCTGACCTCTTCCCCAGGTCTCTGAATTTCTTTCTGGTTCTTCAGTACTCTGGAATACCTGCATGGATGGTGGTTTCCTTCACTGCCTCAGGCCTCAGTTTCTCCACTTGTAAAGATGAAGATATCCGCTCTCTAGGGTGGCAAAGGGCTGAGGGCCGAGGGCGACGGGCGTGGAGAAGCACCTAGCTCTACCTCTGGCACTTAGCAGGCCAGCTTTGCAGGGCAGCTATTAGTCACCGAGTCGCCAACACCGTTGATTTTACCATACTCCAGTGTTTGGGTGGCATTAAGAAAGAAATATCACTGACAGCTATGATGCGCCGTTGATCATAAGAGATATTAAAAAGAGAGATTTCAGAGATATCAAACTGAGATTAGAAATGGCTGCCGTAGGACCCAATCCCACTAGCCAGGATGTCTCGGGCCCTCGGGCTTATTCTTTTCCTTGTAGGTTCCACTCAGTGGATCTGTTTCCTTTGAACACTTGGATTCTTTCTTAGGCGACCTTGGCCACGTGTGGGGCTGGGAAGCCCCCATGTCCAGCACTATCTCGTCTTCGTCTAAGAAGGCCTTGAGAATTTAGCCTTCTTAGGTAAGAGTTCAGACTTCTCAGATAACATCCGAGACTTTTCAGGGTCTGGACCCCACCTCTCAGTAAAGCTCCGCATGGAAACTGTACTCCGGCCTCGCCAACGTCTCTGCCTTTCTCCGCACGGGCCAATTATTTCCATGCCTCCCGGCCTTTGTTTATGCTGTTCCTTCCACTTGTAGGGCCATCATTTCACACCTTTGAACATTCTTCGAGGTTTAGTCAGATGCCACCTGCCTACGAAAACGTCTCGATTTTCCTAGTCACGCTTAATTAGCTCTTCTTCTGGACTCTCACAATGCGGGCCCTCACCTCCGTCTCAGCCTCTTTTCTTTCCTTGCTGGTCAAATCTGGCTGTGTTCCGACCTGTCTTCATTAGGTTGGAAGTTGCCCCAGATCAGGAAGCGCCTGAGCCTTCTCTGCATTCTTACAGAAACTAGCCACATGGATTCGCTCAGTACTAAGGTTTAATAAATGAATGAACATTTCCCTTTGGAGAATAAAATCGAAGCACCCGAAGGCAGGTCTGTGAGTTCAAAGCATCAGGACCAGGAGAGGTGGAGAGATGAAATCCACTCACCTTCGTGACCAGGGGAGACGTGTCTGGTGGATCACAGCACTGTGCCGAAGGCCACATGAGGCTCCTCATACTGCGCATTTCCCGTTTCCAGTTTTACAGATGATAGTGACAGTGATGAAGGCGGTGATGAAAGCTCGCCTTCACCGGGTACCTACTATGCGCCAAGCACCGTTTTACATATTTTACGGGATGCACTTGCTTAATGCTCACGCGCAACCCTGTAAGGTCCATGCCAGCATTTACCTGTGACATCCGAAGACATGGATACAGCTGTTTCTATCAGTGATCGACAGCAAAGCTTTCAGTTACCACCTGTAATAGGGGTCCTAAAATAAAGACCAGGAAATGGAGAGCATGAGTGTCTCGGCCTTTCGCAAAGTGGAATAGGACAGTGATGGCTGTCCTCTCCTTCCACGAATTACGGTCATAAGCTCTAAATTCCTTCCCCGCCAAAGGAAATGCCACCGAAGGCTCTGGGAGTTCGAAGCCCTTGCATCTAAGGGTCTTTTCTTCTTGCCTCTAACGCATTCAGCTTTTATCCTTGCCCCTGGTTGATATAAAAAAATTGTAATTTACCACACGTCGGGGGCCTGGCCTTTACCTGCAACCATTTTTCTTTCTAGAAGTTTTGATAAATTTGATTGGTAGGGGATTCACCTTTTCTCTTTTGGAGAATGTATTTATTTGGGAAGGGAGATGATGGTGTGCAGTGAGGACGGGCTGTGGAGCCACAGACCCAGTGAGTAAAAGACAGAGGCTCAAGAAAAAGGACTCTCAGCGGCCGAAAGGGA
The DNA here is from genome assembly GCF_000151845.1 of Pteropus vampyrus. NCBI lineage: Eukaryota > Metazoa > Chordata > Mammalia > Chiroptera > Pteropodidae > Pteropus > Pteropus vampyrus. Next base: position 2,018,626 of record NW_011888902.1, read on the forward strand.
AGAGGTGGCATCAGACACAAGAAGTCAGACTCCAGGCTCCGGCAGTTGTTAAAACGTCATCGTGTTTCGCTTAGTGACTTGGCTCTCGGTGCAAGTTATAAAACTTCCTCGTTGACATTTAAGTTGTTTCCCATTGAATTCAGGTCTTGGCTCTGCCATCATTGGCTTTGTGACCAGGTGGGAGCCTCTTCACTGAACCTGACCTCAGTTTGGTCACGTGTAAAGATGAAGAAGAGAATGCCCACTCCCTAAGACTGCGAAGGACTGAGGCTGCCATAAGCAAAGAAACTCCTAGTGACGTCGCTTCCTGCACTTAGTAGGTCTGCTTTGCGAGGCAGCTGTTATTCACCGAATTGCAAACACCGTTGACTTTAAGACGCGCCATTATTTTATATGCCGCCAAGAAAGAAATAGCGTTGCCAACGAATTAAAACGTGCCACTGACGATAACAGAGAATTGGGATTTTAGAGACAGTAAAATATGAAAAATATGCGAAAGCAGCGAAATTACATGCGCGGGAATCCGTGCGCACAGAACAGAGTGCTGTTCTAGAAGCATCCGCAAAGAAAGTGAAGTGGAGGCTTGAGCGCTGCCCTCGGAAAACTTCTAAGAGCTGCCAGCTGGTAACAGCCACCTCTGGGACCCGAGGCAGGAAGCCCATGTCCTGT
>NW_011888902.1:2020904-2030984 GCF_000151845.1 Pteropus vampyrus
AATGCTTCTGAGACCAAAGCCATGAGGGATCATTCGCTCTACGCCACAAGCAGCAGCAGGTCTCCCCTCCCCTCCATTGTGGCTTTATTCTCATTTGGTCATTTATTCCCTTGACTTAATCTCATTTTCTCTTCCGCTTTGACATCTCAGATGACTTTACCATCGAAGCTGTATTTCTTTATCATAAACTCTTTATAATTAAGTTGCTTGGAAACCCCAGAAAAGGTGACTGACTTATTTTGATTCCACTGTAATAATAGTCACAGACCAAGGAATATGGGTGATTGGGGGAAGGGACCGTCTCCTTGGCGGTCTCTCCCGGTTTTCTGTGGGGAGGTGTTTCCACATGCAAGCCCAGTGCTTGGCGGTTGGGGCTTTGGGAATTAAGGAGGGGAAATCAGAGATGGGAGAACACCTGACTTTTACCCCACAGTAGCCAGGTAGAACCAAAGCTGAGTTATGGCTACCACCTCAGGCTCGAACGCAGCCCTCGTGCCCTTAGATAGGTCTGTTAAAAAGTCACGTCGATTTGATCACTACTTTAGTCATTCGCTTGTAGCTACTCAGAGGATTAAGCCTGAGGTGGTTAAGTGTGTTAACGGAAGTCACCGACTGGTCAGGCCTAAGGACAAAGTCCTCAGCGGCCACTGTTTCACCCCCAATCTTGTACCTTTTCTCTTCCACAGAATGAGGCGACTTGTGCTAGTGTGTCTTAGAGAGAGAGAGAGAGATTTCAGAAGAATTCCACTGTCAGAAAAGATCACCATCAGTAGGAAAACTGTGTCTATAGAGTCATGTCTGAATTCATTAGTTTTTTTGGCAGTAGGACGCAGATTCTAGAAGGAGGGTCTTGAGCCAAGCCGACCCCGAGTCATTGTACATTTGGGATCAGCCGTTTGCCCCTTTTCAGAATTTGCTGAGAATTCTCGAAGTAGAGTAAAAATTCATTGCAGTCTAGTGTTGGGAAGAAACGCTAGGACCCGCTTATGGAGCAGCTGTCATCACAAGCGACGTTTGTGTGAGGGTTTGGGAGGGGCTGAGAGAGGGAATTAATTTGTCGTGGAGTTTAGGGAGCATTCTTAACAACGTTTAATTCTGCTTAAGATACCAATGCAGCAAGAATGGCTTTATCTCTTTCTCAGAGACGCTTTCACACTGCACAAAACCACTACTTACTGGAACAAATAACCCTTGTGAGGGGATCATGTTTTCTTGATCCACTTGGCTGGGCCGTTTTGAGGTCAGATGAGATTTTGTAAAAGGCCTTTGTAAGTCTCGAATTTTACCAAGCAGAAGGATCACCTGTAGTGCATATCGTAAACGCAGATTCCCAAACATCTGCCCTCTCCCCTGCGTCCAGATTATGATTCGGTTGTTTTAAGGTGGGCTCCAGAAACCCACATCTTGACAAGACATCCAGGCGATCGATTCTCAGGCAGGTAGTTCAGAATCGCACTCTGAAAACAGTGCGCATTTTTGTTGTCTTGCTTTATTTCTTAGCTGTGTCATCACAGGCAGAAGTGAACCCTAACATTTTTGTAGTTAGCTTTGACTTTCAGTTATTTTATAAATTGCCCATGCACAATTTTAATTCCAGTCCTGTTTCTGTCTTATGACTTAAGCGAGCCATAGTCTTCCATGAAGCATTAGTGAGCGCCTGAGTACTGCTAGAGAGTATTATTGCTCTAAGACTATTAACGCCTTACATTTTCCCTAGGGTTTTGCATTTTAAAAAGCATTTCACGTATACCCGAAGCCTCATTGACCTGACAAAGTGTATCCATACCATCAGGCCACTTCAATCATAAAGGTTATTGAAAATAGATTTAAAAAAAAAAACAAAAACGAAGAGTAGCTTTCTTTGACTTAAATGATCACTCTCAGCATCACTTCTATCTGCATCCGATTCACGGTTTTCACTTCTGAGGCACTGGATCAGCACCAGTGCATCCTGTCCACGGGCCCGGCTTAAAAACAAATAAACAAACAAGAACGACAAACAGGAAGGAAGGGAAAGACAGGGCTCCTGTACTGCAGCTCTGCCGCAGCGTGAAAACACAGCCAAAGGCTCACACTTGAGGGCTGCTTGTGGGGAGCTGCCCATGACAGCCGTCACCTCCCCTCCTGCACAGACTTGCTTTGACCTGGGTGAGCTCGGTGACCTAGGGCAAGTTCAAGGATCTGGATCCTGTTGACAGAACTGTCCCTCTTCTACACGACACCCACCGGCCTGAAGAAGGTGCTGTTCCCCTGGAAAAGGATGTAAATCCCCCCCAAAGAAACGCAGAGGGCCACAGCTTGAAGACAAAGCGTTGCTAACCAGGGGACTTCTGCCGTGTGCCGCTCTGCCTTTCTCTGGTGATATTCTTTGATTTTTTTTTTTTTTTTTCCCTCCTGAAGATAACTTACGGCATCTCCTTTCAGAGGTCAGATATGAGCGAGAAGACGGTTTGACTCGCTAATCTCGGGACAAACCGTTTATGCCCAGTGTAGCTTCCCGTCTTTGCCGACTGGTTATCTGAGGGAATTTTCTCCCTTTAAGACGGTGGAGAAAGCTCTGAAAATAAACAACATGGTTGCTTATTGGTGAGAACATATGTGAGCAGATGTCAGCTGGTAACAGCATATGGTGGCAACATGATAGCAGCATGTCTCAGAAAGCCGGGTGTGGGCCCTTCCCTGCTCTGCGGGCCATCCACTCTCCCACGTCTCAGTTCAAGAGGGTTCCGACTGGGAGGCGTAAGCCACACAAGTTTGAACATGTGTCACCGGGGTCTCATTAGCGATCTCAGTGTTGGCGATGGTAAGCTAAAGGGTATGGAAAAAAATCTTCCCTATCTATTTGAAAATTGAGAGAGAAAATGGCACGAATGGAAAAAAATGAGAGAGGAATCCATAAGGCCGTTCGTCGTTGTTTGTCAAAAGAAATTTTCAAGCCAGGTCAGGTCTGAATAGTAACAGGGATGCTTCTAGAAGATGCGACCTAAGTGAATGAAAGGTGTATGGATTGTAAACCCGTGGAAGGCAGTTCGAGATCCGTCTGTCCAATATGTTACGTAACTGATGTTACTACAGTACTTGATTACCTTTTATTTGTCAGTCTTTTTAAACGACATCATCTCATTTCAATCTTATGAAGACCTTCGGGGGCAGCATTAGGTCTGCTTCATCTTGTAGAAACAGAGGCCTGTGTAAATCAAGGGACTTTTCTGAAGGTTCACAGCAAACCAATGACAGAGCAAGGGTTTCAGCTACATCTGCAAAAATCCTATGTGTACGATTGAGTCTACCACAGATAGGCCAGCCTTTGAACGCTTAGCAATGCTTGCTTTTCAACTGTCGATGTCCTTTGAATAAGAATATCGTGGGCAGTATTCAAGATCTAGGTGTTGTTACTTTAAAGAAAGCGAAGTTCAGAATTTCAGGGTGTTTTAACTGTCATGGAGGATACGTTCAACACATCCCAGGGAGCCCTAGATGTTTCAACTGTAGCTAAGGAACCCCAGACCAATAGACACTTGCATTTTCGACTCATTCGAGAAGGAGTTTTCATGTGCGGGTGAGAACTGGTGACAGGTAGCTTTAGGAAAACTGAAATCTAGGCCAACCAAATGAAAAAAGGAGTTTTATTCTTAATAGGTAGGCTGCCTTTCGTCAAAAGAGGTCAAGGCCTTCCCTACTCATCTCTAATAGAAGTCAACGTATTTATTTTAACATTTTTACAAATTGTTACAAATTGTCCAGTTATTTTAGCACTAGAGCGCATTAAAGGGAAAACTGGATTCAGGAGCCTGATGGCTGGTTAAGGGATGACAGAAGATCTGGGACCGGGATCCAGGGTCCCCCATAGGTTTTTAGGGTGTTATCCCCTGGCCCCGAGGAGCAGAGACCTTAGATTTCTGGGGGAATGATAAGTAGATTCGGTGAGTCCCTCTGCTACTTTGGATCTTTGTATAGCTCTGTGCAAGGCATCTCATCAGTAAAATAGCTAATGACTGTGCTTTTTGAAACTCCTAGCTGTCTGCCCAGTTGTCACAACACCCTCTGGCTCAGTGGGCAGCTTGTGCTCCAGACAGTCCCAGGTGCTCTGTGGGCGCCTTGGTGAGTACGCTCGTCTGCTTTATACCTCGTTTGACATAGCGATATCGAGTTTCTCTGTAGTGTCTGTCTCCTGTGGGGAACCTGTCCGAGGCCACGTAGAATGCTGACATGCAGCCTTGTGCCCCCAGATTTTTGAGTCAGTGTTTATACGAGACACTCAGGAATGAATAGCTTCGAAGTCATACGATGACTCGATTGCAGTATATCAAGGGACGGGTTGTGGGGTACATGAGATGGGTGTTCCAGGGGTCCCAGAATGATTTGAAATAGTAACCTCCTGACCCTAAGAAGGTCACCCTCTGGAGGTCAAATCACGTGGGCCAGAATGTCGAGGGTCCTTTTTTGGTACCTTATTTGTATCTGTTTCCTGATTCCTGGCACATAGCAGTTGCTCCATGAAGGAGGAGACTTTTTTTTCTTTTCTCCTTTGACATTCTCGAGGGAAGCCCGTGGGAGAGGAGCGCAGATGCTGTTATTTGTGACCTTCATGTTGCCGTTTCTAAGAATGGATTGTCATGGGTCAAGGCTCCAGCCGACTGGACCTGGGAACGTGCCACTCACCCCAACCGCTTAGCCCTGACACTCAGAGCCAGTGCCACGTGTCAGGCCGGGGGCTGCCGAAGCCAGAGGTCTCATTCCTTTCCGACTTGGAATATGAATCAATTCAGCTGGCTTTTACTGAGTGTCTCTTATATGCCGAGCAATGAGACCACAACAAACAATGGGTCTCGGTGACCCCGACACTCAAGGACTCCAGGGTCCGGGCTGCCCCCGATCATGCTCAGGGAAGGGGGGAGTGGGCTCGCAATCCCCACATTGGTTCGCTCTGAGTTTGTGAGGCCTGGAGAAGGTGGATTATATTGATGCTAAATGTGGGCAGAGGTCCCGGATACGTACAAAAATAAATGTTTTCATTACCCAGATAGATGTCTGGTTTACTGGCATGACCTACTCTGCAATTTATCATGCCTAACCTTGCTTCTTAGGAATCAAGGAATAGAATGGCTTATATCCAGTGGCCTGAGCTGGGGTTTCCTCAGAAGGAACTGATTCTATTGAGAATATATATTATTTTAGTACAGAAAGCCTCAGAGTGGCTAGAAGCTGCCATGTGAATTAAAAAAAAAAAAAAAAAATGAAAGGTTTCATCGATGCTTTTAAAGTTATTCAGTCTCTAAATGTGTACTATTTCACTGTATTGAATAAGGAGTTAACTGTCTGATGTTTTTCCCCACCAGCTTTTTGGGAAAAGGGAAGGGCGTGAGAGAAGGAAAATGGCCCTTATGTCCGTGGGACTTAGGACAGCATCGTCATCCTCCCCGTGCTGGGCGTTGGGAAGGGCCGGGGTGATGGTCCCCAGCTGTCAGGAAGCCGTGGCTTGGAGAGGTAGACGCCCCGCCCTTGCTCATCGAGCGAGCCGGTGCAGAGCCAGAATCTGAACTCTAGTCTGGCCTCCAGGCTCTCCGCCGTAGAGACCCCAGACTTTATTTTTGCCTTCCTTCCGTGCCCTCTTCGGAGTCTCATCCCCTGAATTTTGTCATTTTCTTGCCCACGACTTCGGATGAATTTCCATTTCGTCTTTTCCGCCCGCAGAAACACATCGAGGGGCCATCCTTGGTCATTTGCCCTGTTTCCTTTCTCGCTGGGGGTTATTTGGGTTATTTCATGGCTTGCAAACTCCCCTCTTCCTTTCGTGAAAAAACACTGGAAACGCACCCTGTCCCCAGCGAGTCTGGGAGAACCAGGAGTGTCTGCAAGGGTGTGGAGGGGCTAGGGGAAGCTGCAGGCCGGTGGGAAAACTAGGGACCCCCCCCCTCAGACCTGCCATGCAAGAGTGCTAAGCAGTGGGGCTCTGCATTGTTTTTTTTGTTGTTGTTGTGTGTGTGTTTTTTTTTTTTTTTTGGTCTCTGTTCTTAGAAATAGTAATTGGGTAAAAATGTAAGTGAGCAGGTGCCAGGCGGCCGGCGGCCAGGGTCAGGGTGAGTTTCTCCATGCTGAGTGTGATTCTGAACACTCGTTAAGTGGAGACCGGCCCGTGCCAAGCAGCTCGAGGGCCATCCCTGTCACCTTGTGTGAACCGCCTCTCCATTCCAGAGAGAGATGCTGGGAGCGGCCGGAGGCAGCGCGGGGCCCGCGGCGCCTCCTGCTCTGCCCGGTCACACTGTGTCCTGGGCATAGTTGTCACCCGCGTGTGCGAACACTGATCCCTGGACGGGCAGTCTGAGGCTTCCTCAGCTTGAAATGAAACCCCTTGGAGGGTGAAATAATTCCTGCTCCTCACAGGCCATGCGGCTGCCAAATCATTCTTCTCTTTTTAAATTGATTATCCCCCAAATGTTGGTTGAGGTGAGATTAGTCTGCCCGATAAGATAGAAGAATCTGGAAGATAAGCAGCAGAGATGGTCTGTCTGTGAATGAATAGATTCAGATTCATGAAGGCGAATTCCGGGTTTTTGGTTTTTTGTTTTTCTTTTTCAAAGTGTTTACTGAGCAAGAGGCTTTTAAGCAGTTTGGTTAAGATTTAAAGATGGTGCTTCTCGAAGTGCGGTCTACGTTCATGTCTCCCGAGCTGTCCTCGAAAGCAGATTCGCCGGCCTGTCTCAGAGCCGCAGGGCAGGATGGTGGGCCGGGTGGCGCGGAGGAATCTGCACAGTTAGGTGGCTCTGCAGGTGCTTCTGATGCCACCAGAGTTTGCCGCTGCCCCGACAGTGGACGCGCTGCCGGCGCAGGCCTGTCTCCTCGCAGACCCTGGCGCGGAGCGCTGCGGGCCGGGCTGGGCCTCTGTTTGATCGGGGGGCCCTGCAGGCGTGGGCCCCTGAATTCACAGCACAACCAAGTTTTCCCTCGGCACTGTCCGCGTTCCCAAATGCAGTAGGCTTGTCAGTCACATGCATGGCACATGCCCCCTGCCCACTCTTCGCCACAGAGGGACGAGGAGTGTGCTAGGAAGTAAGTTAATCACTCGGAGAGGGGACCGGATGCCTCGTTCGGAGGTCGCGTGTGGGAGTGAATTCCTCCTCTCAAGGGCTTTCCACGGGGTGCTGCTGGGGCGAGAACGGGGTGTTCAGAGCTCGTGTGTAACATCTAAGGGGCGGATGTTCTCGCACGCGTAAGTCAGTGTGGAAGGTTTGATTCCCCAGGGTGGGGTTTGGTCAGAGCCACGGCCCGGATCCCGGTCTGGGACGTTCCAGGGGGAAGGGTCTCGCCAGCAGCGGAATGTAAACTCCACTCTCAGCCCAGCTCAGCTTCGAGTGACTGTGGCTTTCTCTTTCCAAACTGTTTTTCTCAACCAGGGCCTTAGAGCAGGTGAACATATGACTCAGGACTCAAGGGAAGACTTAATGATAAATCACTTGCTCTTTCTCTGTGTAATACCCCCTGTTATTCTCAAGTTATTTTGGAACCACCCACTATTTTGAGCAAGCCATACAGTGTGGGCATCCCACAACTCCTGTGCTGGTTTTGGCCATCAAATGGTTAGAGAAATATCCACTTCTACGTGGCATGTGTCAATGAGCAGTCCACGTGACTGCCGAAGTGTCAACAGAATGACTGGTAGTATTAATTCTGCTTCCCAACAAGCCCCTTCGATGAAAAGATCTCAGCGTTAACTACCAATCCAGATATATTTAGGGTAGATGTCAAGTGTGCGCAGAGGTCATGGCAAGGCAAAGGTAAAGAGACGACGTTCTCACGATAGATCACACAACAGTGTCTGTTGAGTGCCTGCTCTGCGTCAGGCACTGATCTGGGCACCGGGGATCCCATCAGGGAATAAAGCAGCAAAAACACTTTGCCCTTGGGAGCTTCCCATTCTGGAGGAGGAAGACAGACGATTAATTAAAAAGATTAAGAATGGTAGAAGTCGATAAATGTTAGAGGGGAGAAAAGTCGAGCAGGCTTAGGGATGGGGGGATGAGCTGCAGTTTTAAATAAGCTGGCATGGGAGGGCTCGTGACGAGGGTGGCATTAAAGCAGAGACTTGGAAGAGGGCAGAGAACAGCCCGAGGCTATCTGCGAAAGAGTGTTGCTGGCAGAGGGGACAGACGGTGCTGCTCCTGACGGATTCAAGGATTATCCGAAGTGTCCTGGGAGATGAGATTGGAAAGATCATGACAGGAAGGTCACGTAGGGCCTTAGAAGCCGTTATAAAGTCTGGGGGTTCCTCTGACTATAGTGGAGAGAAGGATGGTCTTAGCCAAGGGGTGCCAGTGGCTGTTAAGTTGAGAATAGTGCACGGGGTGACCAAGGCAGGAGCAAAACCCCAGCGAGGACTCTTCGTAACGCACCGGAGTGACACTTTATGCAGCTGTGTATCCAGGCAACACTGCCCCACACCTAGAGACCTTCAGACAGACCTCCCTTGCTCTGAGTTCTTGCTTTAACAAATAATGTCATAGGCAGGTTACAGTGGCTTCTGTGTATAGAATATGGGTGGGTGTGTGTGTGTGTGTGTGTGTGTGTGTGTGTTTAATTGTCCTTAGCAATATTCCTGAGTCATTGGCAACCCATCCTCCTTCTTTCTGGAAAGAAGGAATCTTTGCACCATTCTGTGCATGAAAATAACTTCTTGAGTCTCCCATCTCATGCCGACACGTGTGGAATGATAGTTATTGGAGTTCGTACTCACTGTGATGCCTGGTCACAGACATCTTCGCCTCAGTGGCCAGGGACACATAGCACTAAACTCATAGGTGACCACACACTGGCCTAGGAGAATGACACATTACCTGTCCCCGTGCGAAGCGGAGACTCTGGCTTAGGAAGGTCTGTGGATCTGTCCAGCTCTGCCCAGTGCCTTTGCCTAAACTCTGAAATGAGGCCGTGAGCCAAGGAATTTGTGAAACTATGTCTCTTATCAGTCAAAAAGCATGTCTGTTGGACTTGAGTTTGCTTTCTAATTTTTAAGTTTTGAACATCAAGGTTTTACACTGGGGTGTCAATCTTATTCCTTCATCCGTCTGTACAAGAAATATCTATTGAGTCTGCAGCACCGTGTGCCAGGTGCTATGCCAGGTCTGCTGATCGTAGAGTGTAGCACAGACCCTGTCTTCAGGAGCCTGTGACTTGATGAGAAAGTCAGGCAGACCAAACTAACCAAGCAAAACCAAGAAGCCAGCACCATGTGATCGATTATAAGGAAGGGCTCTGAGAGGTCAGAAGGAAAATAGTTGATCTTGGTCTAGAGAAGTCAAGGAAGCCTTCTTGGAGGAGGTGATATTTGCTACTCGAAAGCTGGCCTTTAACATTACAGTTTTGCGCTCAGCAAGCAGCAATAGGCTGCTTATGTTTTCTGGGAGGAGGCATTTACCCTTTCGTGTTGTTTTCTTCCCTTGCGAGCCTGCATGGTTCCTGCCATCCTGAGGAACCGTGAAACAGCAGAAGCACTTAGTGTGGTCTTTGAAAACACTGATGTGTTTCTACAGGAGACCCACTTTGAAATAGGGCTCAATCGTTATATCGAGTATTAGTTATTCAAAGTAGATACATTCAGAAGACATAATTGACCTGTTGCATATAAAATCCATCATGCCATGATGTGCTATGGTATAATGGGACTCTGTAGAATATGGTATTATTTTATAAGCTCAAAGTCACTGTGTAGAGCTTTTTTCTTCATCTTAATGGAATATCACAAAGATCGATCTCTCACTCATATTATTATATGGATCTGGGGGTCGGCTGGGGCATCTTCCTTCCTAGACCCCAGCTGAGGGACTAACTTCTAACCCGGGCGTGTCGACCCCATGGCCAGACCATGAGATGTGGCAGCTGCCCCGACCACGTTCCACTGGCCCAACCTGATGCCACGAGCACAGGAAGTGGGGCACAGGATCCAAGCGGGGATCCCTGAGGATAGAAGCCTGCAGTGCTTCGCTGTCTTGCCCGTGACGTGAATCACCCCTCTGTCCAGTGTCTCCACACTGTAGACGCTCCCCGCCCCGTAGTGACTCAGCAGCTGTTACCAGATCGACCATC
>NW_011888902.1:2033124-2037533 GCF_000151845.1 Pteropus vampyrus
TAATAAATGGCAGAGCCAGGACTTGAACTTGGTGTCCGATTCCGAGACTCATCCTACCAATCCCTCCCCTAAGATGATAAACTTCGATAGAAATGAGAAGGTTCTAGATGAAGGGACGAGACTTCGGGAAAGGAGAATCCACTGAGTGAGAATCATGCGCACCTGTGTTTCGAGGAACCCCTTCTTTTCTGAAAAGGGGGAAAAAAGATAGCTTTGGATGTCTTTGTTTTTTTCTTTAAATCCAGCATTTCTCGCCGACGAACCTACGAAGGTTCCAGGTGGGCGGCAGAAGCCAAAGGCTTGGACTGTGGTGTTGGGATTAGGCAGTGGCTTCTGCCCTTCGTCCGTCTCTGTGCTTCCCATCCGAGGGGTGACAATGGTTTCTTTGACGAACGCATGTGAAGTCTTGCGCACCCTCACCGGTCCAGACCGGGTGATCATCGCAGCGTGCAATGCAAAATCCTGATGAAACCCTAGGCAATTCCATCTTCGGCTCCCAGCAGTCCTGTCTATGCCCATGCATAGGAAGAAATGTTGCAGATTGAGGCCCCCGGTAAATATTCGTTAAACGAGGGAGCGAATGAATTTTGCGAATAAGGACCATAATAGAAAAAGCGCTTCGCGTATTGCTAAGGACTTTTTGGGAAATGAGAGAGGTCTTAGTCCATTGGTACATTCCCAGTTTCTCTGTCGGCCCACGTGACCTGTTAGCCAACCCCAAGAGCCTACCTGTGATTATATATACTAAGCATAGCAGTGTGAATAGACTTAAAAAAAAAATCTTATCATCGCCAGCCTCTGCCTCTAAATCCCAGCCTCGACGAACGGCTACTGTCTTTTTCTTCACCCTCAGTAGCATTTTCCATGTGATAAGTTAGAAAAAGTTCAGAGATTCCCAGGGCACACGCGGACCGAGAGAGAAGCCACTTGCCGGCCCGTGTGAAAGCGGAGAAGGCCAGCTCTGACCCGTGCTTGCCATGGAGAGGCCAGTAGGGACACCTGGCTTAGACACCGATCCCTCTGTGAGTTCAAGCTGCTGTCACTGGAGTTATGAAGGGACAGTCAGGCCTGCGGCGCTGAGTCCTTAGCCAGATGACCCAAGTATTTTTAAGACTCTCCTTGTTTCAATCCGATTGCTGCTTGAAACTTTCACGCAGGCAGGCCGCACCAAAACGACTTTGAAACTATTCTCCGGGTACTGTAGGAGGAGTTGGGTTGGCGCTACAGCCTTCAAGCAATTTATTTTTTTTATTACTAAATATCCAACAGGCTGAACAGAGGAAATTCAAGTCTAACCCTGGAGAGACCCCTGTTTAGTCATCTGTCTAGACAGACGGGTTCATATAATGGGCCTCTGTGTTGCTCTTGCTTTGTTACAGCAGACGGTGGTCCCTGCCTTTAAACGTTGTGAAGATGTCAACATTTGGTTTTTTTGATCCCAACCTACTATCGATAAGCCAAGAAAGTGACTCACGCACGGGCCAAAGATGACTCCGAGTGTGACAATTAGTCTGTGATATAGTAGAAAGTAAATACAGGCTTTGCATCAAGCGGACCTGGGCAAAATTCTGGCTGGGTGACATCGGGCAAGTCAGCTGCCTTCTCTGAAACTCACTTTTCTCTAAGATGAGAATGAATTTTTGAAAATTTACTTCTTAATGGTACTTTAAAAAAAGCAATTATCTAACATAAAAATGGCTTGCATATGGTGGGGGCTGAATAAACTGTTATTCGTTCATTCATTCATTCATTCATTCATTCATGTATTCAGTTAAAGGTGATTAGTGAAGCCTTTAACTTTTTTGTTTTCCTATTTTTGGAAACCACAGGGGAGCCAGAAATTTCACCCCACGTTTTAAATATCAAGTCGGCCTACACTGAGAAAAGCAAGTGATGTTTCTTAAAAGTCTAAGGGGGCGGAATTAAAAGTGGTACCCATTTCTGTAAGAGGAAAATAATATCAGATATGGTTCCAAAATTAGTAGAAGTAAATAAGGCAGAATGATATGCTTCTGTCTCATCAGGAAGTTCTCAGAACTCGCCTAACGCGACGATGTGTGTTAGTCACTTTCGACAGCGGAGCCGGACATCTCTGTGCCTTGTTTCACTTTAAGCCCCGCCTGGATTGTCTCTGGAAAACAATGATGTGGGAAAGTTTTGTTTTATTCAGTTTAATTTAATCAGTATTCGCTGAGCATGTACAGCCTGGAGGGCTTAGCCCCTGAATCAGACAGGTGGATAAAAAAAATGAGGTGCCTGGGGATGGAGCTGCTCCCAAGAGAGGCAGCACAGACAGCCCGGAGGAAGTCACCGGGACCACACACGCGGGTGCAAGCGGCCCCTCCCCAGGACCTCAAGTTACATAACATCGGACTGGGCAGGTGGCCTTTCTAAGCCTCCGTTTCTTATCTGCCACTAGGATGGGTATGTACCTGACAGCATGCCCCTCAAAACTAAGTAGTACAGTTTTTGTTATTCTTTTTATTGTTGTTAGTACGTGATCCTTGACTTCAAGTAGCTTGCAGCCTATTTGCGGGGACCAGTTCGTAAATGAACTACCCCACACAAAGCAGAATAATAAAAAAAAAAAAATACCTGAACGATATTTACAAGCAAAGGGCAGTGGGGGCTCAAAGGCGAGGTGGTCGATTAATGAAACCAGCTTTTAACCACCAGTCCCTAACCACCTGGAGCTCCAGCCACAGCCTTGCGGGGGAGGGGAAGGGAAATAGGAAAATCAGCCTCTTTCCCAGGCCTTGGAGGACGGCCGTGAGTGACGTCTCTGCGAATTAATGGCGCAGTTTTCACATCTCGTGGCGTACGGTCCTTGACGTCTGCATACATTGAAATTCCATTAGAACCCAGCGCCTTACGTGGCTTCGGATATGGTACGACTGAGTCACGTCTCTCTCGGTACACCGGCAATCAATAAAAAAAAAAAAAAAAACAGTAAAATGCGGTTAACCGCAGGCCATCCCTCCCCACCCGCTCCCCGCAGATCAGCGCGATTCCTTCAGGTCAGCGCTGCCTCCCCCTAACGTGCTCGATGTCCAGGGAGGCTTAAGTGTCTTCAAGCACTGAAGGCAGAGGTCTTGCTCTCGAGCTGGCAGCGGGCCCCCCGGGCCATATCGCTGGCCCCGCTCTTGAGCCCCGGGAAGCCAGCCCTGTCCTGTCCCTTGGGTGGCTGCCCCATGTCATGGCTCTGCAGAGTAGATGCCACCTAAGGATGCAGTCTGAGGCCCGGAAGGCCGTACTGGGCAAAAGGACCAGTTTCTTCCTCTCTCTCGCGGCTGTAACTCAGGCTTCTTCCTGCAGCCTCTGTGCGAGGAACCCCGAGAAGATGCTCCCCCCGCCGCCCAACCCCTCCGACATCAGCCACCACTTCTTGAGTTTTAATTCATTCTGTATGTTTGAGTGCATTTTCTGTCTTTTCCTTACACAGAAGGGATCTGAGGGTGCATTGTGAGCTGTGAGCTCGCAGGGAGCGGTGGGAAGGACGGAGGGGAAGGGGAGAAAAGGCGGGTGAGAAACAGGTGTGAAAGGGCAGAGACGGCCTTCCATCACTTTGTTTGGGGCCGTGGCTGTTAACCCCCGGGAGCAGCAGCGTCCCAGGCCAGAGGGCGTCTGCCTGCCCCCTCTAGCTGTCATCCCAGCATCCCTGAAACATGACCTCTGTCATCCACAGGGGAAATCAGGCCTCACGGTTACCCTTAATTGTAAAAGCAGACCACGAGAGCGTGCTCTGTTTTCTTTCTTCTTAGGAAAATGTTGAGCCTTTCCTTGTTCCTCCCTAATGCTGGAAGCCGGCATCTTTCATCTTTTTCTCTCGAAGTTGCCTTTGTGGAAAGGCTTTATTTGAAAGTTCTAAGGGTAGATATCCAGAAGGTAAGATGAAGCCAGTTGAAAATGATATCCTTTTTCTGTTCGAATGGCAGAGAGCAGTTCCGTTCTGACATTTGAATCCGTGAAAACCAACGACGCTTAAGTCACTAGCTATGATAGCATCTAATTTTATTATTTTTCGCTACTTGCTTTTAGTTAATGGAGCAAGGTGGGCCTAAATGAGTCCAATTGCATTTAGCTTCTTTTACTCAACTTAAGGAACAAGTTTCCCTTAGCTAAGGACCTATATCTAGTTTCTGCTATTCACACTTGGTGTTTGCTCACTAATACGATAACGGTGACAGTAATAATAATTTGAATTACTTCTACTTCTATAGTGCTTCGTATACTCCAGGTACTATTTTCAGCTCGTTAGAGATATTGATTCATCGATGCTGGCAATCATAGATAGGTGTTATTTTCTACATTTCATGCATTAAAAAAACAAGACACAGATCAAGAGCTATGAAGTGGTACAGCCGGGGCACCCACCCCCATAGCTGCCTCTGTCATCATTCCTCACTCCC
>NW_011888902.1:2037583-2038369 GCF_000151845.1 Pteropus vampyrus
GTGAAAACCAACGACGCTTAAGTCACTAGCTATGATAGCATCTAATTTTATTATTTTTCGCTACTTGCTTTTAGTTAATGGAGCAAGGTGGGCCTAAATGAGTCCAATTGCATTTAGCTTCTTTTACTCAACTTAAGGAACAAGTTTCCCTTAGCTAAGGACCTATATCTAGTTTCTGTTATTCACACTTGGTGTTTGCTCACTAATACGATAACGGTGACAGTAATAATAATTTGAATTACTTCTACTTCTATAGTGCTTTGTATACTCCAGGTACTATTTTCAGCTCGTTAGAGATATTGATTCATCGATGCTGGCAATCATAGATAGGTGTTATTTTCTACATTTCGTGCATTAAAAAAACAAGACACAGATCAAGAGCTATGAAGTGGTACAGCCGGGGCACCCACCCCCATAGCTGCCTCTGTCATCATTCCTCACTCCCTGTCATCATTCCTCACTCCCATTAACTGGAAGCTCACGTCCGTCGCCAATTATGTGACAACAAAAAGCAGCGATATGGTGTGCTGTTTAAGGACACAGACTGCAGAATAAACTTGCCTAGGTCTGTTTGTTTGGGAGAAAAGCAGTCCACTCTGGAAGTAGAGTGTTACCTGGCCTAGAATATATAAACCATTTCTATATCGGAAACTGATGTGCGCATATACACCTGAGGGTCCAAACTGAAAAGATCTGTCAGCACGCCAAGCTCTTTTTAGATAGCTTGCTGTTCGTTCGTTCTTTCTTTTTCTTTCTTTCTTTCTTTCTTTCTTTCTTTCTTTCTTT
>NW_011888902.1:2038419-2038806 GCF_000151845.1 Pteropus vampyrus
TGTCATCATTCCTCACTCCCATTAACTGGAAGCTCACGTCCGTCGCCAATTATGTGACAACAAAAAGCAGCGATATGGTGTGCTGTTTAAGGACAGAGACTGCAGAATAAACTTGCCTAGGTCTGTTTGTTTGGGAGAAAAGCAGTCCACTCTGGAAGTAGAGTGTACCTGGCCTAGAATATATAAACCATTTCTATATCGGAAACTGATGTGCGCATATACACCTGAGGGTCCAAACTGAAAAGATCTGTCAGCATGCCAAGCTCTTTTTAGATAGCTTGCTGTTCGTTCGTTCTTTCTTTCTCTTTCTTTCTTTCTTTCTTTCTTTCTTTCTTTCTTTCTTTCTTTCTTTCTTTCTTTCTTTCTTTCTTTCTTTCTTTCTTTCTC
>NW_011888902.1:2040536-2048014 GCF_000151845.1 Pteropus vampyrus
GCCCAGAGGCATCTCGCCCTCAGCCCTCCTTCCGCTCCCTTTCTCTTTGCTTCGGGGAAGATGATGCTTTGGTTGAATCTCACCCAAAAAGCAGTATTTTTAGCTGAAGGTGGCAAATGATAAAAGCCAAGGTGTGACAGGAAGCTCTCGGGTTAGCCTCGCGGGTGGAAGAACACAACCCCAGCCCGGAGAAAGTGCTTTCCCAAGACACGCACGCAGACTCGAGCGGCCCCTGATTCATCGAGATGCGAGATGCGAGATGCGAGACTGATGAGAGGCCTCAGGGAAAGCACTGGGTTTCACATCCAAATTAAAATAGGTAGTCAGGTTCTTTCTCTGTGGAAATCCAGGGGTTTTTCTCTCTGGGCTTGGTACAGCCACTGTGTCCCGTGGCACGTTTGGGCATGGCAATGGAATCCAAAGAATGTTTTTCCATCATTTCAAACCTTAAAGCAGAAGAGAGTGGAATAACTAGCCTGGCGCGCAACAGCCAGGGTTTAGGGGAAGGAGTCTGGATTAGGATGAGGAGGGCCAAGGCGCCCTGCTCCCAGCACCGTGCCGAGACCGTCTCCAAATGCCACCTCTAGATCCCCTGCGGCCTTTCCAGCCCTGACGGCTCGTGGAGGTGCGACGCGCTGTTTCTCTTCTGGCCCCTCATCGCTGCTTTCGAAAGTAAATATTTATAGTGCGAGGAGGTTGTTCCAGGGCGCGAGCCTCCTGTAAGTTGTTTTGAGATGCCTTCTTGGAAATCATGGGGTTTTTGAGTGAAAACACTAGCCGATAAGGAAAGGTTTCAGGGAAGACGATAAAATATGAAACAAAAGGCAAGGCAGGTCCCAACGAGGAAGAAAAAAAGCTACGTGAGAGCGCCTTCAACGTTTGGCTTCTGCCGTGGACGCTTCGAGAGAGATGCAGAATAGAGTTTATGGTGTAAATAGAGGCTTAAAGGGAAGACTGCGAGCGAAAGTGAGCCCACATTTAGACAGGAGCCGAAACCCCCGTTTCGTCACTGTATAGTCCTCCTGGGATCTCTGAGTGATCTTCAGAGGGACCAAAATGCAAGGGAAAGCACGTGTCTTTTCAGAAATGTGTCACCTCTTGTAAATATCAGTCTACATTAAAAAAGATGCAACGACATTTCGAAACGCAGTCACGAGACTGCTAAGTGTTTCTTTTGGATGGGACAGCAAGTGGCATCAGGGGAGAGGAGTCACAGGCCTTTAGTGGCACACAGGCTCCTATCGGCTTCATAAGCAAACAGAAATTTTTTTTACCAAAAAGTGGCAGCTTATCCCCTTAACCGCTATGTTTGGGAGTTTTTTTCTTGTTGTTTTTTTTTTTGTTTGTTTGTTTGTTTGTTTTTACTAAAGGATTTTAGCATAGCTATATGCCAGAGAACTCACATTTGGTAATATGTCCCATGAGTCAGGTTTTTTTCAAGGAGTTAGAAGTTTCAACAAAAGGAACCGCAGGCTTCTGAAGGACTTTCCACGAAAGGCATTTTTGAGTAAGAAACGCCACCTTGGGATTTCCCCACTTAAGAAGGTAGAAAATCAACACACACTGACAGAAAAGTACCACCTTTCGGAGCCTCCCCAAAACTGCGAAATGAGACAATAACGCCTTCTCTTCACTTTCCCCTTCCTTTCGACGTCTCAGAGTGTGTCACACGTCGTGATTTTGTGGCGGTGGGACTGCTCTGCACAGATGAGAGCTAGAGAAGGCTTATTTAAATCATATAACGCCCTTCCCTGGGGTTCCCCCACTCGTCTCTTCCAGAACATCTTGACTCAGTTGAACAAATAGAAAAAAGAAATCGAGGGTTGGAAGCGTTTTGAATGCATGAGGGGTACGCGTCTTAATTTGAATGACCGTATCCTGTCATTCGTCATTTTACAGAATTAGAAGTTACGATCTTTTTTCATGTAGATCATTAAGATGGCTACGTATGTTGCAATAAAGTGAGAAAAACTAGAGATGGAAAACGCGTTGCGGGTGTGTGGGATCTTTGAAAACGCAGAAAAGCAAGTAAGTCAAATGCTCTGCTCTGTGTTCTAAGTGGGATTGTGATTATATGGGTCTCTCTTCCCTTTTAAAGTGAGGTCCTCACAGCAGTCCCCTGTAAGTCACTCCCACTGTGGAGCCACCACTTTTTAGCTGTGTCGACCACAGATAAATTATTTAATCCTCCTAACCCTTAGCCTCCCCACCTGCAAGATGGAAATAAAAATAGCATCCAGCTCGCAGAGTCCTCGTGAGGCTTGAAGGAAAAGGGACACGGAGTGGGGGCTAGGGCTCGGGTAGACTTGTTGGCTTGCAGGTTCTAGACAGTTCTCTGTGCTACCTGTAGGCACAAGTGACTTGCCTGCTTCATACACTGGGAGTGGCGGAAAGTGGGAATTATCCAGCACGTAGCAGCACATCCATAGTGAGATGGCTCTTATATGAGATTTCACTCAGGTTATAAGTGAGATTCTGTCTAAGGAAGCACGGCGTAAATAGTGTGTCAACGTGGGCACTTTTAATGGTGAAATCACTAGGAGTCTCCTTTTGTACCTTGTTTGTATTAATCGGAGGGGTCAACAAATCGAGTGAGGGCAAGAGCGGTTTTCTGAGACGCGTCCCACAGAATCGGGCTCGTGTCCCGGACCCTAAGTTATAAACCGAGGAGCAGAGGCAGATCCCAGCACTGTGCTCGGTCACTGGCATCTGTAAGGCAGAAAAAAGCCTGGCCCCCAACCACGGAGTTTCCGATACTGCTGCCGCTTTGACATGTGTGACATTGTCTTTGCTCCTGGTCGGGACAGTCACATGGGCATCAGACGCAGAGTAGGTGCAGCCACTGCTTTCAGCGGTCCGTTAGGTCATGAGCTTGCATTTGCCGAATGCTCAGTGCGTTCACATCCGTTACCTAATTCCACTCCTCCTGCAGTTCTCAGAGCGAGAGTTCGTATCCTCACATTCGAAAGATACAAAAACGAGTCTGAGTCCTCGCTTTCACGCTGTTCACGTCTAGAAGGTAAAAGTGGAAAGATTTTTATTTACTACCCAATATGATGAGTAGGGGCACAAAGAAGGGAGAAATTGATTCTAGAAGAGCTAGAAATTCTCCTGAAAAGAAGAAGCACTAAGGCCAGATGTGTAAATTTGCTCAAATGTACAGGGTTTCCAGGTGAAGCATTGACGGGGCCTGGGCACAGTGGGGGGCCGGTCCTTGGCACATTTGGAAGTCATATGGCATGTAACGGGGCCGGGAGGGGAGGGGAGACGTCTGGGCAGAGTGCCCGTGAAGCTAAGAAGGCAGGTTGGGATCACAGGGTACAAAGTAAGAGAGGAGACAAAGTTGCCTCTTTGAGGTATTTGAAATTGTTGTCAAGACTTTTCACTGGCTAGAGGTCGAGAGGGAGTTAAGGATGGCTAAGAATGGAATGGGCTAGCTTTAACACCAAGCCATAACGGAGTTTGAGATTGCTGACCTTGAACCCCCATAACCTCAAGGGCAGGCAGTGACTCTCCCAGCCTTAGATGGAAGGGTCTAGTCCAAGCCCAACAGGTTTTTAGACATGAGGGAGCTGGGGCCCGGAGGGTTGCCGATAGCCCTGCAGTGACAGCTGCAGAGAAATCGTCCTGCCCGTCCTCTGCTCCTCCCACACTGTGCACTTTAAATCCCTTCGCAGGCTAAGTGGCCACATGGCCACTGTCCAAGACCCCTTCGCACTTGACCTTTTCACTTCCCTTTGCTCACACTAGACTTGAGGGCAGAGGTGGTCTGATTGACAGCTGGGGAAATAGGACTGACTCATGTTGACTGTCTCTCTCTCTATTAGAGTCATAAAGTGCTTTCGGCATTCTGAGATCCTTCTCTAAGATATTTTTAAATGTTGAATATGCCATGAAGTTCATGTCTCACTCAGTGTCCCAAAGCTCTCCCTCCCCCAGCCCGTGTCATTCCACATAGAAATGAATGCAGCCCCACTGAAAATAAAGCCATGCCTCCGTGTCCCCTGCGAGCTTAGAAGCTATAGTTAGAGGTCCCCATGCCCCCACAGGGCCACGGAGAGGACAGGGCGTGGGAAGAGGCGAGGGTATAATTAAGGGTATGGAGAAGACATCTTTGCCTCCTCGAGCCCCCCAGCTTCCTTCCTGCAAAAAGAAAAAAATAAAAAAAGGCACGTACGGTCAGTTGGTTTCCAAAAAAGCGAGCAAAGAGATCGACAGGAGTTTATAAAAACCTTCGTTGGGGCTGCACTAGTGGCCTGTCTAGGGAAGAAAGGTCACAGCTGGCTCCCCACATCCAGAGGACATTCTAAAGGTGCTGTGAACTCCTGATTTTGTCACTGAGGGCGATGGTCAGAAAGCATCTCGGGGTCTTTGCTGTGAGCACTGTTGCAACCGCCTTGGTCCAGCCTCCCCTTCCCCACCCACCAGGGAAGAAAGAGCGGACTGTAATAAAGACACCTCACGTCCCCTGCTGAAACGCGGGGAACCTGGATGCTCCCTGCTTCTCTCATCTCTGCGTCATTCCCAAAGTGCCACTTACGGAGAAGGTCACTGTATGTCACAGTCCCTGAGCGGGAGCCTGAACAGAAACCTCTTTCTCCACCTTGGGCCCCTGTGGATGCTCTGCCCCTCAGGCTTCCATGCATTTAGAGGAAGGTGCTTCTGCTCCTGGCCAGAGCACAGCTATCTGCAACGGAGATTCTTTCTTTGAAGACCGTTGTTTTTTTCTCTCTCACAAAGGGTGGCCTGACCTTGAACAGAAAGTGGCTTACACCCAAATGAACGCGATTTCTTAAAACAAGCCTGACACAGGCAGCTCCATTCCAGAACCCAGTAACGCCACAGTTCACCTGGATTCCTATAATTCCTGTATGTTCCCATATCTTAATTGCCCATAGCTCTGTTGCCAGGACAAACAGGAAGGGAGAAGAGCACACGCCCTGAACGAGTACATCCACCAGCTCTAGGAAAGCACCATCCTTCGACACTCTGACAGTGGTGGTCAGGTCCTGCAGGGCCATCGGCCGAAATGCCAAGGATGTCTGAGGACTTCAGAGCCATTCCGATTCCCTACCATCTCACTCAACATTGAAAAAAAAAAAAAAATCGGACCTTTCAATTCAGCTTTTCTAGGCAGCATCTCTGGAACTAACCCTCAGAATGCTGATTATTTAATCGAGGATGGGCATTCTGGGGTGAGGTGGGCTCTGGAACGTTCCTCAGCCTCGTCTCCTTGGCCATTTTTCTTGGCGATTCGCAGTAGGACATTCACCTTGAAGAAAATATGCCACCGGGTGACAGTTTGTTGTGGCAGTAGTGTGACCGCATGGGTCCAGGGGCCCTCTTTGCATAGAGCGCCTGTCCCTCCTGGAGACATGTGGTGTGGTGATGAGGCCTGGTGTGGAGAAGCCATCTCAGAAGGATGTTCTGGTATGGATTCGGGTCTGGATTCACCTAACCCGATCTTAGAAACTTGGTTCATGACCTGCGAATCTGGAGGATTGAGCGAAGTAGATGCTAAAGCTCTGATTTTGAGACCGCCCTTTGCAATAGCATTTAACAAACGAATGCGCGAGTTTACCAGATTAGACTTCGAAGCCATCGTAGCATGCTTGAAATGAGTCAAGTCAAATTAGTATGCATCGAATAGGGGTGTATTATAAAATTTGCTTCAAAAACCGTCAGAGTACAAAACATATGTTGACATCTGTAAAATAGTTTTACAAATAGAAAAGACCACATGGAAAAGACCAAGATTTGTAATTTATCATGCATTCAAAACACATAGAAAATAGGATGTGAGTGCAAAGGTTAAAAAAAGAGAGAAGTGTTGGGATGCATTAATAAAAGTATAAGTTCCACGATCATGCTACTCCTCTTGAGAATTATAATTATGTTCGCATTTAAGAGTTCAGATTTAAGACTGGAGCAAAGACAATATCCACAAAGGTAAACAGCTTCCATGGAAAATAATGAAAGGAAATAGGGTTGTTGGTTTAGAAAAGAAAAAAAGATGGGGCTGGGAGAAATAAGAACTGGCCTCAGGATCTCTAAACAGGGTCGAGTGAAGAGCAGTGAATCATCTCGTGAGTCAGAACTAGATCCACAGAGTAGACTCTTAGGTTAGCAGATCTGAGCCCAAGACGGGGAGGAAGTCTTAGGCAGCGGGAGCTGTGAGACACCGTACTGGACCATCTCCCTGAGTTCTGAGTTCTCTGACCCTGAAGTAGTCCTGGGAAAGGCTGTCTTGTCTTGTCTTGTGGACATAGCTACAGGAAGAGGAGGAATTAAGTATCAATCCCATTGAGAGCGCCAGGCAGGTGCCAGGCAAGCCCTTTAAGGGCTCTGGTTTCAAAGTGCAATGAAGTTTCAGAGAGACTGAATGTTGGCTCTGTTCGATTTTTTTTTTCCTCTTGAACTGGTTAATCCAGACCATCTATTCCTTTTCATAGTCACTCCCAGATCGTGCATGTAATGCGTTCGCTCTAATAGCCCCATGCCACTTGCTTCAGTTGGTAAATAGCTTGGGATTCTAGAAGGGTGTGCCCGGAGTTTGTTAGCTTAGCTTTAGGGCAGGGCAACAAATCAGCCTCCTTCCTCAAAGTAATTAGGCGGTTGCCTGACAAAGAAGTTAGACCACGGGCAAGAAATGTACAGAAAACACTGAGCAAAGCTCCAGTGCAAGACACGCATCGGCCATTGTATGCATCCACGCTCTAGTTTTAGGAAGATTAGAGAAAGATTTTCAGGCTGGTAAAGAGTCGCTAACCCTCATTAAGCCTGTGAAACAGCCACACCATCCCTACAGAGCCTCAGGGAAAACACGGTAGTTTCTGGAAAGGAGAATGTTAGAAGTTTGTTCTGGGATAAAAGCGTTTGCTCTCTTTGCTGGGATGAGGGAGAATGTCCCAGATGGGTATCTTCATCCTCATTTTGCCAATGTCCTGCATCATTTTGGAAAGATTTTACTCCCCCCTTTTTCAATCTGTAAAAAGAGATTAAAAATAAACCCATTTTGGGGATGTTTCTAATCCATGGAGATTAAAGATGATATTCTACATTTCCAAGTTGAATTCGTTACTGGAATCGACCCAGAATGCCTGCCTTCCTCGCCCTCGGGGGAGCCACCGCTGCCTTCGGGGATCGGCGCGTGGATAACGACGATGTGGGGTCACCGGCCTCTTGAAACGCCATTAGTAGACCAAAAGTACGACTGTCTTGCCCCCTGGATGCTGTAGAGAAAACAAACAAACAAACAAACAAACAAACAGATCGAAGGGAAGAAAAAGAGGAGAGGAAGCATGTAGAACAGAAGAAGGAGAGAGGACGAGAACAGAACAAGAAAGAAGAAAAACCCCCAAACCCCCAAACCAGGAGAGCTGAACGTGCTTAAAGGTCCAGACGGTGGCAGAGAAGGGTGGCTTCACTCGCCTGTCCTAAACGTGAGGACCGCCTGCCACTGCGAGGCGTTTAGAAGG
>NW_011888902.1:2049319-2051523 GCF_000151845.1 Pteropus vampyrus
GAGGAGCTTGGGAGTACGAGCCAGCGGAGGCCACAGGGGGCCCAGGGGCCCTAGGCGCATCTGTGTGGGGCGCAGTAATTGGTATGGTATCAGCGAAGTGCCTCTGACCGGGGCGCTTCCACACTGAGTAGGCCCCCAGCACGCCTCCCCAGGGCCATGCCTCGAAGGCGTACGCTGGGCCTTGCATTAAGGTCTCTCGAGCTTTATTGCAAGTCTGGGTGACCTCTGGTTGAGAAGGAGCCACAGTCGTGGGCCCGTTTTCCCAACATCGCCACAGTGTGGTGTCGGTATTTCTGCCTGGCGTGGAGTCCACCTTCGACCCAGGGGGGGTCCTCAGTGCTGGAAGGAGGCAGGACGTCAGAGTGAAAAGCCGCAGTTCTCACTGAGAGGCCAGCCTCGCCCCCACCAAGAGTTACTGTACTGGCCTTGCTCTTAATTCCTTTATCTGTGAAATGAGGGCTAAGAACAGCTCATTAGCACAAACCCAGTATGTAAAGCTGTCATGGCAGGCGACGGGAGCACGAAGTGGAAGTCTGAGGCTGCAGTGGGACCAGGCCCTCCTTTTCAGGGTGTGGATCTTGGGATGGAAATATTTCATTCATCCCTAGCTAGTTCATGACATTGAGTAACAATGGGAAGGGAAGCCTGGCCAAGTTCACTGTGGTTAGACCACAATCTGAGGCAAACGTTATTGGACCTCAGGATGAAACGGAATCACATTGGGTTCACCCAGTAGGTGAATGGAGCCAGGTAATGAGCACATTAATAAGCTCCCCCAGGTGAGGCTGACGTAGGCGGTGAGTGACAATCATGTAGCATAGGAGTCAGCGGAGAAAACGGTTTTCGAAGGCTCATCCACGGGGAGCATCAAAATGAGAATGATGTAAATGCAGAGCTGTAACTGAGCTGGTGGCGATCTAGCCCAGCCTCCCCCGAGACTCAGGACACCCCACAGCATCTCTCGGGACAAGATGTATCTCGCAATGACATGAATTCTTCCAGTGAGGTGAGGGCTCCCAGCACTGAAGAACAAGGCATTCTTTTTTTTTTTTAAAAAAAAAAAAAAAAAAAGCTCTTTATATATTGAGGCAAAATGTCACTCCCTGGCTCTATGGGAAATAAGAAATTTCCATATGAAGTATTTGAAATCTCTGAAGGGATCTGATGTCTCTGAGTCACCTCTTCTTCAAGCTAAGTAATACCATTTGCTCCAAATGAGGGGTTCTCTGTCGTGCCTGTGCATGGGACTCATTTGAGGAATGTAGAAAAGTCTCCTCCAGTCCAATGAAACCGACTCTCAGGACTGGGTCCCAGTGTCGATATTTTGAAAGTTCTTCAGTCTGAGAAAGGTGAAAGGGATTAAGAAGTCCAAACTGCTAGCCATAAAAATAGTCATGGGGATGTAAAGTACAGCATAGGGCAGAAAGTCAATAATATGGTGATAGCTATGCATACTGCCAGGTGGGCACTAGACCTATCGGGGTGATCATTTTGTAAGGTATATAAATGTCTAATCGCTACGACGTACCCCCGCAACTAATGTAATATTGAATATCAACTGTAATTGAAAAATAAGTTTAAAAAACATATATACATTTCACAAAAAAAAAGCTCTTCGGGTTTGACATATGCAGTCCAGGTAGACCATTCGTGCAAATCATGGGGAATTTTATTTTTCTATTATAAGAGCTTTAGGGCTGCAATTTCTTTCCTTCGTCTTACTCTTTTTTTTCCTATGTAAAATGCCTGATCGAAATTTTACGTGTTCTTTTTTCTTTTTTTTCTAATCGTTTAAGAATATTTATTGAGCTACGACTCTGTTCTTTGTATTTGCCTAGAGATTTTGGCTACTTCGTTTACCGAAACAGACAAATCCCTCTCAGGAGTTTACATTCTAGCAGCAGGACACAGACAATAATAAATAAGAGGCTAATTAAATAACCACTTCTGTGGTATGTTAGAAGGTGATCAGTGCTTTCGAAAAATAAAATTGTATACCACATGCCCCTATATCTTTCTGTCTTTCTTCGTGGATTTCTTCTCCTGTCTTTTATTTTAGTGGTTCTCAAACTTTAGGGTGTGTAAGATTCGACCAAGGAGTTAGATGAAATGGAGACCCTTGGGCCCTGCCTCGCGCCCACGCTTCGAGAGCTCCAGTGACATAAGATGCATAGGTCCTGTCTAGTAACAGGAGCCTGGGCTAC
>NW_011888902.1:2051573-2063688 GCF_000151845.1 Pteropus vampyrus
TGGGAAGGGAAGCCTGGCCAAGTTCACTGTGGTTAGACCACAATCTGAGGCAAACGTTATTGGACCTCAGGATGAAACAGAATCACATTGGGTTCACCCAGTAGGTGAATGGAGCCAGGTAATGAGCACATTAATAAGCTCCCCCAGGTGAGGCTGACGTAGGCGGTGAGTGGCAATCATGTAGCATAGGAGTCAGCGGAGAAAACGGTTTTCGAGGGCTCATCCATGGGGAGCATCAAAATGAGAATGATGTAAACGCAGAGCTGTAACTGAGCTGGTGGCGATCTAGCCCAGCCTCCCCCGAGACTCAGGACGACACCCCACTGCATCTCTCAGGACAAGATGTGTCTCGCAATGACACGAATTCTTCCAGTGAAGCGAGGGCTCCCAGCACTGAAGAACAAGGCATTCCTTTTTTTTTTTTTTTTTAAAAAAAGCTCTTTATATATTGAGGCAAAATGGCACTCCCTGGCTCTATGGGAAATGAGAAATTTCCATATGAAGTATTTGAAATCTCTGAAGGGATCTGATGTCTCTGAGTCACCTCTTCTTCAAGCTAAGTAATACCCTTTGCTCCAAATGAGGGGTTCTCTGTCGTGCCTGTGCATGGGACTCATTTGAGGAGTGTAGAAAAGTCTCCTCCAGTCCAATGAAACTGACTCTCAGGACTGGGTCCCAGTGTCGATATTTTGAAAGTTCTTCAGTCTGAGAAAGGTGAAAGGGATTAAGAAGTCCAAACTGCTAGCCATAAAAATAGTCACAGGGATGTAAAGTACAGCATAGGGCAGAAAGTCAATAATATGGTGATAGCTATGCATAGTGCCAGGTGGGCACTAGACCTATCGGGGTGATCATTTTGTAAGGTATATAAATGTCTAATCACTATGACGTACCCCTGCAACTAATGTAATATTGAATATCGACTGTAATTGAAAAATAAGTTTAAAAAACATATAGACATTTCACAAAAAAAAAAGCCCTCCGGGTTGAAAAAAGCAAGCCAAGGAAAACAATCAGGCAAAACAAGGGGAAATTTAATTTTCCAATAAAAAAACCTTAAGGCCGCAAATTCCTTCCCTCCGCCGAACCCTTTTTTTTCCTATGTAAAATGCCTGATCGAAATTTTACGTGTTCTTTTTTTCTTTTTTTCTAATCATTTAAGAATATTTATTGAGCTACGACTATGTTCTTTGTATTTGCCTAGAGATTTTGGCTACTTCGTTTACCGAAACAGACAAATCCCTCTCAGGAGTTTACATTCTAGCAGCAGGACACAGACAATAATAAATAAGAGGCTAATTAAATAACCACTTTTGTGGTATGTTAGAAGGTGATCAATGCTTTCGAAACATAAAATTGTATACCACATGCCCCTATATCTTTCTGTCTTTCTTCGTGGATTTCTTCTCCTGTCTTTTATTTTAGTGGTTCTCAAACTTTAGGGTGTGTAAGATTCGACCAAGGAGTTAGATGAAATGGAGACCCTTGGGCCCTGCCTCGCGCCCACGCTTCGAGAGCTCCAGTGACATAAGATGCATAGGTCCTGTCTAGTAACAGGAGCCTGGGCTACCGGGTAAGCCTCTTGCAACTTTTCCCATAGGAGGGAGATGAGCTTGTATTTAAAGTTTAAGGTACGTGGAGAGGGCTGAGCGGGAAGGCAAACGAGACCTCCAGGCCTCTAATAATTCCTTTTATACCCGCACTTTCTGCCTTTCAGTGTGAACTACTGACCTTCTGCCTTAACCTGGAGGTTCGCTGGGAACACTGAGACCAGCGCCCAGTTTCCCTTGGGGGTTCTGGTCAGTGCTGCCTCCAAGAAAGTTGCTGTCGATGCTAAAGTCTCTTTCTTCTCGTTCCCCGGCCTCTACCTATGGGCTTGTTATGTGAAGTGGCACTGGTCTGACCAGCTAGGCATCAACCGCATCTTTAGCCCAGTGGTTGTCACACTTCGATGGCGCATCAGATTCCCCCGGATGATTTGCATTTGTCACAGGTTCCCAGGTGAGGCAGACGCTGGGAGTTTGGGATCACGCTTCGAGAACCACTGCTTTAGCAAAAGACAACAAGAGATCCTGGACCCGAGCTTCCAGCGTCTGTCACACTTTCTTTTCTGCCACTTCTGTGGTGTCACCAACCTAGTAGGGAATAAACAACCGATGGGTGGTTGAAACCTTGCCCCTCTGGGCATCCTCGGGGGATTTCTTTCAGGCCCCACACCCACGTTCTCTGTCAGAGTTCCTCACATACTGCTGATGTAAGACTTCTCTTACGAACAGTGTTTGTTCGTTGCTGACTTTTTAAAAAAATTTTGCTAATATGAGCATCCTAGTAGGAGGTGGAATCTCTTGATACAGGAATTGTTTGGGGGATAGTAGAATTCTCTTGTCACCCTTTCTGCTGGGGAGGGCTTGGTAAAGCAGGAAGCATTACAGGATGGGGGCAGGGAGTCTGAGAAAGTATTGGTGACTATAATCTCTCTCTGCAGGGGACAGGAATTAGAGTATATAGAGTTGTGTATCAACTGTTCAAGGTGCTTACAGAGGTTGGAAATAATATACAGTGAGCTAACAAGTTATTTGGAACATATAAGTCAACATGTAATGCTTAGAAGGTAACTCATGATTAAGTGCTATAATCAGGCTTTCTGTATGCTGCGACTTTGTGAGTAAATAACGAGTTAAATTTCCTCATTTCCCTGCCTCTGTCCATTCCCCTAAGTTTGATTCAGCGGGGATTTGTGGCCGGGGTGGAGGTGAGAGGAACACCATTATTTGATGACATTCTGGAATCTTCTATGTGTAAGATTTTCCCTGAGAGGAAGGCACAAGGCAGAACATGGGGAGAGGAGCAGAGTCAGCCTGGTGGTCTGAATCGGTCCAAAGGGTGGAAGGAAAATCAATTCGATTGAACCAAAAAAAGTGGGTCAGAAATTGAGAGGAAGAGAGCCAGCCAGGATGTGAGTGCGGGTAAGTCAGCCAAGGTCAAGCACAAGTACCTGACCACCTGGCGATGAACTAGGAACTGGGATGGGAATTCCAGAGGCCTTGAGGGAGAACTCCCGTTCTCTCTAAATGAGTTCTTGGAGCAGGCGGAGGAAAATGCTCCGTCCTTCCAAGGTGCAGTGGGCGGATCGGGCTGCACAAGCCATTCCATACCGATCCTGCCTCTCTGGCGCCCGGAGCCCGGAGCCCGGGAGCAAGCCCGCCGCGTCCGGCTGGGTGTAGAGGGCCTGCTTTTGGTTCTCCCCACACCAGGCATCCAAAAGCTTTTACGAGGCGAGGGCAGGGTCACAGACTAGGCTGGAGCAATTTGCTCTGATGTTTTTTTCCCCTCCAATGCAGGCACATTTGGCAAATCGCTCAAGTTCCTCAGCTGGGTAGGGGGACTGGTGACCCATAGCAGATTGATGGCAGGGAACAGCTGGGCCCAACCCTTGGAAGCGGCGGTCAGGTCTTCAGCCAGCGGTCCTTATGGAACGAGCTGGAGCAGGGGTGTGTGGCAGGCAGCCGCTTCCTCCTGGCCCTGCTCACTTCACTGGGGCTGCGGGGACAAAGCAGAGTGGCTGCTGGGGGCTGCGCAGCCTCGTTGCACCTGCTGCATTAACTGCTTCTGCTCATAAAACAAGAACCCAAACTGCAGATTTGTGTTATCAGGCAGCTGACATAGATAACAGCCAAATGGTTGTGACGGCTGTTGGGGGGAGGGCTGCTTGCTAACGAGTGGAGAAGCAGAAGGCACTTCACCAGCAAGCTGCTCCTGTAAATATTTGCAAACGCCCCTTCAAAGCTCGAAAGCCTACGACAGGATCATTGGATGATTTGCTTAGAAGAAGAAACAAAATTGACCTCGTGGTCTGCATCAGCCGTAGAAAGAAAGTGTGTGTATGGGCAGAAAACCAGAAAGGGGAGAAAAATGGCTCAAAGTTTAATAAACACAAAAGAGAATAAAAATAAATCTCAAGAGCCCTTATTTACACACTCGATGGAAGGATAAGGTCGGGGCGGGTGGGTGTGAAAGATGGCGTTCGGGAAGCAGAGCGGGCCTCTGAAAGGGAAAAGCAAATTAGACGTTTTCGCTTCTTAATGGCAGGAAACACACCGAATGAGCTTTGTTCTTCCAGAATGCTCTTCAGAGCACGTTTGCATCTTCTGCTGTCTAATGGGGAGGCCGTGGAAGGATGAATGCAGTCTTTAGGATGAATGCAGTCGTGGAAGGTTCTAGACGGTTTGCAAGACCAGAGAGCATGGCCCCAGCCTTGCCCAGGTTTTTCTGCCTGGGCGTCTGGCCTGTTTTCAGCTGAGCTGGTCAGGCATGATCCAGCCCACCAATCACCCGGGCTGGGCGCGTGCAGGCGAAAGATTATTTTCTTAGCAGCTACTTCGTCAAGTGGCCATGCTAGGGGGCTCCCGAATCCTCCTGCCTGTGCGCGTTGGCCAACTTGAACACTGTCCACCTACTATATAGTGCTAAATCTCGGTGTGTTCTTTGCATTTTTAGTGTAATCATCAGGGCATGGACTTCTCAAGAAATCATGAAAGGTATTTATTTCTATTTTAAGATCGGCAAGATGGCTCATTTATTTAAAAAGAAGTTAGTCTTGTCAATAGCCAGACACCTGAGTCTTTCAAGGCTCCCG
This sequence comes from Pteropus vampyrus, assembly GCF_000151845.1. Lineage (NCBI taxonomy): Eukaryota > Metazoa > Chordata > Mammalia > Chiroptera > Pteropodidae > Pteropus > Pteropus vampyrus. Next base: position 2,056,210 of record NW_011888902.1, read on the forward strand.
TTGATGAAAACTATGCAAACAGTGGCTATTTGGCGAGCTCCGTGTGTGCAGAGCCCTGTCTTAGGTATGTGGGGAAAAAGAAAAACTTGGCAAACACAGTCTCTCCCCTCGAGATTCTTAAAATTCCACGGGGGGAGGGGGGAACAAACAAACATCATGCAGAGGTAATAAAAATATTTGTCAGTGGCCGTAAACAACCGTGAGCAGTTTTGTTGTCATAAAGCTCTATCGTGACATGGATGCATTCTGGAATAATGAAGGAGAGTTTTCAGGAGGGGACCGTGGACACATCTGAACCAAGCGGCTTGCCCAGTGTAGGTGCTCAGTAAATGAGGGTGGTACAGGGTGTCTGGGGGTGGAATTAGGACCCGCTTTGCCTCATCCTCAGGGACCCTGCAAAGGCAGTGACGGATTACTACCAAAGAACAGCAGAGCTCTCAAGCAATTCTTGAGCTTGACATTGCTCGTCGTTGTGCTCGCTCTCCAGATATTTTACGTGGCTCAGAATTGCAGGAATTGGGGCCGATTCTTCCTCTTCATTCGGCAGGATTGCCTCCTACCAATGGACATTATCCTGAGTAAAAGATTTTAAGACCGGACCTGGGTTAGCCAGTCTATTGGTATAGCTTTTTTCTTTTTTCTTTTTTTTTAATTCACGATTCCTCACCCTCACTTAACCAGAGGGTGTATTTGGTCACATGCGTGTGAAAACCAAACTGTCAAAGCCAAAAATAGATGCAGTATGTGAACCTGGAGAGGGTAGAACATTTGGGTTCCAAACCTTCAAGGAAAAAAAATACATGGGCGAACTGCTTGCCGTTACGAGCTGTTTTCTTGGCACGTGTGATTAAAGTGTATGCGATTCCGACAGCTCTCTCCAGGCATCAGCTGTCACGAGCGTGTTCCAGTTCATAGCCGTCCAGGATTTTCCACTTCTGTGTCAACTTTCAACAGATAGGGTTAAGTGCATGCCCGCAAACAGAGTTGGAAGTGGTTGGTTGGTTAACGTCTATTAATCTACTACTCCTGTAACCAAATGCACATGCTCGTTTATTTATTTTCCTCTGGTTAAATTGTTGATGGTATTAAATTGGCCACTGAAAACAAAATCAGTCGGTAGGTATCTTCCTGATGGTCTCTCGAGACTGTCTCATGCTGAAAGTCTTTTTCTTGGGAGAACGATGGATTTCTGTCATCTTCACTGACTGCCCTCACTTTTTACAGATACCATCCCGCCCACTTTCTACAGACCCTACTTCAGGATTGTCCGATTCGACGTCTCAGCGATGGAGAAAAATGCTTCTAATTTGGTGAAAGCGGAGTTTAGAGTCTTTCGTTTACAGAACCCCAAAGCCAGGGTGGCCGAACAACGCATCGAGCTGTACCAGGTAACTGTCGCGTGGGTCCTTTGAACGGACCGTCGGCCTGAAGTCTTGGGGTAAAAGTCTTTCCACCTCTCAGATTTTCTGAGCTGATGTAAACCATTCTATCTATGGCCCTCGTTCGTTATTCCTCCTACAGCGAGACCTCATTCCTCCATCGCTCGGAGAGGAAGAACCTTTAGGATGAAGGGTTGGTGCTCTGAGCGCACGTTTTCAGTGGCGTAAAGCCGTTGGTGGGCTTCAGTCCGGAAGCCCAGCCCCTGAGCTGGAAAGGCAGATAATCTAGGCCCAGTTCCACCGTCAGGAGAGAAGCCAGCTGACCTTCCTTTCCTCATCCGATGGCGTCATCCGTGTCTGCTCTTTGATCTGCCTTCCCAGCATCTTCTCTCTCCCTCCTTTTTCTTCGTTTGCCTTCCTCTTTGCTCCCTGTTTTTTCTTCATGGACCTCTTCCTGTTCTGTCTGCTCCCTCTAGCCCACCCCACGTCCCCACTCATGCACGCACACCCTTTGTCCACCCCATTTTCATTACTTGAGGCAGCCCTGTCATCTCTCTCATTTCCCTAAGTACGGTTACTGCGTCGTTGTGTCAAAAGGTGATGATGATGCTGATGATGCTGATGATGCTGATGCGGATGTGCCAAGTGACTGAGGTTGCGGAGATGTTCTTAAAAGCTCGTGACTGCAGTAGAGTCTAAAGGCAACAGCATCAGCATCACCTAGGAGCTGCGAGAAACGCAGACTCTCAGGCCTCACCCCAGACCCACATTTTTAACAAGATCGCCGGGTGACTCTGGAAGCCGGGAGACTGGTGAGGGAGCAGGAGCGTAAACGGGCAACTTAGATGCGTCACAGTGTCACATGACCAACCTGTGCAAGCACAGAGGACAGAGGTGAAAAGATTTCACCAGGGCGTTGATATTTGGGTGGGGCCTGGAGAAGTGTCTGTCAGGACAGGATGAAGGATGGGCATTCTTGGTGGAAGGAGCAGTTTGTGCAAAGACAGGGTCTCGAAGGGGCCGGTCGAGAGCACCAGACAGACGATGCTCCGTGCCTGAGGGCGAGGAGATGCTGCGGGGAGGCTGCCCTCCAGGAAGAGCGTGGAGAGGCCGGATAAGCAGGACTGGCCCCGAGTGCGCCAGTGTCAAGCAGTAGGCGTGCGTGACAGTGTGACTAGAAGGTGGCTGACCTTAGACAGAGAGGAGCCGACGTTGTGTGTGTGAACCTCCCGCTGTCCTGGGTTCTAAACCTTTGGACATTTTGATAATTTGGATAAGAGTTTCCTTTGTATGTATGATGAAAACGGGGAATTATCATACACACGAATGTCGTAGATGAGATCTCAGAGAATAAGTTTAAAGATTTTAAAACGGTTTTCAAAGACCGCTTTACGGGCGTGCTCATGAAAAATAATTCTCACTTATTAAAATGAGTCCCCGAGGACCTCTCTGTGGTGGCCTTCAAATCTTAACACGTGTTCTGAGAGCACCTGGAGCGTCACAGTAACCGGCAGGCCCACCACTGCCGCCTGCCACCAGGTGGAGTGTCAGGTAGAGTCGGCTTCCTGTGTGCTAGACCGTCTGCCAGGGACCCCCCAGGAGTCGGGTCCTCACAGCCACCCTGTGATGTTTGCATCGTGAGATCTTATTTTTTCCAGAGACATAATTGACATATAACGTTCTATTAGTTTAAGGCGCACAACATAATGATTTGATAAAGGTACATATTGCGAAATGCTTATTTACTGCGTTAGGTTAGCATCTGTCACCTCACATTGTTACACATTTTTTTTTTTTTTTTTTTGCCTTGTGGTGAGAACTTTTAAGATCTTCTCTCTGAGCAACTTTCAAATATACGACATAGGATTGTGAACTATAGTCACCATGGGCCACGTGACACCCCCCAGGACTTACGTATCTAATAACTGGGAGTTTGGACTTTCTGACACCCTCGACCCAGTTAAAGTCTTCTTTCTACTCCTGTTTCCGTTTCCCATTTTACAGAGAAAGACACTGAGTCACAGAGAAATTAAGTCACTTGGCCAAGGTCACACAGCTTGGAGTCCCAAGCTGCCCACTTCTCAGCAGACACGGTGCTGTTCGTAGCAAATCTTTCCCTTTCTCTTTGCCTCAATATCAGCCAGAACAGACGAAAAATGAGAGAAACTAGGCCGGCCAGAGGGTGGAGTGATACTTGGAGAGAAAGCAAAGATTCGGTTCTCTGGGGAAAAAAAATACGAGATCAAAGGTAGCCAGCTACGTTTCAAGGTGATTTAAAAAAAATGAAAACAAAAATCATGATTACATGTCCTTTTATTCTTTTCTTTTCTTTCTTTTCTTTTCAATTAAATCACTCTGACATGCCTCTCTGTGTGGACGACAGCGTCACGCACTGTCCTCTCTGGCCTTACCTTCAATTTACGTGGCCCCAGTGAATCGAAGGCAGGATCTCTTAGGTTTTGTCACCTGTGACATAAGTTGCTGCATCACTTATTCTTTGGCCCCTGACCCTCTGTTCTGAGGACTGGCCTTTGATGGCAGGATTAAAATGGCTCGTCTTCGTCCCAAAGGCCTTCTTATCTCCGGGAGGGGCTATGTCCCCTGAGGATGGCAAGTCGAGGACCTTACTGAGTTCTTAGCATCCGTGTACCTCCTCAGAGGTCACTGCAGCCCTGGCTGCCCACAGGTACAAGCAACAAGACCCGCCCAGGTTGCAGTCCTCAAGATAGCAGCTTACTGTACGGAGTAGGTGAGTGTGAGTTTGCTCAAGATAGCAGCTTACTGTACGGAGTAGGTGAGTGTGTGTTTGCTCACGGTCGCTGAACACAGGCATCAAGAAGGAGGCGGTTTTAGGGGAAAAAATGAGGAAGAGTGACAACTTCTTATCTGTCTGGAGCTCAGCTATGGGGTAACCTAACCTCCTGAGACACACCCAAGGTACAGGAAATAAGTCAGGTCGATCCCTGAATACCCTCATGTAGGCGCACAGCACAAATACAGCCGGCTTACCAGAAAGGCAGCCCTCGGCCCTCTATCCGCCCATCACTAAGGCTGGTCCTCTCTAGGACCACAGGAAACTAGAAGCACCGAATTCCCCGGGGAGGGGGCTGGAGGAAGACACTGATGTGAGCAGACAACCTTCAGACGACAGAGAGTTTTGCCGATGCAGCTCAGTGATGCTGGGCTGTTGTGGACAATTCTCCTGAATGTCCCTGTTGATCGTTAACTCACTTTTTATCTCTGCGGCATCCTACCTGGCCCCTGACATCTGCCTGTGGCCTCTCTGACTTTCCACTCGTTTTCAGCAGCGTTTTGGAAGTCTTTGTACCTTCAGTAAATAAACTACCTCTTCTAGCCCCAGGACAGAAATCAATACACGTGATAAAAGCCTCGAATTATGAGGATGAAGCTAAATTATTTTCAGGAAACTGAATACTTGCAATAAAATTTTAGAGAGTTTGATACCCCAAACTGCTGAAATATTATTTTGGAAAAACAAGAACAAAAACAAAAACCTTGATGCTTAAATGGGCAGATCTTTAGCTATTTGGAGCGCTCAACTATTCAGAAGAATAAGTCTCTGAACGTTCTAGACGGCCTCTGATGACTGTATTGCTTAGCAGACAGTTGGCCTCCTACTCCGCAGAGGAAGAAAGGTAGCTTGACTATGAATAGGTTCTCAGGGCGTTCAGGTGGTTGTATGGATGATTCATTAGGATTCCTCAGGAAATAGATTTTAAGCAAGGGGTGAATGTGTGTGTGTTTGGGGTCGGGGAGAGAGCGCACACACACGTGCAAGTTCACATGGAGGCTCATACACTCCCTCAAGTATGAAAGCCGCCAGGGCGCTTTTCCAAAGACTGCTCATGGTCCCTTCCCTGGAGATTCTGGTTCTCCCTGGAGAGGAAAGTAATCGCCTCTGGACGGATGTGGTCTGAGAAAGCCCGCCTCGTGATTTGGATGTGATCGTTCTCCATTGTCCATTGAGAATCACCGATTTAAGGCATATCCCAAGCTTTTGGGGTCATTTCGTCCTCTAAAATATAGAAGTACACCTTCTAGAGTCGGAACACCAGGCCAGAAGGTGCTGACACAGCATTCGTGAGTGAGCTCAGAGTCTGCCTCGTCCAGAGCTGCGTGTCTGCTGCTCCTCCTCGCCTGGGAGAATTACGGCGCCCGAGCTGCCGTGGAGGTCACGTTAGCTTCACGAGGGGACTCGGGGTTCTCACCACTTTCCCCTCTCCGCAGAATAGGCTGCCAGAACTTTGAAGAACGGCAGTCATGTAAAACCTTCCCGTCCTTCTGCCATCTCTGACTGCTGTTACGTTCACAGGCCCTAAATAGCCTGCACTGCTGTGATCATGGCATGACTTCAAACATATGCCGATGTCGGAGGAAATATGGGAGGGATGAAGACCTCTGGGAGGTGAAGGGAAAAGGAGAGAGAGAAAAAGATGCAAGAAGAACTTTTTCAAATAGGAACGACACCTGCTTTTTTCAAGCTTTACCAAAGGCAGCCTTTATTGAAACATATTCGAATGACACTTCGGCGCTCTAAGAATACCTTCCAATCTGCAATATTTACTGTAGCTCCCGGCCCGTGTGGAAATTTGAATATAGCTTTCTTCGATTAAGCCGCTCCTGTATTGAGGATTAAAAGCATGCTCAGTTATGAGAGAGAGGGAACAGCCAGGGAGAATCTCCTTCAGACTGAGTATCAGTGACATGAGCAAGAACACACACCCGCTTGGAGTCAGGCAAGTCCCCCGTTTTACAAGGGAAGAAATGAGGCCCCGAGAAATTAATAATGTGTTCGAGGACACCCACGACCCCTTGACCCATGGGACCACCAAAGACTACTCACATTGAAACGTGCCGACCTCAGAGGGCCTCGGAGCGTTTCGATATTTCTGGCTTCCTCTCCCCAGCCTGTATCCTCTCACGGGGAATTTTCATTTCAAACTTTGCCCCACTGAGGATAAGAGGATTTGTACCTTTGTCATAATCTGTTCACCGGATAACAAACTACCCCCAAATTTCATGGTCTCAAATAGCAATCGTTTTATTACATCTCATGATCCTACCCGCATCTCAGAAACTCGGGCAGGGCTTGGCTAGACTGTCTTTTTCCATGTGGCTTTGACTGGGGTTACTCGGTGGCTTTCAGGTGGCATCTCTGGTCCAGAGATCTATGACGATTTCGCTCATGGCCTTGGAGCTTGGATGGCGTGACTGCAGGGCCGGGCTCAGCTGAGCCCCTCCCCGGCCCCAGCTCATCTCAGGGTGTCCCCCGGGGTCTTCCCAGAATGCAGCCTGGCTTATTATAAGAGGCGCAGGTGACCAGATGTCTAAGGCAGAAGCTACCATTCCTCTTAGAGACTCGGGCCCAGGACCAGCAAGGTGTCGCTTCCACCTCATTCCACGGATCCGATGAGCTACAGGCCCCGATCCCAAGGGAAAGGCAATAGGCCCCATCTCACGCTGGAAGGGCTGACAGGTGGAAGCCGTCCTCAGGCCGCTGCACTCACCCGCTGTGTGGATCGCTCGGCAAACTCTGAGTGACTGTCTCCTAGCGTCAATGCCATAAGCTGTGCCCCGTCCGGGGACAAATCAGACTCGGCCACCGTCTTCCAGTGGCTCACTGTCTGGTGGCGGAACAGACTTGCAAACGGTGTCCCAGCTGTATGGTCTTCCCACCAGTCAAAATATACCCAGGGTCCTCTTTGAGCAAAAGCTGGAGAATCCGGAGAAAAGCCTCAGAACTCATTCCTTTGAGGGAGCTGTGGGAATTTGGGGACAGCCCGCCATCTTGGTAGCCCTCCTTGGGTGGGTGGGCACCTAATTCCAAGGGCCCGAGCCATCTGCCTGAATCAACAGATTCCTTTGAGCCCAGAAATATTTGTAGCAGGCATGTCCGATAGGAGCAGGTTTAGTTCATTCGTAGGCGGGGCATTTGTCTTTTGTTTCTCGCTGAATCGTGTTTCACTGTGAGCGCTGACATCCTGGGATCTGAGGACCACGTCTGTGCCGTCTGTTCACCCTGAATGCGGCAGCACGGTGAAGTGTTCAGTAGCATCGACATCGTGACTCTAAATGTTCT
>NW_011888902.1:2065063-2073233 GCF_000151845.1 Pteropus vampyrus
GGTGGAGACACACACAGTACAGTAACCCACTTTCAAAAAAAAGCCTCGAGGTATAATCAACAGTCTGTTCACACGAGGCTATTAATATCACAGGCTTTTCAGTCTGACCGAGTGACACGCTTGCCTCATACCGAAATCGGATCGTTATCATTTGCGTGCGGTGCGGTGTGACCTGGCATCTGTTAACTTCGCGAGCAGAGGTTTGCACGAACAGGAATCCCGCCACACTGTACGCAAGGAAGCGTTCGCAAACGTGCACTTGCAACTCATTCTTCTACGCTCGCAATATTTTTTTGGAGCTTCTGTTCTAGAACTGTGTTCTGAGCCTACAGATGCCACGGTGGAGAATTCCTTCAGTGGGGACACATCTGGATTTTTGAAAGGTAGTGTTGATTTTTTGGAAACTGCAAAAGTTCTAGCGAAGAGGAAAATGAAAAGTAATTAAGTCGATTTTCCTGTGTGACGGCAGTTTCGAAAAGACAGATCCGAAATCCAACCACTTCTTACATCTCAGCCGCTGCCACTCTTGTCCGAGAGGTCCTTGTCCCTTGCCGGGACTTTGCAGTGGCCTCCTAGCTGGCTGCACCGTTTGCAGGTAGAGTGACCTCTGCTGAGATATTGGTCAGATCAAAAGTCCCTGTTCAGAGACCTGCAAAGGCATCTCACGGCACTCTGGGTAGGAGACAAAGTTCTTCCTGTGCCTTATGAGGCTGTCCCTGTCCTGTCTCTCATCCGCCCCCCAGCCGTGACGTCCCTCACTCAGGAGGCTCCCCACACTGGTCTCTGCCGCTCAGACACCCTGTGGTCACGCCCCACGAAGGCCTGCGGCTTCTCTTCCCTGCTGCCCGGTGCCTTTTCTCCTACACAGAAATCTCTCACTCCCTTCATTCCTTTAGGTCTTTCCTCGAATGTCACCTGCTCAGAGCAACCTTCTAGGCCACTCTGTCGAACAGCTCAGGGTCCCATTCCCAACAAACACTCCCTGTCCCCATTGTCCGCTGTAGATTTCTCCGTCACAGTCCTCACTCTTCATCATTTGCTAAACTTGCCTTTCTCCTCCATCTTTCCCTCGCTGATAATCTCATGCCCGCCTCTAGAGATAATCTCCCCAACGGTGGCAGGTGCATCGTGGATGCTCAATGAATGAATTTAAGAAACATTTCAAGATAAGATTCAAGTACGAGGAGCATTGTTGAAATAAGTTTGGGATTACATGAGTGGATCGAGAAAGATCCTTCATTTATTTGGATTTAAAAATTCTACTGCATTTGTTTTAAAGATATCCATCTGTTTATAAATATAAATGTATATGTAAGTATATATACTCACACTCTGTTATTTAATCAGAGCTAATAGTGGTTAAGTGCATAATAACCATGAAGTTAAGAAAAATAAAATTACATAATAAGTTAGTGTAACTGATATTCTTGGGTAACCCATAAACTCTCTCTGTTTGTAGACAAACCAGACACATTACCATTTTTTTTTTGAGTCGTTTCTTTATAGTCACACCCCCTAAATTAAGTGCTCAGCTGACTCTAAGCATGGACTTACATCGTAGTAGAGGTCACGTGTTATTGGAGGCCAGGACAAGAGTGTGGGAAGCGTGTTCCCCGAGCGTGAGTGTGTCAGTGCGAAGTCAGAGTGGAATTACAAAGATCAAACAAGAAAATCAGAAGATATGGCCGCAAAGAGCTCGAAGGCTTGTCGGGGAGACTGGTCCCCTCCTGTGGCAGGAAACAACTAGAATAATCAGAATTCCTATCAGTCGGTGGGGTTCAGCCTCAAGGACTGGCTTAGTTTCCCTTCAGACTCTGGCACGGACTTTCGGACCAGCCGTCTCTCTTTGCTTGCCTGGCTGCTGCGACTTTGGTCCAGGTGGATCTTGTCCTCGGCTGTGTGGTTCGCGTGTGAGGGTCTTACGCGTGCAGTGGAGGGGCAGCATCCACGAGACTTCCGCTCACACAGGACTCGTCCATCCCTCGACCTGGAGCAATGAATTTACTTGTTTACACACATGTGCAGCCGGCACAAAGGCCCATCTATAGAGAAAGAAAAACATGAAGGAAACAGTAGAGAATTATAAGGTGTTTCCGTCGCAGAGGAGAGGCTTGCGTGTGTGCGTGTGTGTGTGTCTCAAAGACACATGTGGGGACAGTTCTGTAAAGCTCACTAAAGATCTGTATATGCCATACTTTGTCCTCCCTGCACATGGATGCTGTCATTCGGAGCCATGTAGGATAAAGAGTTCACAGAGAGACATAGTCATGAAGATGTCTGAGCTTCAGAGGAACGGTATTTTTGTGCGCATCTTTCTCTTGATGTGTGTCCCACGGGTGCCTGCCGCACAGGCTCTCCTGAGGGCTCTTTCGAGGCACCTGGCTCAGGACCTCGCAGAGGGGAGCCCTCGCAAAGGAGCCACGACGATGACAGGACACGGCAACGGGGGAAGCGAGACGAGTCGTGGGTGTGTCGGCCCTTCTGAAGGAGGACCGGGCATCTCCAGGGCGGCTCTGCATTGTTCAAGGAGACCGCGGTTAAACGGGCACACAGAGCTGCGTTTGTGCCTCGGTGGGAGAAAAGCGATTTCATCAAGGAAAGAGATTTTATCCGACCCGATTCTCTGTACAGCTCCGCTTTCTAGGACCTGGAAATTCTCTTGCCTGTTTCTTCCCTCCTGTTTTCATTCTGTAATGAAGCCCGTTAACTAGAAAGGGTAACGTATAGTATTCTTTAAACTGCTAGTGTCAGCAAACTAGAATATAAGGTTCGTGGAGATTTAAATACACTTGTTTCTCTCTATCTTTGAAGAGCTTGATATCCCATTAAAAGAAATTGACATTTACACACACACACACACACACACACACACACACACACACACACACACGGTGACTCTTGAAGCCACGTTGTACGAGGGCTAACCACTCGGCATAACCAATAATTGCTTGGGGAGCTAGGACAAGAAAACTGACGACGTGTAATAATTTTATTGAAAAACTTGATCGAAGAAGTAATAGCAGAAAGGGTTTTTTGTTTGTTTTTTGTTTGTTTGTTTGTTTGTTTTGCTTTTAGGTAAAAATCAGAGTTGGGGAGAAGACATTCCGTTAAGGATACTAGTCTAAACACAGAGTTTGGGATATGTAGTATATGTTTTAGGGATAGTGTTTAGATTAGGCTTCCAGAAATGAGAGGTGAGTCTAAGATGATAGATTTTTGGCAAGTTGTGTCTTAAAGACTAATCTAAGGAATCTGGAGTTTATTCAGCAGACAGTAGAAGCCTCTGGAAGATTTTGACCAGGTAAGGAGCATGATTATAATAATAACTCACATTTATTGAATACCAGCCTTCACTGTCATTTACTGCTCTTAAAAACATATAAGGTGGGTTTAATCAATCCTTTTATAAATAAGGAAATCACAGATCCAGTAAGTGAGACTGTATGTTTGCCTGACTCCAAAGCCTGTGAACCTTTTCGCTACACTAATGATGTCCCAGCGGACTTGGCACACCTTACGGGTTCTCCGAGAACCTAAGGCATAGAGGAATTGGAAAGGGTCGTCAGTTGGCGAAGGTGGGCCGGACTCCTGGCCTGACCTCACTTACACTAGAAGTTCTACTTTTTTCCCCTGTAGAAGACATAATGCAGAACGTTGATCAAAGAAACAGGGCCCAGGAGGATAGGCATGCCTAAGGGTCCGGCGACGGGTCACGGCTTTGGCCTGCGTCGTTTCACGTTGTTACCATCAACCTGATGAAGACACGGGACGCGCAGTGGCTGGTGCTGGGTCGCAGGGAAGGATGGCAGACTTCAGAGTCAGAGAGATCCCGAAAGGCTAAAAACGGAGGTCAAATGAGAAGTTCAGAGTTTACACAGATATAGGTATAATTCGAAATTAGGTTCAAAAAATGAACTACATAAATGTAGACCAGAACAGTGGTTCTCAGAGTGGCCCCTGGACCGACCAGCAGCCGGTGCACCACCGAGGGACAACTTAGAAATGCGAATTCTTGGGCCCCATTCTCATCCTTATTAAGTCACAAACTCTGGGCATGAGGCTCGGCACTCTGTGTTTTAATAAGCCTTCCAGATGTTTCTGACGCAGGCTACAGCTGGAGAACCACTGGACTAGGAAGATCAACCTTCCTTCCTTCCCTTTTTCCTCCCTCCGTCCCTCCCTCCCATCCTTTCTTCCTTCCGTCTTATTCAGTGGCATCCCAGAAAGCACTGGAGTGAAAAATCTGACAATATTTTGTATAAGAACAAAGTTTTTTTGTTGTTGTTGGGTTTTCGTTTTTGTTTTTTTTTAAGATTTTACTTTATAAATGGTCACTAAGACTTTATTTTATAAAAAAGTTTACTGTGACACAATGGTGAGACGTGGCTGCCGCCAAAAGTAAGTAGTTTGCTTAAAAACAGTTATGGGCACAAGGGGAGCAAGATCCGTTCTTTCTCATGGGTGGCACGTGCTTTCTGCTCTCCGTATTCTTCTAGACCGTGTCTGGAGTTTTTTGAGGGGCTGATTTCAAAAGAGACATTGAATAGGGGCTTGGCAAAGATGGCCAAGCACCTCAAACTTTGTGCTGAAGGAAGCAGTCGTGGAAGCCACCACCTATGCTTGGGGCTGACAAAGAGGAGAGAATTTTACATCTTATTTCTGACGGGAAAATACAATACAGGAAAAGCCCTCTTCACTGGTGTTAAGAGGGCAGGATGTTAACCCAGGCTTTTCCTACTGGGCTTTGGTCACCCGGGTTAGAACTTCAGGCTTCTTTTCCTTCACCCGTTGGATGTAGATAATAAGCGCCATGATGTCCGTTTCACAGGGTTTTTGTGAAGATCAAAAAAAAAAAAAAAAAAAAAAACGCGAGAATGTTCAAATAGTAAAAAAACTAAAATGAGTGTTTGACTATGAAGCCATGCGACTATTCATAACTAGTTGATGGAAATTTTCAATCCAAGATAAAGAAGAACTCTAACACAGGAATCATCCAAAAGCGGGTTGGCCTTTCTCCAAAAGTAGTGCGTTCGCTGTCGTGTGACGTCTTCAGAGATGTTGGAGAATGCATTGTACGCGGTCAGAGCAGATGACCGCTGAGCGCCTTTCTAATGCTGGTTTTTCATGAAACTGAAGGTAATGACTCAGGGTCAGGCAGAGCTGAGAGAATGGTGGTCACAGGCAGCAGAGTGAATGTTTAACTCAGCATTTGTTAATCTGTGCAAGTCACCACGAACATTTAAACGAATACCGAATACATTGAAAACCTTAAATGCATTTAAAGACAGCAACAAGATGGGCTTACACTCGCTCGTTAAGCTATAGTTTTCTCTTAGCCCCATTGTTAAATTTCTCTTTCCATTAGAAATCTGGCTGAATTGGCCCGTTGACTCTCCCATAGCTCTGTTGATGTCTGAATGTGCAAAGTCAAATAGTTTCTAATGCTTTCTATAACTTTTCGCAGTGTCTCATAGGAGCAGAAGAGGTGTCGCCCCTCATGCCTACACCAAATCCCAAATTGATTTACAGCATTATTCCTTTAAGACTAAGATTTGCTCTGCTATAATTTTGCATCTAGTCTATTTCTTTTATTTACTTTTTGCTCCCAAACTATTGGGTGACATCAGTGAGTTTCACCTCCATCCACTCCCTGATTGGCTGCTTTCCAATGGCAGAAAGATGAATAGATCCTTTTGTGTAAAGAGTTTTGTAATTCAGTGAAGAGCCTTGCCAAAGGCGATATGTGGGCATTTTGCACATATTATAGATGTGTGTATGTTAACGATATAATGAAGGTAACACAAATACATCGTGTGGGCGGTAGCAACGTGATAGACAGCTAAATCTCATTTTCAGTATGTTGGAAGCCTTCTTTTCTAATTTAGTCAGGAATAGTGGTTGGTCTGTTATTTAAAGAAAAAAATAAAGCAGGAGATTATAGAAACATTGGGGGGGAGAGAGAAGGCAGACCTTAAATATTTTAACTTAAAATATCTCTGTGTGTACATCTGTACACACACATACACATGCACAGTTTACGTGCCGAGTTTTTATAAAAGGCCAAGGACTCGTCTTTGTCTGTGGCTCTCCCTACTGCCAACCCATGTCACAATTTTTGCATGAACTGCATCCATAATGCATCACCTGTAATTCCTAGTTTTTAGTTTCTTTGAAGAAAAGAGAGGTTTCGGGACAATCGCTGTGCAGTCTGAGTGCAGGATCCTTCTAGGTTGTTGTCACAATATTCCTTTTGTTACTTCTTTCATAGCTGTCTCTGCTGCATCTGAAATTATTAAAAAAAAACATTGTGGCAAAATATGCAGAACATAAAATTTACCTTTTAATCATTTTTAAGTATATAATTCAGTGTTATTAAGTCCATTTACAATGTTGTGCAACCATCACCACTATCCGTTTCTAGAACTTTCGAATTAAACCAAACAGAAATTCGTACCCATTTAGCAATTACTCCTCATGTCCCCACCCCCGGCCCCTGATAACCTCTATTCTACTTTCTATCTCTATGAAGTGCCTATTCTAGAAACCTCTGATAAGTGAAATCATAACATATTTGTCTTTTTATGTCCAGCTAATTTCACTTAGCATAATATTTTCAAGATTCATCCGTGTCGTAATATGTGTCAGAATTTCATTCCTTTCTATGGCTAAATAATACTCTATTGTATGTATATACTACATTTTGTTTATCCTGTATTTACTGATGGACACGTGGATTGTCTTCACCTTTCAGCTATTATAAATAACACTGCTGTATATACCCAAAGTCCATGCTTTCTTTGGGGTTTATACCTAAGAGCGTAATTACTGGATCATATGGCAATTCTATATTTACCTTTTTGAGGAACCACTAAACTTTTCAAAAAAAAAAAAAATTTTTTTTTAAAGTGACTCGTCTTTATGAAGACCTTTCAAGACATTTAACTTGGTTTTCACCGTAGCAACAGCTCTCTTTACTTTGGTCCCATAGTTCTTCGGTTTCTAGACCATTTAATTAACTTGCATAATTACAATATCAAGCCCGACGATCCGAAACAGGTTCAGAAACATATACAGTTGATACTCGCTAAGCGTTCGATGCCACTTAGTGAGGCCAGTGCACTTGGAACACACTAGCCAGTAGCCTGCCATGAGCCCCAGCATGCCGTGGCCATCAGCTGGTATATGTTACAGAACAAATGGACAACACCAGTTAATCTGGCCGGTTAAAAGGAGGCCAGTTAAGAGAGCTTCCACTGTTCGACCAAATTATCTTTGTCATGATAAGATGCATAAAGGAATTTAAAAGCGACAGCTGCATGTCCACGACTGTGAACACTCCATGCACTTGTTGTTGAGAGATTAGAGGAGAGCACACGGCAAAGGCTGAAATAGAACAGGAAGCTGCCTGGTTGGTCGTTTGGTATAAATGCTTGAAGTTAAGAAAGTACTAATCAGTAAAACAGGAGCGGGTTGATGTTCTTCCTTTACAGTTTAATTTAGCCTGGGCGATACATGGGACATAAACAGAGAATAGGAAAATTGTGTCTATTCTCGGGAAGAAGATACCTTTCTAGTTAAGATGTGAGCGTTGGCCGTGTGATTAGAAGCTTTCCTGAAGCAAAATCACGAAGCCGTAGGAGGAGGACTTTTATGAAGCATCATTCATCCTGGTTAGCGACTCACACGATTAAAGGTTTGAGAAACGGCTCCTCTAAATATGGGCTAAAGGAACCGGGTTTATTTAGTTTAGAGAAAGAGCGCGAGCGTGCTGAGGGGGACTTAATAATAGTCTCCAAGAATATGAGGGATATTCTATGAATGATGGAGAGCAGCTGTTTCCTGTTTCCACCGAGGACTGGATAAGAAAAAAAGGAGTCACATTGCAGCAAGTGGGTTTAAGAACACTCCTTGGCCAGAAAGTTCGAGACAGCACACCAGCAAGACCAGAGTTACTTCTCTGTTTCAGAATTACGTAGCTAGCTAGCCGTCTTTCTCGGGTGGTTTAAATTGGCCTGTTCTTGAACTCGTAAAAAGCTATAGAAGACCTTTTGCCCACATGATAATATAAAGCTGTCGGTTGTCAGAACTTACTAGCATTCATTCTGTGGTAGAGGAAGCACTGATCTAATGAGATTAAAAAGTTTCAGAATATTTTTGCTCCCCTTTGGTC
>NW_011888902.1:2074238-2085029 GCF_000151845.1 Pteropus vampyrus
TTGGGTTAATTATACCATTTATTCTGAATTGGATAAGTGGTATCTTACTTGTTCAGCTGGGAGTGTTCTCAAGGTGAGGTTTGATTTCTAAAGGATTGGCTGCTGTTAAAAGCCGTATCTTTAACGTTATAGGTTCGTGTCAGCATTCACTGAATCCATGCCTTCCACATTTTACATTTTCATCTCGTACCATCCTGTATTATATTCTTCTTGAAAATCTTTGCTCCAGCATCGAATGGTCTCTGTCACCTGCAAGCGGGTAATGAAGAATGATGTTTCAGGCCTGACTCTCCCGACCCTCTGGTCTTCAAACTCCAGCACTGACGTGGGAGAGTGAGGCCTCCCTGTGAGGCCTTTCGGGGAGACACTTAACCTCCCAGAGTTTTGTTTTCTTAATCTACCTCACAGGAACATCTCGGGGATGAGATGAAATGAAATAACGTGCCCTCGTGTCGTGTTTACTTGCTTCTTTTAATTCACAAAGAGAATCTCTTGCCTATGGGGAGAACCATGACTAGATTCTCTCCTCTTAGTGGGGTTTGTTGGACCTTAGGGGCAGGTCTGTAGAGTAGAGTTTGTTCGAAATTCATGAAGACACCTCAAAACCCAATTGTGTAAATCGTTTTCCTTTTCTAAGCTTACTTAATCTGGAGGAAAAAAGTTCTATAGTGCCAGATATTCTAGGACACATTTGTTGCCAAATGACCTGAAACCAATCATGTATGCATGGAAGAGAAATACATTTTCAAAACAACAGGAAGACTATGCATTTTCGTTTTCCAAGGTTCAAAGGAGAGTAAATAAATCCTCTAGATATTCAGATAATCATTCCACAGACACCGATTGAATCGAATGCTGTGCCTTCCAGGAATATCAGATTGAAGACACAACCCCTGCGGAAGCTCATGGACTTGTTAGAGACCAAAGCCATATGGGTGAAATGACCACAGAAGACTTAGCCTCGGTGTCAGGAAAGGCAGTGTAAAATGACAGGGCTTGAGCCCCCAAATCCTGAAGAAAGGCAGGATATGGATTTGGGTAAGGGGCTGATGTAGCTCCAGGAGACTCAGCATCTTGCTTTGAATGATTAAGAAAAACACCGTCATTTAAAGAAGCTTCGAAAACCACCCAAAAGGTCCACCTCCTACAGAAACCCAAGATCACTCTGGAATCTCTCTTTATTTTTTCGAAGTGAATGTATCCTTCTACATCTCCGTGTTCAGGGTGATTTGCTTTCAGACTGTCGCTACACATCATGCCAGAC
This sequence comes from Pteropus vampyrus, assembly GCF_000151845.1. Lineage (NCBI taxonomy): Eukaryota > Metazoa > Chordata > Mammalia > Chiroptera > Pteropodidae > Pteropus > Pteropus vampyrus. The sequence continues at coordinate 2,075,503 of NW_011888902.1, forward strand.
TTCTCCTGCCCAGATCCATTCTTGGTCTGTGGGATGTGGAAAATCTTTATAAATCATAACAAGTCACACTGAGAGTAAAAACCCCAGCTGGAGACTCACCTCAAAGCTGAGGCCACATTTTTATAATGTCAGTGGATTTAGGAACCGAGGTTAAAACCTTTCTCTCTTTATTAGAAGGAGATTTATAATTCGGGGCCCGTAGAGGGTGAGCATGGCTCCCTCCTCCGAAAAGGACCCCTCCCCACATCCCAGCTCCCCAAATTAAATAAGTGGGGAAGCAGGGTAACAAAACCATTAACTTAATAGCATAGAATTTATGGCTGAAATCTTGCAAAGCTTATGTCAGCAAAGTAAAATCATTACTGTCACTTTCTTTTAGACGCTTGGCTTTATGGTTCCTGTCACCTTATCATAACACACAACTGATTTAGTAGCTCTGTTTTTCACGGCAGATGGCCTGATGTCGCGTTTTTACGCACGCGGCCACGCCGTGCAGAGGACGATTCGTGGATGTACTCGAGCGGGAGCGACACTGAGCTAGCGAGTGGGGATTCCATGTTCAAGGTTTGGGTTTAGCCGTGCGGTCCGTGTGCCAACCGAGCCCTTCCTCTCGCCCTTCCCTCCTCCAGATCCTCAAATCCAAAGATTTGACATCCCCAGCCCAGCGCTACATCGACAGCAAAGTCGTGAAGACCAGGGCAGAGGGGGAATGGCTGTCCTTCGACGTGACGGATGCTGTTCACGAATGGCTCCACCACAAAGGTGACGGGCGCCCTCCCTCTTCCTCCCTAGGTGCCCGGCGACCCTAAGTTAGCGAGACCCTGGCTGCAGGAGTCAGGGCGTAGACACGCAGACCCATGACCTCCTTGACTTCCTGTTTTCCAGACAGAAACCTGGGATTTAAAATAAGTTTACATTGCCCCTGCTGCACCTTCGTGCCGTCTAACAATTACATCATCCCCAATAAAAGCGAAGAACTAGAAGCAAGATTCGCAGGTAACTGCAACTCGGTGGGTTGTCCGAGGTGGGGGAGGGGAGGGCCTCTTGATCATTTTCTGGGAGACGGAAGTCAGTTTGCATGTGAAAATGGGACTGTTTGGTGAGGCCTGGGAGGTTTCATTTGTTTAGGCAAAGATGTGGTTGGAGAGAGATGTACGAAGGCAGAAAGGACTGGAAGGAAGGAAGGGCTCAGTGCGTAGTATGCGCTGCTGGATGCGCGCGGCTGACTCGGCGATGCTAACTGACCGACTCAACAACCCTCCAAACTATTAAATTGTCGGTTAAGCCCTCGATTCTTCATTCAAGCAAACTAACTTCCCATCCATGCTGATGTTATAGCAGAAGAGAGCGTGCATTCAAGGGAGTCAGTCCACTGATAACCCCCATTCCAGTGCCAGGAACCCACAACTGTATTTCACAGAGAAGGGGGTCCCCCCTCCCCCCGCAAGCCTCTTTAACTCGCCTTACACACACGGGGACACTTCGCCTTTTATAGCCCCGGTGCCCGAGATTTTGAGTGCCTTCCTTATCAGACTTTTATAATAGTTTATAAATGTATAACAAGGCTTTAGCTTGCCCCGTGTTCTTGCTCACCTGTTAGCGAATTAGCCGAAAGTCAAGGAGCACAAGGGGTTGCCCGGGGTTCTGTCTCATGTGTCAGATACCGAGTCGCTGAACGACGAGAGGGGAGAGGGGAGTCTGCACCCAGGTTCGGCACCGGCCCCGCCAGTACCACCAGTTCAGGCAGCTGGTTTCCCTTCCCTCACGAACACCCCCCGGGACCAGGCTAACGGCGGCCCCTGCTCATGGAAAAATACCCCCCGAGGTCGAGAGATTTATTTCAGTCTCTAACCTCATCACGATTCTCCAGAGCGTGGAGATTAAATGCTTAAACTGGCAGTCTCTTGGGCGTGCTTCGGGGAGCCTGAGTTTCTGAATCTCGGACGGAATCAGGAAAGCGTTGAGGATGCCATAAAATAAATGAAAAAGCCCTTTCTTTCCATCCAGCTTCCCAAAATAGCATTAGGTAAGGGTGACTTCTGTTCCACTTGAACCGAATTCACTGCAATTTAGTGTAAGCCTCAGCTTATGTTCGTTAGGAAAGAGTTTGGTGGTCCCAGGAAGAGGGCGAACCAGCGGGTGACAAGGCAGTTTCTGTCGCTGTGCCGGTCACAGAGGGGTCGAGCACAGCCTGAGCTGAGGATTGCCGGGAGTTCCCTGCCTACATGGCCCTTGGACCGGAGGTCAGAGACTCCTTCTGTAGTGACTTTCCTAACCAACAAGCCCTGCCTTGGAGCCCCGTTTAAAGTGTCCCTTGTCACCTGCGGTAGCCCTGTCGTACGCCCGCTCTGTCTTTGTGGGGAATGCTATTTGTGACAGTATACAAAAGAAAAGAAAAGAAAAAAAAAATTATGGCTGATGATATTTGATGAAGGTAAAGCTAAATGTTTATCACCCAAATGCATTTTTTCAAGGTATTGATGGCACCTCCACATATACCAGTGGTGATCAGAAAACTATAAAGTCCACTAGGAAAAAAAACAGTGGGAAGACCCCACACCTCCTGCTAATGTTGTTGCCCTCCTACAGACTGGAGTCACAACAGTCCAATCGGCGGAAGAAGCGTGCTCTGGACGCAGCCTATTGTTTTAGGTAACGGAGATTAAAATTCGCACAAGTCTGGTAGCTCTCCTTCTGCCTCTGCCCTTCCCCTGACTGCAAACCACCTTGAACTTCGCCCGATGCTTGAGGCCAAGTGTACAGAACCGCGGAGCCACCGCACCTCATACCGTTCGCTGTTCTTTCTAGAGGCTTCGCGTAGCTGTTTGTGTTGGAGTCATCATCTCTTTAGCAGTGAATCCAGTGTGAAGGGAGAAAGCGAGCTCCCTGAGTGTTTCCCTAAAATCTCTCTGAAACGCTTTGGGGGCTGAAGGAGGGAATGAGCTGATGGAAGTTTACCTGAGGGGCATGGCGGTGGCTCCCTGATTAGAGAGGACACCCCCCCACCACCACCACCACCTGCATGAGGCCTTCCTCACTGCACTGCCCATGCTCACGGCCCTGCCACTGGAGCGAAAGACAAAGAACGTGATCTGTCACATCTCTAGCTGCAGAGCGCGAGAGAAGGGAAGGCAACACGATTTCCCTCCCGTTCCCATGTGACTGCTCGTCTGTGGTTTCTACTCCGCTGAGAGGAAGGTTCTCTCTTTGTTTTAAGAGCCGTGGGGCAGTGAGGTGTCCCCACCGCGTCAGACTTCACAAGTAAAATGATCGTGCTTGGTTGTAGAGCCACTGGTGGGCACTAAGTGAACTCTCCATGTTTTTTCATCTCTGGTTCATCCCTAGATGAAGAAACATGAAATGAAATAAAGGATTTATTTTCAAAGGAAAGAAACTGTCTTAGATGGCACGTTGAAAACAGCCGTTGTGCTTCATTGTGTGTTTGAAGGGCAGTAGAGGCCAGATGGCACCCCTGTCGGTGGGAGACACCTTGGTCTCCGTCAGCCCCCGCTCTGCTGGTATCTGGACATTCAAGGGAAAGGCTTGATTTTTGAGGTCACAGAGAGAGAGAATCAGAGTATAGAACTCAGAAAGGGAAGTAGTCCAGCGAATCACCGTAATACCCCATCGTGAAAGTCCCTTAGATTATAATAAAACCACAAAACCTGGCCCGCGATATTCGCTTATTTGTTGAATCAGTGAGTCATCTTTGCGGTTTGGGATGAGGCGGGGGGACATCATCAGCTTTAACCTCTCCGTTGCTCTTCTTTTGACAGAAATGTTCAGGATAATTGCTGCCTGCGTCCTCTTTACATTGATTTCAAGAGGGATCTTGGGTGGAAATGGATCCATGAGCCCAAAGGGTACAACGCCAACTTCTGTGCTGGGGCGTGCCCGTACTTATGGAGTTCAGACACTCAGCACAGCAGGGTAAGCGTCTGGCTAACTGGTCTCTTCCATTCGCGGGTTGTTAGCATGAACCTGCCCACAGGACAGCTGACCCTTAGACCATGCGGCAGTGAAGGACCGACACCTCCCCTACAGTCCAAACTCCTCGCTTACGACTCCCACAAAACATAACTGCAGCCGTCCGTTGGTGTCCACGGGCTACTGGTTCTAGAACCTTCCAGGGATACCCAAATCCGCAGATGCTCAAGCGCCTTACGTAAAATGGCATAGAACAAAGCCTACAGTCGGTCATCTGCATCTGCGGACTTCCAACCGCTTGTGGAAAACATTGCTTTTGACCCGTAGTTGGTTGAATCTGGGGATGGGAAACTTGGGGTTACAGATGGCTGACGGTGTACGTATTGAAAAAAATCACAGATAAGGGGACCCGCTCGGTTCCAATGCGTGTCGTTCAAGGGTCAGCTGTATTTTTAACTGAATTCTGAATTCTAACTGGCCTGGTGCCCTTTGGTCTTCGCACATAAATGGTGGAGGAGAAATCCACGAGGGCTGTTAGGCTGTAGGTGAACTCAGAAAGGAACACTGGTCAGTCGGAACAGTGGCTGTCCCTTCCCAAGTAGATTATAAGCACCTTGAGGACAGTTCGGTTTATTTTTTTCCTTGTTTATTTTTATTTTTTTATTTTTTTATTTTTAAAAGCTGGAAGTATAAATAAGTAGCTAGAGAAACACTTTTGGAATCACTGGATCACTTAGTGTCATGTGCGGCAGAGATGTGCAGGGACCCAGGTCCCCATCGAAAAAAGGATCCGTTATCACCCACATCAGGAACTGTCATATTCGAGAGAACATTGAGGAGATGCTTTTGCATCGTGAGTCACAAGTGTATGACAATCAGAAAGTTGTTTCACCTTTCTGAACCTCAATTTCTTATAGGAAAAAGGAACGTTGCTATTAAAAATTTACCTTTAAAATCAACAAAGGCAAACTCGAGAGCCGATGCGAGGAACAGAGAGGCGATTGAGGCGTGTGAACACGATTTGAAAATTTGTCTCTCGTTCTCGAATAAAACCCGAAGGAAACGAGACTCTGAATGTCTTATCAAGTTACATCGATGAGGATAGAAGGCTAAATCAGAAGGCAAAAGGACTTCATAAATTATCTTGCCCAAACCTTTCGCTTTTCTAAAGAAAAAGGAGTCTGGATCATGTAGGTGGCTTGCCCAAGATCAGACCGCCGGTGACAAATGAAGGCTTGGAAGGCAGACCAACGCGTTTCACAGCTCGGCCCCCGTTTCCTCTGTCTAACTGCGTTTCTTTCCCGAAATGTGGCTGCCCATTGGGGTCGCGCCTCTGTAAATCTCCTTATTAAAGAGGCATTAGAAAAATTGCCTTCACTGCGGGCTAGGAAAACGGATCTGCTGCCAGCAAGATCACATAATGCAGTCAGCTGAATTCAAGAGTTTCGGAGTGATCAGTTATTTCAGACAATCCATATTATCCAATTTCTCTTGAATTCCTATGAAGAATCATGTGCTAGGAGACCACGAAGTCCATTTATTTATAAATGCCTACATCTGCTAGACTTTAAATTGACAAATATGGCTCCCCTTCCTTCAGCCGTTTTGTCAGCTCCCCTGTAGCTTCTGGCAGTCGGAGCCGACCATGTGCTCGGCCATGTGAGGGAAGTTCGCTCATGCCTGTCCCTTTGTCCGAGCTCTCTGGCCAGGCTGCCTCATCTGGGCTGTGGCGACAGTAGCTGTAATGTGGGCAAGGCCCAGTTGCCAAGTAGAAACATAATTCCCCTCCCTGATACACAGAGGGAGTGTGTGAAGGCTGAGACCAGGCTTGTTTTTCAAGGAGAGAGGAAGAATAACTGTCATGGTCACAGTTATGCGGTTTGGACAGTTACCCAGGAAGCCAGAGCTAGCTTAATAAAGTCGGCTGTGTGGCTGCACTGAACAGATCTCTGTCTTGGGCAGAAAAAGCTGCAGCGAATCTCGAGGAAAAGGTCACTTGTTTCACTAACACGTTGATGGCATGCTTGGAAATGTCTCTTTATCATCACTTGGGGACCTGCATCCTTTTAGTGCTAAAAGTCACATTTCCCTTTGATATAGAACGAAGGGGGTTAAAGGCACAGGACTCACTCCGGAACTTTCTGCTCATTCTGTCCCAGCTCTGGCTATGCCATCTTCCAACTCGGCCGCTGCCATCTAGACCCAGAAAGCTAAATGGAGTGCCGATTATTATTAGTATTAATCAGTAATTACTCTTATTTATTTATTTATTTTAAGTACACTATAAGGAGGTGAACAATTAAGAGTAACGATCGTTTTTGATATCATTCTTCACGTGACTGTATCTGGGACGCAGTAATACAATTAAAGAGATGGCCATCGTTTTTTCTTGTACATGAAAATTTAGGCGACATTAAATCGGCCTGAGAAGACACTTAGCGTAGAAAGACTTCACGCTGCGGACAGGTGTCTTTTTCTATACCTAACGGTGAAGTTCTGATGGGGGTTTTAGTAAAAAAAAAAAAAAAATTTTCTTCTCCTTATCCACGTATTCATTTTTTCACCTAGGACGTAAGTCTTATTTGTCCAGAGGAAAACTGACTAGGGCTATGAGGTAGAAACAAAGTCCACAGGGTGGAAACTGAACATATACACTCGTGAGATACCTTCGGTGACAAAGAAGTGTAGGGATGAGACCAAATACTAAGAGAACTGTTTTTCTGAGGGCCTGGGGAGCGCATGCAACAAAGCGCGGATCAAAGTAAAGACTCGCTGGATATACTGGAAAATCCGTTGAACAATTTTGGCCAATCTGAATTTTAAAGAAACAATAGTTTACAATGTACGAGGAAGGGATTCTGCAGGAAAATGATAAATTCGTTGATTCCTAGAGACACGTCCCATTTTGACCATAATTGGGGTTAAGCAAAAGAAATCATAAACCAAAAACAGTTTAAATTGCCTACAGGGCCATGATTGATAAGATAACGAGATGAAAAGGTTTTTAAAAAATAATCGCCTTTTATTTTTGCTCTTCTCCTGTGTCGTTTTTTCTCCCCTGTGCCCTTCCAGGTTCTCAGCTTATACAATACCATAAATCCAGAAGCATCTGCTTCTCCTTGCTGCGTGTCCCAGGATTTAGAGCCGCTAACCATTCTCTACTACATCGGCAAAACACCCAAGATCGAACAGCTTTCTAACATGATCGTAAAGTCTTGCAAATGCAGCTAAGATTCTCGGAAACGTGGCAAGACGATAATCACGCGATGATGGTGATGATGATGATGATGATGATGATGATGATGATGATGATATGACAACAGCAAAGGCCACGTGTGTAACAAGATACGTAAGAGAGCCTCGCTTCATCAGTGTTAAAAACAAATTTTGAAAAAGCGGTACTAGTTCAAACACTTTGGAAGTTTGTGTTCTGTTTGTTAAAACTGGCATCTGAAACAAAAAAAAAATGTTGAAGGCTTTATTCCACATTTCACCTACTCTGTACGTGAGAGAGACAAGAAGCAAAACCTTTTTTTTTTTTAAGAAAAAATAAACACTGGAAGAATTTGTTAGTGTTAATTATGTGAAAGAAAAAAAAAAAAAACGGAAAATCCCGTTAAGTGGACTTGCTGTACATACGTTCCTATCCCATGCCTCACTTGATTTTTCTGTATTGCTATGCAATAGGCACCCTCCCCTTCTACTCTTAGAGTTAACCATGAGTTATTTATTGTGTGTTACTATATAATGAACATTTCATTGCCCTTGGAAAATAAAACAGGTGTATAAAGTGGAGACCAAATCCTTTGCCAAAACTCATGGATGGTTTAAGGAACTTGAACTCAAACGAGCCAGAAAAAAAGAGGTCATATAAACGGGATGAAAACCCAAGTGTGTTATTGTATGACCAAGCGAGTCTGCATTAAGATAAAGACCCCGAAAACACATGCTATGTACCAACTGCTTAAGGAAGCTTCCTGTAAGTTTCAAAACTGAAAAGCCTGTTAATAAAGGAAATTTTCAGTCAGAATAAGTCTGTAAGATTTTTTTTTTCTTTTTCATTGTTAACGGTTCTTTGTCAGTTTAGTCAACCAGCAAAACAGTGCAATGCTTTGATACGTACCGGTCAAACTTCAGACCTTAAAGTATTGCTGTATAGTTATGCTCTAGCCGTTTCTTTAGTGTTGATATATGTAACCATACCTATATTATTGTAATACATGGGTGTAGAAGCCAGTATAATTGGAAACACATCTGCAGATCTTTTTTGCAAACGTTTAAATCAAAGCATTAACTACTTTATGTGTAATGTGTAAATTTTTACCATATTTTTCATGTTCTGTAATAATGTCAACTATGATTTGAATCGGACTTAAATTTGGGCTCTTTTTAATGATCACTCAGAATTGCGTGTTTCCTTTAGCTGGCCAGTACTTTTGAGAAAAGCCCCTAGATTTTGACTTGCACTAAAAATACATGTTTATAGCATTTCCTCCACCCGTGCTTTTTATGAATTGTTCATTATTATGAAATAAGCTACCTGAGTCCACTTGTCTTTTTCTTTTTTTTTTTGCAAAATGATAGATTTGAGTTCAGTTGTCTTCATCTCCTAAGCATCACTACGAATCAATTCAGACGTGAAAAAGCTTCTATTTTAGGAAAATTGGGGAATATTATAGATCCGTAGATAATTGAGGTGAAATGTTTTAGCAAAGGCTTAAGGATCTGACTCAAGCTCAGAATCTTAGTGACTGAGTTAAGAAAGTTTTGTCTCATTCGGTTTTCACAGAATTCTATTGTTATTAAAAAGTAGACAGTTCATAGGAAGCATTTTTTTCTTTAATCGGGTTTTTAGTATTCAGGGGGAAATGGAAAGAGTTCCATTTTAGCCGATTTTTATTTAAGGGAGTAAACAAAAACAGGTCATATAAGTCATTTAGTTTCTTTCACCGAAGTTAAGGTTTTTGTAGATGTTCTTTGAAGATTGAAAAGGCACCAACCAAATTCTCCCATGATCAAAAGATTTGTTTTTCTCCGCATGACAGTTACGCAGATTTGAGTCTAGAATTTACCTCGCTTTAATAAGTGATTTGACACACCGTTGCAGAGCAGGTAACCCTATGTCAGGGTTTGTAGGCTATGTCAGTTTGTCAGTTGTCACATTTGGTTTTAAGATAAAAATCCATAGGTCAAACAATGGCATATCTGCAGTTTCTCTAAAGAGCAGCACAGTGAGGTGTGAACCCCGAATGAGGTTGCTTGCTACAGTAAACTTCTTTGTCTGGAATTTCCTGACCGTTAAAGTGATGAATTGGATTTGCAAGTTTGGAGAACTGGAAAGGCAGGAGGTGGAAAGCCCACTAGCAAAGACCCCTGTGGTGGGCGCAGCCCAGTCCCAGATTTGAGTGTCTTGATTTTTTTTTTTTTTTTGTCTTCCACTTTTCTATTAATTCTATGTAAATCACTTTTATTTCTGCAGGCATTTTCCTCTCAGATAGAAATGACATTTGTTTTGTATTATTTTGTCTTTCCTCATGAATGCACTGATAATATTTTAAATGCTCTATTTTAAGATCTCTTGAATCTTTTTTTTTTTTTTT
>NW_011888902.1:2085814-2092198 GCF_000151845.1 Pteropus vampyrus
TTTCTGGTTCTATGTTCTGCCAACCCCAGGGCCAAAAGAACTGGTCTAGACAGCATCCCCTATAGCCCCATAACTTGGATGATCGCTGGGCCAGCCAGATATAACAAGAGCCACGTGCTCTTCGGGGATGGCCTCTGGGAGCGGCTACTTCTCCCTCCATTTCCCCCATCTCATTGCCCCGAAAAAAAAAAAAAATCCTATTTCCACACATTTCCTTGGCTGTTCCCTGCAAGACCAGACTTCGCAAGTGAGTTGCCAAAGTCTTAATAAATGGAACTAATAAAAAAGTAGTTATGGCTCAATCTGGTTGTCTTGCTTTATCTCATGAAAGAACTAGTTTGTGCCTGTTTTCTGAACATCGCAGAGAAATAAGTCATTAATGCGAGCGTTTAGGAAGAATGGAAAATGATCCCCTTTTCTGCGATCTGTGTTTTAACTTTTACACTCAATTCACGGATAGAGAAAGTGCTTTCACTTTAAAACAATGACTTCATGCTTCTCTGCACAGGGCCAGTACCAAACCTGTCATCCAAGCCCACGTCACCTCTGTGTGCTGAGTGAGAATTCGAGGGTGGCATAAGGTAATGAGAAGAGTCACCTAACAGCTGTATCAGCTTTGGCAAATGGGTCAGCTACTCTGAGCCTCTGTTTCTTTATAAAATGAAGATGAGAGGATCTGCTTTTCGGAGTTTTGCGCGTTTGTTTTTGTGCCCTTGTTAAGTGAATAGACACGTGAAAAGTACTTTGGCATTTGGCCTGTAGTTGAAGATCAGTAAATGCTACTCTTAACGCTATTTCCCAAGCTGTTCTGTTTTGGGCTTCTCAGCAACCCTGTTCTAATGAGCTTCTTATATCAGACCGTCACCTGGGCCCATACATCTTCCTCTTGATGGTGAATGTGTAAACCCTCGAGAGCCTAACCTCGTAAGTGGACCAGGCATCAGTCATCACTGAGATGATTTCCTAACCCTGTGTGTTGTTAACCTTTTGGTTACACGACTGACCAGACATTGTTTACAACAGTGGGGAAATGTTCATGTTAAGCTTTGCTTAAGTCCATCGAGTAAAATTCCAAGTAAAAGAGACAAAGTGGCTAGTCAAATGACCCATTTCCCAAGATGATGGTAACGACTGTTTGCCAAGCACCTACGAGATGCTATTCTCATTAAACTACTTAACCTCACATTTCGCCCTACGATGTAGGTATATATACACATGTATACCTCTATTTTACAAGAAGCGAGCAGACTCAGAACAGTTAGTTACATGTTCAAGGTCACCCTGTTTGAAAGAGGAGGGTCTAGAACCTCATAGCTCAATAGACCAGCTACTGGCCAGACGTGGTCTTCAAGCAATTGAAATATGGATAAACTAAACTGAGATACACCCAGGTGTAAAATACACGTCAGATTTTGAATCCTTACTATAAAAAAAAGTAAAATGGTTCATTAATTTCTTTATATTGGTTACATGTCTAAATAAGACTTTTGGATATATGGGATTAAATAAAGTCGAATACTACAATTAACGTCACCTGTGTCTTTTTATTTGTTTAATACAATTGCCAGAAAATTTAAAATTACATATGTGGCTCACGTGTATTAGGGAGGGTGTGTGTGTGTGTGTGTGTGTGTGTGTGTGTGTGTGTGTGTTTTAAGGAATCAAAATTGCAAATACAAAATTCGACTCAGAGCCTTAGAAAGAGCCCATAAAAGTGAAAAGCCAGAATATACGTTTCAAAAGCTTCACTTCAAAGCCGCCTTTGGGCCATAAGGTAGAAAGAACGTGCCTGTGCTTCTACCAGTGACTGTTACCCTGTAATTCTAGCAAAACCTAGACCCCGTCTCTTGACTGCGAATCTATAAAATCAGTCGCTCCCAGTTTCTGTCCTTTTATCTCTGCGACCACATCTTGTGTGAACACATAAAAATAAGACCCTGGTTTTACTAACATTCCAGGTCAGAGGCAAGAGAGGAAAAGTTTTTATGCCTCTTTTGAAACGTCATAACTAGACCCTATGAGAGTAGAGGAATCGTTACTATAAATATTAGGTCATCGCGTCAATAGATATGAGTAACTTTCCGTAACGTTGCAAAGGGAACGCTTTTCATTTCCTTGATTTTAATGAAAGAACTGCTTTAGGTTTTTCCCTGATTGTGTCTTTATGTCCTTGAAATACCCTGTAGTTGGTTTCTTCATTTCGGCAAGTAATGGCTGTTTGAAGGAGACGTGGGGCGTTCTTGTAACCGGCAGAGAGCTGGGAGAAGGAACAGAATGTTCTGAGGGAGGCCGCCGTGTGATCAAAACGAAGAATATTCGGTCTGAGAGAACAGACATAATTAAACAGTAAGGCAAAACAATTAGTGGTAAAGAAAAGGGCACAATATAATTCCTCCGGCTTTTCCTCCCAAAGAGGGATTTTCTCTCCCATAGATGCCAACCCAACTAAAAGAACACAGATGTGTCATTCAGGTGACATCATAAAGGTCTGGCCAGCCCTGGTGATGGAAACCCTCTCCTCAGGCCCAAATCTCCCTTCGGAATCATATAGAAAGTTCCTAATCACGGGACGCTGGGCACAAAAAAGCTAAGGAATCATGTGATCCGATACCGTTCTAAAGGCAACGCGAAGTCATGCAGTTTGGCTTGTTCTCAAATGCGGATATAACGCTAATTTCTACACTTGAAACAAAATTAAATTACCCAGGACACAAAACTGAGAACTTTAAGTCAAGTGGCGGTTGTTCATTTAGTGAAATATCACATTTCCCATCCGTTCCCCCACTTGTCTTCCCCTTGCCGGTAGCCTGGTGATCCAAGAAACCACCGGACACTCTGATTCCTACAGGGCTGAAACACGGAGTCTGCTGGGGGCGGCCTGAAGGAACCACAGGGAGGGCTGGCGACCTCTGGACCCAGCCTACTTGTTATAGGCTCTGCCACTCAACAGTGAGGAATTACTCCTGCGGCATCTTCAACCAAGGAGACCCATATATACATATACAGATATATCCATCCAGCCATCCAGCCATCTATCCATCCATCCATTCATCCACCCATCCATCATCTATCAATCATCTATCTACCTACCTATCGTCTATCTATCTATATCTATCTACCTATGTATCTATCTATCACCATCTATCATCATCATCTATCATCATCTATCTCTCTATCATCTATCATCATCTATCTATCTATCATCTATCATCATCTATCTATCATCTATCATCATCTATCTATCTATCTATCATCTATCTATGTATATATACACACCCACACAGATAGAGTCATGTGTTAATGACGGGTACATTCTGAGAAACACGTTAAGTGATGTCATCATCGCGTGAACATCACAGAGTGCACTTATATGAACCTGGATGGGTTTGTGACACAGAGACACGAAGCAAGTGAATGCTGTTGGAAAAATCGTGCCCATAGACTTGTTCGAGGCAGGGTTGCTGCAAACCTTCAATCTGTGATAAAATGCAATGTCTGTGAAGTGTAGTAAAATGTGGCATGCATCTGTGTGTGCGTGTGTGTGTGTGTGTGTGATTTCTTAATTTCAATATTGTCAATGGTGTAGCACAGGAAACAATTCAATCCAAAAGCGCCAGGATCGATTTCGATTTACTTACTGTGGATCAGGGATCTGCAACGCTGAGTCCAGCGAATCCTTCAGGGCATCGTGGAAGTGGAAGGGAGGAGGGGACACAGGGAAGGGGGCAGGAAAGGCGACGGGGGACAGCGAGCACCTACTTCATGTACATGGCACATTTAGTCGAGCGTTTGATGTCTACACGTACATAACACCAAAACAACTAAACAAATGTAGCGAGAAGTATAGAACCCATTGGTCAGCTGGCCTAACTTCAAGCAAAAGACCCAGAGGAAGAATCCCACTGTGCCATTGTCTTTCTGTAGGAGCCTTTAAAAAACGTGCTGTTTGCATACATGATGTGACCGAAAGAAGTGCCTCTTTGTCCTCTGTCTCTGCCCTGCTGTGCTGGGTTTGGGGAATGGTCACAGCCCACCCCCAGGGGTCTTCCTCAGAGCAGCCAGCAGCCTCAATGCTACATTTCCTATTCTGGACTGGACTTTATTTATCTTGTGTTCCCAGCACCTCGTGCATAATTTAGCTCACAGCAATTTAACAAGTATTTGTTAAATCGAGGAAAGGCAGAGGATGGGATTATAGCCCCTACTCTGCCACTGATGTGCTGTCTGGGGCCCCGAGAAATCCACGACATTCTCAGTGTCTCGATAAAACAAAAGTGTTGGATTTGGGATCTCTAAAGTCCTTTGTAGTGCTGTTCGTTTGTTTGTTTGTTTGTTTTTTCTGATTTGTAGGTTGTCCTCTTATTGTTATGTGATTGGAGCAAGGAGCAGGAAGCGGCTATTTTTAATCCATTCATTCAACAAATAATTACTGAGCATATCCTATAGACAAGATTTTGTTTTAGGTTTGATCTTCTAGGTTCACAAAAGTGAACAAAACAGGTCAAGTCTCTGCCCTCAGTAGATTGTTTCACTCAAGTGAAAACCCGAAAGAAGCTGTTGTAACTGCCCTCACACACAAAGATTTTGTTTACCACCTGGACGATTCTGGATGCAGAATCACAAGCCACCCTTCGGGCATGATTTTAGAAATAGTGCAGAAGGAAGAGCCCTCACTTGTCCAGATGCTTTCCCCATCAGAGGCTATAATTGGGCAAAGCCCTTCCTTAGCCCAACAGAGATGAGGCTGGAGTATAAACCTCTGTTTAACTCCGCCAGTTCATACAAAAGAACTGATAATAAAGAAAACCTGGAACGATGTTGTCTCTACAGATTCAGGATCAGGCAACGGGGCGTCCGATGCCCATTCCACTACCCACGATCCTTCTCGACAGTCAAAAGTAACTAGTTCTTCACCGCAGGAGTTCAGAGCTGAGAGGGAAAGAAACAATAACCAAATTATTATGATTATGATTATTTTATTTTATTTATTAATTATTTGCTGCCAGCAATCCCATCTTCCACAAAATCATCACTACGACTTAGTGCGTGTATCTTGGATCACTTCCCACAGCTAACTTGTTCTGTTTAGACCAGTGATTATGAACCAGGAGTGATTTTATCCCCCGTGGGACATTTGACATGATCTGGAGACATCGGCTTCCTTAATAAAGAAATATCTGTCCCAAAGTGTCCATGTTGGTGAGACTGAGGAACTCTGATCTAGACAAAAATTTCTACGTTTGGCATTTATGAGGTATTTCATGAGACAGTGAAGAATTATGAACACATTTGGAGAAATAACGTATGACTAACTGATGAGTTTCTGAAATAGCCCTCTAGTCACACAGCAGCAAAAGTGAGAATATTTCCAGAAGCCTTTACCTCAACCTGAGGGTCTCTTAAAGCAAATTCTGCATTAATTTGTGTCCGTTATAAGGCAAAAGTCTTAGGTCTCTGAGGGGAAGTCGGCTTCAGTGTTTCATATCCTGGGTTCATCTTGATAGTATTTTCCTCACAGTCTTTAAAGAAATTGCTGTTGGGATCTGTACTTGCCAACTAAAGAGAGAGAGTCATATCGCCATCTTTATTTTTAGGAAGATTTATGGGAGGGTATGTAACAGCGTCCTCCTCTATGACTGGATATTGCTTCAACCCTTAAGAAACACTGCTCCTGCCCCCTCGACTGATGCTATTGTGGAGGGACACCACGGTCTGCCCGCCTCTCTTCTGTCTCTCCAGTACAGTCTCCTCAGGTCAGCAAGAGGGTCTTTCCTCAAATATGTCCTCAAATATGTCCGTCCCTACTTACATTCCCATGGCATAGACGGCCCATTTTAATCCTCGACAGGGTGGACATGCGTTTTAAGATTCCGCATGCAGACACACACACAAAATGTATGTTCCTGTGACTGAATCCACTTATGAGCTTCTCATTTCGTTTGGGTAGTAGAGCAATGAAGCCTGCCAAGCCAAGATAACTATGTCGCTTTGGCTAACCACTGAGTCCGTTGGGGATTTGCTCCGCCCACTCCTCCTCCTCGTCCCCTGTTCCCTGAGTAGCATGTGGGTCTTGGAGTGGCCTCCTTACCCTCTGGAGCCTCCAGGAAGTTCACATTTGGTCCACGGCGCTGCTCTCTTTTGACTGGTCTCTGGGGTATATCATAACCCTCCAGATCTTGGACATGGCCTTCTATATCAAAGAAGGTCCAAACAGGAAAATAAAAACCACTAGCGTTTGAAGAGAGAATTTGATGTATGAAACTGATTACCCAGGTGACAAAAGAGCTGAGGGAACAAATAGGGGACATTAAGGCGATCCAGGGATCAGCAGCGACAGGAAGCCAGCAGTGACAGGAAGCCAGCAGCGCCCCCGAGGCAGAGGGA
>NW_011888902.1:2094403-2096494 GCF_000151845.1 Pteropus vampyrus
TGCCAATCCACACAGGCAATTAGAGCTGACACATTCCATGGGCTATTGGTCAAGTCCTCAATAGACCAGAAAGAGAACCCACAAAGGAAAACTTTACCAATAGAGGGAAACAATTGGACTCATGCATGGAGCCATAGAGTAGAAATTTCTTTCTCCATTTGTATGCTGGGCTATTTATTGCTTCGCCATTTCTCCTGCCTAATTCCCCTCGAGGCCGGGTGTCCTGGGTGTTCTGTAATGTGGCTGACAGTGGCAGGAAATACTTGGACATGACCCGCCTGAGGCTGAACCTGCAAAGCTCACAGTGATCATTTCTGAAGAGTAGTTTAAAACTTGACGTCGCCTCCAATGACGTCGCAGTTGGCCTGATAGCAGCCCTCGTACCGTGGAAGTTCACTGCAGGTGGTGTGAAAAAAAGCTCCCCGCTCCCACCTCCATGACAGTGACCACGACTGTCCTCAGGTACACGGGTAAGTGCACAAATTATGGAGTAAAATATAATCACCCTTGGAAAAGTTGTGACGTCATTTCTTAACTACAGATCCTGTTAACTCTTACTCGACAAGTCTCACAAACAAAGAGAATGTGATAAAGAAAATGTTATATAATCAAGGCTTTGGGGGACTTAATACAAGGATAGTATAGCTAAGGCACGGAAGAGCTCATTTTAATTGTTGTCAAGATTTGGGATGTAAACAGTTTATGAAGTGCTTTAAATTATTCTTCAAGTACGCTTACTAAGCTTGGTGCAATCTTGTCTTTCTTATTTATTTTTTTAAGGCTTTGCAGAAAAATATTGCTGATATCATAATCAACATACAATGTTGGCATTATTTTTAAATTAACGTTCTCTTCCAAAGGGGAACGAATCCATGCATTATCTCTGCTAAAGTAACCAGATTGGGCCCAAGATGGAACCCTTCATGTTAAGAGCCCCACGTCAGCAAACCAAACTTAACTAAGTGACTGTGCTCAGCTCTTCCAGAAAAAGAAGGCCTAGGTCAGCCAGTCCTGCTTGCCTGCTCAAGTTCTGTGACAGACTCTTAGACTTCCCTTGCTCCATGTAAGAAAAGCAACCTTGCAACAACCAAGTGATTCTTGGCCAGTGTAGCTTCCTTATCCCTGCTCATTTTGGTTGATAAAATGTGCTTGAACTGAAAAGGACCCTCACACACTGCTGGTGGGACTGCGAATGGAAAACAGCCACTGTGGAAAACAGTATGGAGGGTCCTCAAAAAACTAAGAATTTATCTATCATATGACTGAGCAATCCCTCTACTGAGTATTTACCCCCAAAACTTGAAAACTCATATCTGAAAAGATATTTGCCAATGTTCATAGCAGCATTATTCACGGTGGCCAGGACAGGGAAGCAACCGAAGTGTCCTACGATAGATGATTGGCTAAAGAAGCTGTGGTCCATATACACGATGGAATACGACTCAGCCAAAAGAAGAGATGAAATACCGCCATTTGAGACAACATGGATGGACCTCGAGATAATCATGCTAAGTGAAATAAGCCAGACAGAAAAAGCTGAAAATCACATGATATCGCTTACATGTGGCATAGAAACCTAAAAGCAACAAATGAACAGGACAAACAAACAGAGACTCATGGACATGGACAGTAGACTGACTAGTGGTTACCAGAGGGGAGGGGGGAGGAGGGAGGGAGGGGAGGTAGATGGGGTGAAGGGGGTCAAATATATGGTGACAGAAAGAAATCTAACTACGGGAGGTGAACACACAGTGCAAATATATATATGTCTTACTGTTAAAGTGTACGGCTGGAACTTACTGGATTTTGTTAAGCAATGTCACCATAAAAATAAATAAATTTTAAAAAATTTTTTAAAAAAGGAAAAAAAATGTTCTCGAGTTGTATAACTCTTTGGAGCGCCTTTCTATTTGCTGCCCAGTTTGATGCTGCCTGATTCATGAATTCCTGAATAAAGCCAATAAGATCTTTAAAATTTACTGTTGAATTTCGTTTTTTAATATCTCTATCAAGAAACAATGTAAATAGGAATTACGTATAGCAGTAAAGTAAAATACTGCATCGAACCACAGTTATGATAAAGCAAGCAGA
>NW_011888902.1:2096544-2099169 GCF_000151845.1 Pteropus vampyrus
CTGTTTTGAACCACCAATCTGGGGGGATTAGTTATACAGTAATGATGACTGGATTACTGTTTTTGCCTCTGTAATTAAGAACTTAGCCATGTGACACTTAACTTACTAATTAAATTAAGAGCCTCTGTAAATAAGAAAATCTAACTATATGATCTGCATGAACTCTTTACACTCAAAAATAACATATGTGTTTTTGTTTGTTTGTTTTTGTGAGTGTAGTCATTTAGCAACTTCTTCTGTTACCAGGAAACGTATAAATTGCTGGAGATTCAGAGATGAGAAATCCATAATTTCTGGCCACAAGGTTCTCAGAGCCTTCTGAAAGAGCTACCTACCTAAAGAGCAAATACAACCTGGAAGTCTCAAGCAATTAATTCATTGAATATCGACCGAGCTCTCTACAGGTATTGGGAATACAGTGGTGTCGGGACGACAGACACAAGAAAATGATGCTAGCGGGGTGTAATAATAAATTCGTGAGCTACATTGGAAGCGTATCAAGGTTCTTAGTAATGACAGAAAACGATTCTGGCAAAATTATTAGCTCAAACCATGTGAACTTGGTTTTATTGTGGGTTAAGAAAAGGTTGACTATTGATCATTTTCTATGAGGCTCACAGAATCGGCAGGATTCAGGGTGACTAGACTTGGTGATCAGAATGGCTTCAGGGGGTCTGGAGGCAGGAAGCGGGGACCGACCTTCTGCCGGTGGGGGTGCCACGGAGCACGCCACCACTATGGCTGCAGAAGTTATGATGATGGCCCCTAAAATACTCCCTCCATCCGTCCCTCCCTCACTCAAGGTGAAAGGTTCGAGAAGCAAGCATCCAATTGGCTGAGCTAGATCACGCGCCGACTTCTTTGCTGGAACATGGGATGCTAGAGGCAGGATCTGTTTCCTTCGCTTTGCGGTGGAAGCAGCAGCAGCAGGTTATGCTCCCAGCGAGACTGCTGACGCTCAGGAAACATAACCGCTCAGGGTAAAAATTAGCTTAATTGGGAAGATGCATGGAGGCTGGGCCACCAAATGTCGGCCAGTGTTTATGTATGACTTTACCGGGGCGGCTGAAACAAAGCGCCACAGACCAGGCGCCTTAACAACATAAATACATTGTCTCCCATTCTGGAAGCTCGAATTTCAAAATGAAGGTGCGGGCAGGGCTGGTTCTTTCCGATGGATCTATTTTGGGCCTCTCTCCTTAGTTTAGAGATGGCCGTCTTCTCCTTGTGTCTCTTCAAGTCACTTTTCTTCTATGTGTGTCCACCTCTGTGTCCAGATTTCCCCTTTTAACAAGAATACCAGTCACACTGGATTAAGGCCCACCCTAGTGACCTCACTTTAACTTAATTACTTCTGTAAAGACCTCACTTCCAAAGAAAGTCACGGTCTGAGGTGCTTGGGGTTAGGACTTTAATTTTTCTTTTTGGGGAAACAGTTTTAACTCAGAAGTACAGAGCGTAATGACTAATTATTCCTGGAGAAATTCAAGGAATAAAAAACTGTATGCAAAATGGGCTTTACCAATCTGCTAATGGCTAGGTATTTCTGCCAAAAATAAGAGAAAGAGTTAGGCCAATTAGACCAAACTCTGCTCCCAGGCTCCTTTGTAAGACATTTTGAAGAGGCTACAGTTGTAGGGGAGAGCAATGCTCTCACACTTCCACGCAGGTGGGTGTTCCACCTGCCTTCAGTCGTCCCAAGGTCCCAAGGGAGGGTACACAGCAGAGTCACCTGGAGAACTTTTTAAAACCAGATTCCTGTGTCTACCTCAGATCTACTGAATAAGATCATTTTTTGGAGATGGGAGAGGGATTTTATAGGAAAAAAAAAAAAAAAAACTTCTTCCACATAAATCCAATGCAGTTTAATGCCGCCTTTGTCAATGACTGTCCAAACAAACGCATATAAATTCATGAGAAAATGTTCATACAAATGAGACCATTTCAATGGTGGTTTCCACACACTACGAATATCTGAAGGACTATCAATCAGGAGATGAATATGGATGTCATGTGGTAACAGACTCACGCTCACATCTCCAGGGGCCTTGGTGGCCTCGTCTCTGTTCTCTTCGTGGAGATGCTTGTATATCCGTCTAACTCTCCGAAAGCAATGTTGCCCATTTCTAAAAAAAAAAAAAAAGAAGCATCTTTATCTCCATTCTATTGCGTAGTGAGGGTAGGGTTGGGTCTCTTGGGAAAATGTCAAATATCAAACATGAAATGTTTAGAAGTCCATAGTTTGTCGTTTCCCAAAATAGATGTATCCCAGGACAAAAAGGAGAATTGTTTCTTCACATGACGGTTGGCTGCAGGAGGTTGAAATGGAACTTTGGCAAGTGCCGTGGTCTGTGATCCGTCACTTCAACTAGACATTTCCTGTGGGTCTGACTTTTTCTATGGGAACTTTCCTGCGTGTTTCTCATGTAGCGAGATCTTCCCTGATAGCGACTGTTTGTCTGTCCCTAACTTATACAGAGTCATGGCTTTAATAGAAGTCTCCAATTAGCTCAGTCTCTCAGGGTAAGAAGAACAATGAAGTTTTGCTAATTTTTCCAAAAATTAAATCGGTCGACTAGTTGATTAGCCTCAGGCAGCCAAAGTAATGATTTTTTTTTTTTTTTT
>NW_011888902.1:2099219-2101076 GCF_000151845.1 Pteropus vampyrus
CTCTCCCCATCTTCTCCTGGAAGTCCCCCAGGCAAGACAGGAGTCACTGCAGTTTGTGAGGCCACGGAGCAGAGGTGACCTTGCCCGCACATTGCCCACGGCCTTCCTTGTCACGGCACTGGGATCGCACAGCAGACCCAGTCCCAGCCAGTGGAGAGGCCTCACAAAACCACAGCAGGGTGTTCGGCTTCAGACGTGGCACCGAGATGACTCACCCCCAAAGGTTTCCTAAAAGAGACCAATTAAGTTACGGTAACGCATTAGGATGGCGCGTATACTGCCCGTAGGAAACGGGAGAAGCGAGTCATTCAGACTCGGCCTCTTTCTGTGCGTCGCCAGAACCCCGGCTACTTCTTTGTTCAGTTTTCTAGCCTTCTTTTCCCCCCTGAATAAAGGCAGAGCCTACAAGAGCCTTCTCCCATGGCCTTGGGGTTGAGCGACCGGCCCCCCACTCGCCATATCGCCATACACAGTCTCTCAGATGCTCCCAGTGTGCCTCCCCCCCCCCACTGCTGGACCACGGCCCCTCGAACCGGACCCTCTGGGCCGCCATGTTCCTTCCAACGGTTGTGTTCTCTGTTTATTAACAGGTCAGATGTACTGTCCCGAAGTGAGAGGAAATGCAGAGCTTATTTGTCTGGTTTCCTTCCACGCTCCATTTCCGTGGCTGTCTATTGGGTACCTAGGATATGGCTGAGGAGGCGGTGGACTGGCCGGGAGCTTGGATGGCTTCCCTTGGAGGCTGCGGACCAGGGCCTACTGGTCACTAGGATGCCCAAGGGAAGGGCCTGATTAACCAACAACCTCTTCTGGGCTGACCTCACTCCACAGCTCCAGGAGGTCCCCATACATCCCTCCATTTTGGCCTTACCCCTACTGGTCATGTATATCTATATGTCTGCCTACCACTAGGCCACGGAAACCTCTAAAGCAACGGTCATGTATTACTTCGTTTGTGTCCAGCGCAGTTCAGATCACAGAAAAGGTGCTTAATACGTGTAGGTCAAATACACGCCTAAATGAACACTTGTTCTGTTTCTTTTGGAGTTTGAAATAGACTCAGCATCTTAAATTCCATCAATGGTTTTGTTAAAAAGTAAAACTCACACATATTAATCACCTGTTGTGTCAGGATTTTTTTCGATATCTTAACTTCTTCAAACTTCACAACTCTACGATAAAGTGTTATCTTCAATTTACATGTGAAATTACTGAGTTCAAGGAGATTGAATAATTTTGCCTAAAATCTCTCTGCTAGTAAGTGCTGAAGCCACAATTTGGACCACTGGGTGTTTTATTAGTTTATATTTCTCCATCATGTCTCTCCTGCTCCCAAACTAGGTTGCTAGCTTTAACCGTGTGAATTAAACTGGGAGAATGTGCTTTTGGAAAGTGTCACTCAAAGAGTTCATACAAAAATAAACAAATGGCTACATATAATTTTAAAAAGCTTTGTATTATGGAAAATGTCACACACATACAAAAATTGCAAGAATTGTACAATAAACCCTCACGTACCCTCGAGCCAGCAATAACTTTTATCTACATTTCTATTCACTTTCCTCTACCCATCCCCCACTGGATTTTTTTGAAACACATCCTAGTATTGTATCAGTTAAGTAAGATTTTAAAAATCATTAGCATCATGGTGCTCCTTTCCTGGAACGTAAAGAGACAGACAATTTGGGTAAAACCAAATAGGGACATTGATCCTCTCCAGGTGCCAGAATCATGCAGCCGCTTTTCTTTCCAAAAGAACTGGATGAAGAGTTCCCATGATCCTCCAATCCCATCCGCCCTTCAGGGGGTGACATGTGTCCCACATCAGTGGAAAACAAATGCTCCATAAAGTGTACT
>NW_011888902.1:2101126-2102960 GCF_000151845.1 Pteropus vampyrus
TTTGCCTCTTTTCAGTAACACTTTGGGGTTTGCTTATGCGCCTTTAATGAGAAATGTTTCTGAGGCAGGAAAAACTTTATCTGACTTCATGGCATATGAAATGAATGTTTTGCCAACGATATTACAGTATGTGGTTTAAGCATCTGATTTCCTCCCTTAGCACCTGTCTGCCAGGTGCAGAGGAAAGTAGAGTGAATAAGCAAAGAACTGATTTTTCTGTGCGGCTCAATACTTACTGCTAATTGGCCTACAGAAAACAGGTTGCCACAATTTATTTCTAAAGAAAACAGTCCTTGCGAGAGAATGTAAGTGCTTGACCTGTGGAGTCCCGAGGAAAAAAATGGTACAAATGCCAACTCATAGTGCTTGGCACATACTAGATGCTCAAAAAAACTGCAGTGTCTTCCTTCAGCTCCCCGAATCATTCTATCCTCACCTCGTGGCGTTGTTCTTAGTGGCAGATCTCCCCGAAGACCGCTTCCATGCTTTCTGCAAACCTGTTCCTACGTGGCTCGCTTGACATCTATTACGTGCCCATCAGCCAACACATGTGTAAGTCGCTCATCAAGTAGGAGGTTTGCCCCAAAATAAGCCCGGGTCCACAGGTCCCTCATCTGTCTTCACAACTCTCCAATCACCCACTTCTTTTAAAAGCCGCCCTGGCAACAACTGTGCCAGATTTCCCCAGAGTGCAGTGGGCCTCTGCCTGATGTCCTGGGGGGAAGAGGACATCTGCTTTCTTAGGGGCTGGGGAGGTAGCGGTGTCCTGACAACGTGTTGAAACGTCAGCGCCCTGGGAATTCGCTGGGCTGGTTCTATACAGGGCGTCTGCCCCTCACCAGGGCAGAGCACAACTGCTTTTCAAAGGAATGTTTGGATAAAACATTTTCCAGGCCATATTTATCCCTCCGCACGACTATGTTATATGTGACAACCTTCCAATTTTGAGGCATGGCTTGTGCCAATCCACACAGGCAATTAGAGCTGACACATTCCATGGGCTATTGGTCAAGTCCTCAATAGACCAGAAAGAGAACCCACAAAGGAAAACTTTACCAATAGAGGGAAACAATTGGACTCATGCATGGAGCCATAGAGTAGAAATTTCTTTCTCCATTTGTATGCTGGGCTATTTATTGCTTCGCCATTTCTCCTGCCTAATTCCCCTCGAGGCCGGGTGTCCTGGGTGTTCTGTAATGTGGCTGACAGTGGCAGGAAATACTTGGACATGACCCGCCTGAGGCTGAACCTGCAAAGCTCACAGTGATCATTTCTGAAGAGTAGTTTAAAACTTGACGTCGCCTCCAATGACGTCGCAGTTGGCCTGATAGCAGCCCTCGTACCGTGGAAGTTCACTGCAGGTGGTGTGAAAAAAAGCTCCCCGCTCCCACCTCCATGACAGTGACCACGACTGTCCTCAGGTACACGGGTAAGTGCACAAATTATGGAGTAAAATATAATCACCCTTGGAAAAGTTGTGACGTCATTTCTTAACTACAGATCCTGTTAACTCTTACTCGACAAGTCTCACAAACAAAGAGAATGTGATAAAGAAAATGTTATATAATCAAGGCTTTGGGGGACTTAATACAAGGATAGTATAGCTAAGGCACGGAAGAGCTCATTTTAATTGTTGTCAAGATTTGGGATGTAAACAGTTTATGAAGTGCTTTAAATTATTCTTCAAGTACGCTTACTAAGCTTGGTGCAATCTTGTCTTTCTTATTTATTTTTTTAAGGCTTTGCAGAAAAATATTGCTGATATCATAATCAACATACAATGTTGGCATTATTTTTAAATTAACGTTCTCTTCCAAAGGGGAACGAATCCATG
>NW_011888902.1:2109865-2117804 GCF_000151845.1 Pteropus vampyrus
GGGACATTGATCCTCTCCAGGTGCCAGAATCATGCAGCCGCTTTTCTTTCCAAAAGAACTGGATGAAGAGTTCCCATGATCCTCCAATCCCATCCGCCCTTCAGGGGGTGACATGTGTCCCACATCAGTGGAAAACAAATGCTCCATAAAGTGTACTCCGTGTTTTAGATTGAGTCGCAGGTTGGGAATAATAAGCAAGTGATTCTGCATGTCTACTGAGTAGCCTTTCAAAGAGTACTGTAGATCAGCACAAATGAGTTAAACTTTCAAGAGTTATTACTTTCTTTTCCATGGTGTCCTCTTCAAAGGGCTCTCTGTTTCTCATAGGCCGGCTGTTGGTAGTGACTGTGGGAAGTGTACCATCCATGGCCTCTTCCCATGACACCTGCGAGGGTTCAGGACTGCTTTGGAGAAATAACTAGCATTTAAATGTGAACAGAAAAACTTGCAACCATCCCAGCGTGTTTTAGAAAAGTTCTGGGAGAAAGCCTTAGCAAGAATGGGCTTTTATCTGTAGGAAACGGTTTAATATTTCTACTCGCCATCCCAGTTTGGGTTATGATCAATAAGTAGGTGTGTGTGTGTGTGTGTGCGCGCGCGCGCGTGTGTGTACACGTGTTTGCATACGTGTGTGTGTGAGTGTGTGTCTAGAAATGCACCAGACCAAGGGGAGAGCGATCTGTCAAGATCACAGGACGGGTAGATCCATGAGGATGAGAACCATTTTGGTATCTGTAGCTTTATATACTTCGGAATCTCAGGTCTAAAAATAACCCCCGTTTGGAACTTTTGTTGTTTATCTGTATCCTGGGTTTTCCCATTCTTAAAAATACCCTGACATGCATATAAAGACTGTGTTCCAAAGGTTAATGCTCCTTAATCCTGAAGGGAGTGGTGAGCAAATTCTTTATATATCAATCCAAGAATAGGTCTTGGAGCTATTCTAGCCTTCGTCATAATGTGAGGGTGGCTTCTTTGTTTTTCTAAGGAAGCAAATGGTAATGGATGGGAAAAGATGAAAAGGGAGTGAGGAATAAAAGGCTTTGGACCAAATAAAAAGGATCCTTAACGTTTGTCTATAGCTTTGGAAGAATCATTGCATAGAAATAGTTTTATTTGAGAGTGGAGGGGAAGAAGACATTGTGGGAGAATACGTCTCACTGTGGTGCTTCCATTGGAAACCTAACCCGGAAACTCTGGTACTCAGAGGAAAGTGAGCACTTAAAAAAAAAAAAAAAAAAAATTCAGGCTGCTTTCTACTCTGCTTTTCTGGACTCAAGAGATTCTGACGCGTTTCTCTGCAGGCCAGGATGACAGGCCCTCGCCGTGTCCAGCCTGAGCTCTCAACACAGAATCCTTTTCGTCTCTCTGTTTCCTGCAGAAAGTCTGGCGACCAGACTTTCTGAGTTAGGGCTGTTCCTGCACTGCTGCTCCGACGTGCTAGGGTCCAGGCGAAGAGTAAAGTAAAAAAACAAAACAAAAAAACAAACAAAAAGAAACCTGGAGCTAACTCAACAGGCCTGGTAAAGGTTTCAGATAGCATCATTTGCTCTCTGAATTAATTTCCCTTCTCCGTGTCCCTTTATGCTCCCGACCGCCACCTCCCAGGCTGACGGATCACCTCTGGTCAACACCCACCCATATTTCCTCACAGGATCTGCTTTTTTTGGTCAATTAAAAACAAGTAAAAATTTTAGAACAGTATACATCTGAACGAGTTGGAAAGGTCAGCTAGGTTTTGTTTTTGTTATTTTTCTTTTAAAGGATGTATTTCTGTATGACTCACCGAGCCTTCTCACTTCCTGCCAGAATTATTACAAAATGAATCTGGGAGACAATAAGCCTGTTGAAGATTTCATGGACTATTGACAGTCCTACTATAGTATCAGTGCCCCTTTGCCAGTGGCCCTTCCTTGGTCCCCCTCCAGGGTCACCAGCAAAGTCACAAATTGTGCAAAGTTAACAGTTTCTTCCTCCGGGCTGGCTTGTTATATTAAGCATTTTGGGAAAAGAAGTGACTATTGATGGTGCCTGAGACATTTGCTCACATGCAGTCCTGATGGAAAAAGGCATTATATAACGGGTTGCAGTGACATTGCTTATGGCAACTGTTATTTTGAAACGTGTTCTGTAATAATAATATATTCTGGCGCTCTGCACAGATTTCAAGTTCTCAAGCAAAGTCGTATGCAGTAAGGAGGGAGCTCAGTGCCCCTCAAACTTCTTGTTCTGGTACCCCAATGACAATCCTAGTTGTCCTATAGGTTATCTAGATGTCTCCCGAGATACTCTTTGCGTAGGTGACATGATTCTCAAGACATTTTCCAGCCACGTGTTTTAGTTTCGCGCCAACCAAACCCCATTCAGATGAATATTACCCAGCTTCCTAGCCACTCAGTGCACAGACAGGGATGTCTGAGACCAAAGGGGCACGGCTTCAGGCCACCGGACGTAAATCCATCCCATGATAAATCAGTAAATCGACCTTTTGGTTTACACACCAACCTCCTGTGGTGAATTGAGTGTGTGACTCTCTCCCCAAGATTCTCACTACGTCTGGGATTATTGATAAGGTCCAACTGTGGGGCTGAAAAGGCAGCAGGCCAGACTCTGGTCTGTGACTCATTTACCAAAGCCATGCCATGTTGGAAAACGCTTGACCAATAACGAACTGGCTTTTCCCCTGCGACGTCCCTATTTCGCCTCAAGCCTTGCTTTCCAGCTTCGACATAACTTAACCTTGTAAGATTTCGAGTCCCACCCCAGATTCTGGAAGTATCCCTTTTTGATACCCCCAAAGCCCTTTGAAAATTCCATTCGTACTTTCTTGAGAAATATTTGATTGGAAAAACAAAAAACAAACAAAAAAAAACCTCATGCAGCTTCTTTTTAATAAAGAAAACTAAATGAGAAGGTCAAATTGCTCTTAGAACTTTTTATAGGCCTGGCAGCAGTGGGAACGTTTCATCATTAAAGAACGTGTGACAAGTCACTGGGACCGTTTACTGAGGGTTTCTTAGGGACAGACCAAGAATAGCAAAATAGATCTGTTCTAACAGACTCCATGGTTTGACTCGATTTTCCTGAGAGCAGCTAGGACTAATTAGAAATAACTTACAGCTTGTATTAGTTACATTTGAGTATTTGTTAACAGGCTCTTGTATGCACAACAAAGATGGATTTCAACTTGATTCATCGCCTCAGTTCTCTGTTCATGTTCTGCTTCCGCCTTTTTATTTCCGTGCAAGAGTTTCTTGTTTAATGTCACTAATTAGCAGAGAAAGTTGGGACGGGAATATCTCGAATGCTCCAGCTAATTAGAATCCCAGTCATGAAGGCTGGAGAAAATGTGGCTTCTTAATAAAAAGAAAACTGTCTAGAACAATATTATGCAGTTTATAAATTCCACTGAACCACTGTACAAATAAACAATGCTACCGAATCACACAACAAATCATCTCACAATTAGGCCACACAAGACCAGCTGCTTTACAAAAGAGCCACGAGCCAAAGAGAAAAACTTTGAAGATAAATATTGCCATATGTGAAAAGAAAAAAAAATTCCCAACCAACCTTAATTGCACGAAGCATCACTTTCAAATGCTGTTCGCCGTGGGAATAAAGGATTTTGTCTTGTGACCCATGAGTGTTATAAGCATCTTCTTCAGTCTTGGGGATAGAATCACAGATTCGATTGGAGGCAGCGCGGGCCTGGACACACGTGCGATGTGCCTCCTTCCTGCTCGCTCTCTGCGTCCTTTCCCTCACCCCACAGCGTTTCTCACGATTCAATCCATAAAATCAATTCTCCATGAATTCATGTGGATTGTCGACTTTGTACTTCAAGTGAAGAAAAACATTAAATGCAGAAAAACATTAAAACCTCCCCAAAATACGAGTTGTTGGGTATCCCCAGGGCAAGGGCTCATTTTAGTATTTGTTAGGGTTCAGTAAAAAAGCTCCCTAAATTTGACGACCCATTCCAATGCAGTTCTTCGATTATCCTTACATCTGACAGTGTAACTGTGGCTCTTGAATTATCCTTGTCACCATTTCTCTCTCTCTCTTTTTTTTTTTTTTCCAAAGCCTTGACAGGGACTGTATTTTCAGCTTCGTTTCTCACTTATGTCAAAAACTAGTCAGAGTGGGACAATCACCACAAGAAAAACCAGAGAGATCCCCAGGGTGCCAAAGGAAGGTGGTACTGCCAGGTTTGCAGCCTCGGCCACCACTGCGAAGCCTGGAGAATGAAAGTCAGTCAGGGACTAGAGGGAAAATTCTCGCTCAAATTTGTGGAGGTGTCTCGCTCTGCTTTTGTTTTAATTAATTTATTGATTTTTTATGGTGACATTGGTTAAGGAAATCCAGTAAGTTTCAGCTGTATACTTTAACAGTAAGGTGTATATATATATATTTACACTGTGTTCACCTCCCGTAGTTAGATTTCTTTCTGTCACCACATATTTGACCCCCTTCACCCCGTCTACCTCTCCCCTCCTGGCCCACCCCCTACCTTCTGGTAACCACTAGTCCATTGTCCATGCCCATGAGTCTCTGTTTGTTTGTCTTATTCGTTTGTCGCTTTTAGGTTTCTATCCCACATGTAAGTGATATCATGTGATTTTCAGCTTTTTCTGTCTGGCTTATTTCTCTTAGCATCTCAAGGTCCGTCCATGTTGTCACAAATGGCGGTATCTCACATCTTCCTATGGCTGAGTAGTATTCCATTGTATATATGTACCACACAGCTTCTTTATCCAAGCATCTATAATAGGACACTTCCCTCTTCTTTTAATACTGTAATCTTTGTCAATGCAATTTTTGGCGAGCTCTTTGCAAGAAAATCATTCCATCTTATTATCATTTGTGAAATGTTGACACGTCTCCATCTCTTTATTCATGAGAGCACCATTTTCCCACTTACGTGGAGTCTTGCTCTAGTCCATGGCGGGCGAGGTAGGAACAGTAACAGCAAACCTGTGCTTTCACTGTGCCATGTCTGCATCGTTTCCTCAGATGAGTTCTTTTTTCCCGCCTTCTCCTTTACGAAGGAAATGCTTCTCTGTCCTTTTCCTTCTTCCCCTTTTGTGAATTCAGGAATCAAATCTGCCTGACTCAAATTAAAACCTCTCAAAGAAGCCACCAAGCACATCAGATGATTATGGTTCACAACATTGGTCAAAATGTGACGCAGAATATTTTAAGGTTGATGGTGAAATAACATTATATTTTTGAGCAATTACCATCATTCGTATCATGTTTTATTTTAGACAGCCTGAGAAGAAATTAAAGAGTTCAGGAGAAGTTGAATACTTTGTTCTTTTGCAAAAGGAATGCAGCGTGAACAGAAAACGTTGGAGATGCACCTGTTTACTTAAAAAGAATTTAGAATTTAAATTAGATATAATTTGGGAGCTCTTTTCTCCTGGACGGTTACTGGTCACAGGTCATTATCTCCAAGAGTATACTAGGCATCTTCCATGATCATCTTCTCAGGGGTTGCTTGGGTTATAGCTTTTCCATTAAATCTGCTTCATACTTGAAATCAGCAGTATTAACACAGTAAATATCTGCAGGGGTGTTGAAAGGAATGATGGTTACTCGATGTTCCCTCCTGCACCAAATACAATGGCTCCTGTTAGGTGCGAACTTTAAGAGCGGTACAGCGCAAGTTAAGATCATGGGTTATGAAGACACATATTTGGTTCACAAGGTTGTGCGTAAGGTTAAGATTGTGGGTTATGAAGACGTGTATTTGGTCCATGAGGTTGTATGTGCATAGAAGCACTCCATCATGAAACGGAAGCAGTATAAACGAGATCGGGTTAAAGCAGGTCTTCGAGGCGAAGGGGCAGTTGCAAGTGCCAAGGCGCAGATGCTCTTGGAGCATCTTCCTACTACGCTGCTTCTTCCCTCTCAACACAGACATGTGACCTCATGGGGGCTGCTATTGTCAGTTGACTGAGGAAGAAATCATTTAGGTCTGGTTTAAGGTAGTTCTTGATCACATGCTGGCACACCCAGCAGTAGACAGGAACTGTCCTCCAGTTCCACTCTGGGGCGACCTTAGACATAGTGGTAAAGAGCAGTCTACCAGCGAATGATGCAGGTGAACATTTCCATGAATCTGCTGATAGAAAACACCAACTTTGAACCCCAGTGATGAAAAATGTTACCACTCCCACACCAAGAATTCCTTTCTTCTCATTAGGAGATCTATATTACGAAAAAATTACACTCAAGATTATTATACTTTTAATTTCATCAGTAAAAATTTTATGGAAATTGTCTTCTCTTTTATTGTATAAATACCTACATAATATCCTCTATTTTGCATCTTAGCCCACGAAGCCTAAAAATTTACTCTCTGATTTTTACAGAAAAAGCTTGTTGGCCCCTGCTATAAAATATTGTGCAAAGGGATTTAATTATTAATAATGATAGTCATTGCTTACGAGCAAAGGATGCTATCAAATATTTTCTTTTCCTCCTACTTATATTAAATCTGTTTATACTTTTAAAAACACAACACTCTTTCTTAGAGCTAGCAGAGAAAGAGGGAAGGAGAGAGAGGCAAGAATCCGTTGCCTATCTGAATTATACTCTAAATTTTATAATCTGAATCGCCAAATTTCAAAATTCCAAATTCGTGAAAATTTGAAGAAAAGTAAAAGAATTAAATAATAAAAAGATCGGAAGAACCAAACCAACAGTGGAGATGCTGGTTTGCACCATACTCCAAAAGCCCCACGAGGGTTTCTGTGATTGGTGAACCCTGGGGGTGGGGCCAGAATTGGGGGGCGGGGGTGAGACTCGGGAAAAGAGATAGATGTTGAACTAACACACCAGGGGTCCTCATGCAGGCAGGTGTGGGAGTCAGAGCTTCCTTACCTGCCTCAGATGGAAAGTTATGGCAGTAATAACATCTTTATGGGTAGAAAAACCTTAAAAAGGAGTCGAAATTAGTTTCGTATGAGAACGGTTTCAGATGTGGGTGTCTATTGAAAACACAAAATACAAAAATAACCTTCAGGGGCCACAGCATCCCTTGTGTAGTTTTATGACATGTGTCAATATCTTCGTTCAAGGCGGGGAAAAAGGATAGGAAGAGGAAGGAAGGGAAAAAGAGATTTTCAAATGTATGCCATCCGTTTTTAATGTTGTTTCGATTATTCGTCTCACTGTATGCCTGTAAGTGGGCATGGAACACAAGAACGCCCAGCGTGCCTTTGTTAGAGACTAATTAGGTAAATCTGATTTTCTAAACCATGAGCCAGAATCGCAAAGGTGGCGTTTCTCATCTCCCCTGAAGGAGAAGTCAGGGGACGATGAGAGAGAATAACCTTTACCTCATAATTTCCCTCCTCTCTGTGGAAGACACATTCGTCTCTCAGTAAAAAGGTACTTGGAGAAACTTGCTAAAATTTTCCCTCATGCTTGAAATTTACTTACCCCGGGTAACAGGAAATGTGGCGTCTTGTGATGTAGATTGTTATACCAGATGGTAATCTTAGCTCATGCTATTCATGTCTATCAGCCGTGTGTGTCAATCATCCATCTGAGGCTGACCTCAGCCACTGCGAAGTTGGGTTCCATACCACTGCTATTAATAAATAATAATAACGGTACTGATTCTGTGTCATTCTGATGCACAATTAACGGGGCCCTTACCTTTACATGATATTAAATACGGAATTTTTTATTTTTCTTCTCTCCCTTTTAATCACTGACTAATTTAGCCAAGGATGACGGTTTCATATTTATGACAGCTTTGATTATCTGGCGGTTGCCAAGAGGCCAGGTGGTGAGGGCTGCACAAAGATGCAAAGACAAACTCCTCAGTCAGAAACTACTTTTCTTTGCTTCCAACTGTCCGTCCATTCAGCTTTCCTGCCTTTAACGCTCCCCTGCATCTCTCCTGCCGCCTTTTCTGGCATTT
>NW_011888902.1:2119459-2138322 GCF_000151845.1 Pteropus vampyrus
CGAGCAAAAGACGCTATCAAATATTTTCTTTTCCTCCTACTTATATTAAATCTGTTTATACTTTTAAAAACACAACACTCTTTCTTAGAGCTAGCAGAGAAAGAGGGAAGGAGAGAGAGGCAAGAATCCGTTGCCTATCTGAATTATACTCTAAATTTTATAATCTGAATCGCCAAATTTCAAAATTCCAAATTCGTGAAAATTTGAAGAAAAGTAAAAGAATTAAATAATAAAAAGATCGGAAGAACCAAACCAACAGTGGAGATGCTGGTTTGCACCATACTCCAAAAGCCCCACGAGGGTTTCTGTGATTGGTGAACCCTGGGGGTGGGGCCAGAATTGGGGGGCGGGGGTGAGACTCGGGAAAAGAGATAGATGTTGAACTAACACACCAGGGGTCCTCATGCAGGCAGGTGTGGGAGTCAGAGCTTCCTTACCTGCCTCAGATGGAAAGTTATGGCAGTAATAACATCTTTATGGGTAGAAAAACCTTAAAAAGGAGTCGAAATTAGTTTCGTATGAGAACGGTTTCAGATGTGGGTGTCTATTGAAAACACAAAATACAAAAATAACCTTCAGGGGCCACAGCATCCCTTGTGTAGTTTTATGACATGTGTCAATATCTTCGTTCAAGGCGGGGAAAAAGGATAGGAAGAGGAAGGAAGGGAAAAAGAGATTTTCAAATGTATGCCATCCGTTTTTAATGTTGTTTCGATTATTCGTCTCACTGTATGCCTGTAAGTGGGCATGGAACACAAGAACGCCCAGCGTGCCTTTGTTAGAGACTAATTAGGTAAATCTGATTTTCTAAACCATGAGCCAGAATCGCAAAGGTGGCGTTTCTCATCTCCCCTGAAGGAGAAGTCAGGGGACGATGAGAGAGAATAACCTTTACCTCATAATTTCCCTCCTCTCTGTGGAAGACACATTCGTCTCTCAGTAAAAAGGTACTTGGAGAAACTTGCTAAAATTTTCCCTCATGCTTGAAATTTACTTACCCCGGGTAACAGGAAATGTGGCGTCTTGTGATGTAGATTGTTATACCAGATGGTAATCTTAGCTCATGCTATTCATGTCTATCAGCCGTGTGTGTCAATCATCCATCTGAGGCTGACCTCAGCCACTGCGAAGTTGGGTTCCATACCACTGCTATTAATAAATAATAATAACGGTACTGATTCTGTGTCATTCTGATGCACAATTAACGGGGCCCTTACCTTTACATGATATTAAATACGGAATTTTTTATTTTTCTTCTCTCCCTTTTAATCACTGACTAATTTAGCCAAGGATGACGGTTTCATATTTATGACAGCTTTGATTATCTGGCGGTTGCCAAGAGGCCAGGTGGTGAGGGCTGCACAAAGATGCAAAGACAAACTCCTCAGTCAGAAACTACTTTTCTTTGCTTCCAACTGTCCGTCCATTCAGCTTTCCTGCCTTTAACGCTCCCCTGCATCTCTCCTGCCGCCTTTTCTGGCATTTCCCCCTGACCAGCGCCTAGAAGCGGGCTTTACACAAAATGCTCCCTATCCTTTTGGCCTGTAACCGTCCGCAGAGATTTTCTACTGCGACACTTGGCTGTCCTCTCGCTCACAAGGCTTCCCACTGGCGCCCCGTCTTCTCGTAGACACAGGAAGTCACTTTCCTGCATCTCCGACTTCCCCTCCGTGGCACCTGAAAATGTTCCCTCCCAGCTGTCGTTGACTTCTAGACTTGGTCAGCGCCCGGGCCTGGGGCAGTGCGAAGCCGAGATTCGCTGCTCTGACACTTCTGTGGCCCAGCTCTTTCTGCGTTCTGGCTCCTTCAGCGTGTCACGTTCTTTCTCGAACTTCCTTCTGCAAGACATCCGTCTGTGCCTTCTTTTCTTCCTCGTTCCTCCTTCTGTCAGGACTGCGTTCAGAACTTGATTCAGTAAAGGCTCTGTCTATACAGGCAACGAAATGGGGCCATGCCACCTTTCTGGGAGATTTCTTCCTTGTCTCTTTAAGAAAAAAGCCATCATCTTTTTTTTTTTTTTTCTTTCGTTGCCTGGCTTCTCTTACCCAAAGATAACGTTTCTGACCCAACATTGTCAGGATAAGGATTCTAACGTTTTATGGTGATGATTTACATGTATTTTTGTCGTGGCCTCTCTGAATGTGACGAGAGCCCTTAGTTTGCCGACTGAATGTGGATCAGGAAAGGAATCTAGCAAGCTCGTAAGGACTTTTCATCTGTACAAAGTTCCACTGGAGCAACATAGTGGTTAAAGGTCCAAAAGACACGAGTTTCAGTGGGAAATGAGAGCACCGGTTTGCCTCATTCTGGCGGGAGTTAGGGAGTGACCCGTTACTGAAATCGTGCTGCCAATTGCAGGTGATTTTTTTTTTTTTTTAGTTGCGTTACTGGCTGAGGCACAGGATTTTGAGGTCTCTGGGATTCTTCAGAGCGAGGTCATTTAACATCAAGGACTTTCTAGGCACCGCCTTCCCCCAGGGGCTAAGCTGTGTCCTGGGAGTTCTCCCTCCCCCTCTCCTGTTCTCTCTGGAGCACCCCTTGTACCTCAGAAGAAACAGCTCTCTGCAGTTTACTAAGGCCTAAACAGGGGTTCATCTGAGACAGCCTCGGCTCCCGGCTGGGAGGGGCAGTCTCCCCCAAATCGGCACAGACAGCAGGCTTTGGAATCAGATGATGGCAGGCTGGAGTTCCAGCCCCAGTCCCTGTAACATCTGACGAGTAGCCAAACCGCTCCTGGCCTTAGATTCCTCATGTATGAAACAGGCATAATAGAGCACTCGTCTCAGAAAGTGGCTGCGAGGATGCAATGAGAGCATCTTGTAAAGTACCTGGCACCAGCTGGTGGCAGCTATTTTTATCTATGATCCAGTAGGTAGAACATTTCTGCGCTTTCCTCGTCTTGAAATGGAGATGCCTTTACATCATCTTCCAAGGCTATTCTTAATTACTCTTGTCATTTGACTTTTAAGTGCCCATCATGAGCTTTCTATAGAGCCACACGAATGGCAATTACAGAAATAGTCTCTGCAGGGCTTTGCGATCCTGAACTTGTGTCAGACTCTCTAAATCATCAGTGACCAAGGCCACTGATGAGCATTTGGAGTCTAGGATTATCATCAATACTAACCATCGTCTCTCACCTGCCATAAAATGCTAAGACCTTACGGTCATACGAGACACCTAGGGAGTCACATGCATGTGAAACTGAAGGTCGGGACTGGAATCAGGAGATGCAGGTTTCAGGGTTGATTCTCCCAGTGCTAATATCTTACGATCCACGATGGTAATCTCTTCAGCTAGATTATAAACTCCTCGAAGGGCTTATTGATTTCTGCAGGGAGGAAGGCGGGGCTTAGACTATACAGCGGTCTGAAATAGAACCAATTCGTATATTGCTTCCTGGACTTATCTGAAAACTCTATTCCTCTCTGAAAGTGACCTGAACCCCCCAAACTGTGAGCCTGACTGTGATCTCTACCTGCAGCAAACAGCTATCTAGCGCCTGGCAGATCTCTCGTGCGAAGCTCAGACTTCATAGAAGGAACATGCATACTGATTTCAAGGTGATTATAATAATCTAATTAAGGAAATACGCAGGTCAATCTTGAAACACGAAGAGCACCCATTACAAAGCAATTTAGGAACAGAGACGATACTTACTCCCTTCGATTTTCCTTAACACAGAGTAAAGACTCAGGCTGGATTGTTTTGTTTTGCTCTTTGCTGAAGCTTTCTTTCTTCATTCATTTATTAAATTCCTAAGCATCATATCTATAAGATGCTGTAAGAGATAAGAATTATAAAATTCTTGAATACGATTATGGTAAGTGCCTATTTTAAAGGATAATGATTTGTTAGTTCGAGATTCTATGACTACAGATATCAACATGATGGTCCTATTAGGAAATGCCAAGAATTCAAAGACACTTGTTTGATGAGTCATTGAGCTTCTTCCACAAATGGTCTTAACTTAAGCAGGACTCTTAAATCAACAGATAGAATTTGCTAGAAAGACACTTGCACTAAACAATGAAGTATCATTTTTTTTCATTGGCAATTCTTTAGCCTATGGCATGAAATCTGGTGTCTGAAGGACTTGGAGATTGGCCCGGTCCTCGTCCAAGGTGAAAACTCCCTTCACACCGTCCCTGGTTGTTCATTCTCTGTTGGTTCACCAGTGCCATCCACCCGAAACAGAAAGAGAGCCAATAACAAAGCCACGTCTATAACTTTAAATTACATTTAAAAAAAGGTGAAGTTAATTTTAATACTATGTTTTATTTTAACTCATTATGTCCAAAACGTTACTATGTCAGCACGGAATCATTACAGAAGTTTTTACTGAGATATTTTACACGCATTTTTTTTTTTCATATCAAATCTTCAAAATTCAGTGTATTTTATAATTAAAGCATCTCTTAATTTGGACAAGCCACACCTGAAGTACTCAATAATCACATGGAGTTTAGTGGCTCCTCTATGGGACAGCACAGATCTAATACTGTCACAAAGGAAAAATTCACTCCGATACCTCTGACCCTCCCCTAGAAACCCATTATGTTTCTGAAGAGCTCTGGGTCAGAAAGCTCTTCTTTGTGTTGCGCTGATAAGTTCTGCACACTTCCAATTTCTACCCTGGTCATTGTTCTCCCTTCTCGATCATATTTTTAATACTACAGAAATTTCATGCTGGCTTTCAGTAGTAGCAATATATCATGATGTAACCCTGCTCATTTTCAAGTTTTCTCCCCTTCGACCACATTTCTCCATTTTTTTAAAAAAAAAATTTTGAAATCAGATTTATTTGAAACCAGCTACTGAATTTTCTATTTAGAGTTATTACATTTCACCTTGCTGGTTGGCCCATTGCTCCAGACGGACAAAATCTCTTTTGGAGCAGAATTCTCTCAACTAAGGAATCAGATATCCCTCCCAGTTCCACGCCATCCGTGTGTGCGGCCAGCGTGCCATCCGCATCCTCTCCGACTCGGTGGCAAGTACGTTAAGGTGGACGGGGCATCTGCTGCTGGCTACGAGACTCCTCCCGCTCCGCTCAGTGTCCTCCCAGTCACCCCGCTCAGGTCCCAGGCATTTGAACAGGTTCAGTCCCCATCCCTTCATCTTCCCCCACAGGACATCATGACTCACCTTGTCAAAAGTCCTCCCCAGACGTCAAAGTTCTTAGCTGTCAGAACAGGAAATAGATGAATACTTCTTGCTTAATTCAGTGAACCCATGGGGAGCTTGGTCCAGAACCACATTTTTCTCCCTGCAGGCTTCTGTCACCTTTCATGTTCTCCACCGTCCCTCACGGTAATTGATAATGGTTCATGGTGCTCATCTTTTGGCATCCTCATCCCAAGGATCTTATATAAAATACGTAGTCGGTCTTCTTTCATTCTTTTCCAGCATGATTTCTTTCCTATTGCTATTTACTCTGTTCTTCAGGTCTAAAAAGTATTTTTGAATATTCTAGCATAGGTTATATCATTCTAAAATAATTTTTATGGTTACTTCACTGAAACAGGCTCATATGCATGTAAGAGAGAGAAAGTGTGTGTGTGTGAGAGAGAGAGAGAGAGAGAGACAGACAGACAGACAGAGAAATGTTTTCCTGGTGGTGCAAGTTTCCGAAGTCAGAAGTTCTTGTAATTCGGGAGACGAGACGATATTTACTTCTTGGATCGGGCAGAGCGAGAACAAGCTTTTGCCATAGAAAGCCATGATTTCCAAGGGCCTACCGATACCTCTTTTTTGGTTCTTTATCTCTCCTCCCTACCAATTCGCAATTTTTTTTTTTTTTTTTTGCGCTGCTTGTCCTACAGTTCTGTTCCTTTTCTCTATTCCGACCTGTTGCTTTTCTTTACATTAAAACGGTCAGTATCATTTTCTTTTCCAGTCATAAGACCAAGAGATCTGAAGGTCTGTTGTTTTTCAAAGCACAGAAAAGCAACCAATCAGAGGCCCCGTGGAAGAAAAGATATTTTGCCAGCACCTTCTAAAGCCAGGTCCTATCTGTGGCCCAAAGCTGGGTTGTCTGCTCATCACTGACTATTACGTTTTAATTTTCTGTTTTGGGGTATGGTTCACCTCCTGTTCTGTGAATTCCTGGATGTCAGAGTCTATAGCTTATTCATCTCTATATTATCGTCACCTTGTGCTTAATACCCACTCCACAAATACGGTGCCACAAATGAATCCGCTAATGAATGGATCTCTTATATGACACTTACATACGACTTCTACTGGAGTGCTTCCTCTTATGAAATACTACTTAGCCAATCCACTGCTATGTTGGTAGCTTTAATGATAAAAAGCTTTTCTTTTGTATTAAACTAAAACCTACCTTTGGAACTTTTATTTTCCCATAGAAAATACCTTTCTCATATATTTATTCTAAATACGAAAATGAAGGCTTCAGGCCTGATGAAGACAGCCATTTCGTTTTCAGCAGGAAGTCCTGTGCTATCCCTTTGCTTGTTCAACCATCTTCATTCCAGTGGCATCCCAGTGACAAGCTTCTGGCATGCCAACCACACAGGTCATTTAGGGAGAAATCCAAATTCCATTTAGACAGATTTTGAGCTCTTCTAAATATTGTACTTTCTCAGGCTTCCAGGGGACCAGTGTTTATCACTGGACGAGTACAGTTACAGAAAGATCAAGGACTTAGTTTATTCTGGGTCACGTCCATTGAAACGGCCTGGGTTAAGCCAAGGAGTCCTCTCATTCCCAACCGCTTTCCTCGGTCTTAGAATGAAATTTCCTGACATTTCGCCCTCTTGCCCAGCATGAACCCCTATGCCCAGGCTGTGCCTGCTTTTTCTTTATTCTGGACCAGCGGTGCTGTTCGGCATAGCTTCTCTTGCTCTCATTACCAGACAATACAGTGTGTGGAACCCAGTATCTCACACTCCTATTTGGCTCGGGGCTGGTTTGTGAACCACATGTCAGAGCAAAACTTTAAATCTCACGTCCAACACAAAAAGAAATGACGCCAGTGCTTCGAAATGTCTTTTAACATAAAATATGTCAATTCAGCGCCCCCCCCCAACCCCAACCTTGC
Organism: Pteropus vampyrus; assembly: GCF_000151845.1. Lineage (NCBI taxonomy): Eukaryota > Metazoa > Chordata > Mammalia > Chiroptera > Pteropodidae > Pteropus > Pteropus vampyrus. Next base: position 2,126,526 of record NW_011888902.1, read on the forward strand.
TCCTTCTTTCTCCCTTGCATTTTTTGTTTTTGAGATGTTTAGAAGTTGTGTCATCTTTGTGAATTATGATTTTAGGACAAAGCATGTCGAGATCATGAATCTACACTAAAAAAAATACTGCAAGAAACATGTGACCCTGATTATACTGGCTTTGATCACACTAATTCCACTAATTAAAAATTCCGCCGAGGAGAGTGCTGTGGAATCATGTAAACCCTGCGAATTACCTAATAATAATAGAAATATTCAAAGCATTAGTGATTAATGAACAGATGTGAAGAGGCAATGCAAAGTTATGGGAAACCATTTCGAACGGTGATGTCAGCAAGGAACAATTTGCAGACATAATTACTAAAAAATTATCAGAGACTTCCTTGTCAAGTATTTTGTATGTTTATAGAGCTGGTGGTGACTCATTGTAGAAGTCTGGGAGCCTTATTTGATTTGGAATCAGGATTTTATTATAGCTTAGCTGTTATGTAATCGTTTACTCAGACTGATGGGGAGATAGTCTTCCATGTCAACAAACTTGTATGTGTTCAGTGAGGCTTCCTCATAGATCTGAATGCTTTTCTGTATGTTCACGCCTGGAGTATAGTCTCAGTTTGTAAACTGGAGCCCAAGAATGAATGCAAGATTAATAACTGAATAGACTACCGCCAACTCTAACGGATCGGGGCATTGGAACAAAGTTGCTTTACATCGTGAAGTTGATAATGTCACGTGGGGTGGCTGCCTCTGGCATGCCATGACTCGATATATGAGTTTTTTTGGTCATGTATTTGTTGTGCTACTCAGTACAGTAAGTCGAAGTCCTCTATGGTTTTACTAAGGTTAATACAATAATTAGTCAAGCTTTCCCTACATACCCTCTCACTCCTGTGATTGAGTGTGAAGTCATTTGGGTACATCAGTTTTTAGGGTGGCTGGGAAACTACTGTTTGGTCAACATCTCCAGTTGCTAACTAGAAAGGAGTATTTTATTTGGCGTTTCTAAAACACTGACACAAAGCGGATAGACAGTATGTCTGCCCCTTGCTGCAAATTTTAGTGATGTTGTTGTCTCCACAACTCCCAAAGAAATATAACCCCACAAATCGTGGTGCTTTCCAAGAAAGGTTGGGTGTTCTCTTCGCTCTGAAGGGGACAGAGCGAAAAAATGATTAAATAGAAGGAGGGAGGCTCTGGTATTCTGCTCCTGGCTCTTCAACTGCCAAGCTGCTACTGGACCCCTGGCAGCTCTGGTTTCTTTCCATATAAGTTTCTTTACCTACTGACTCAGAGAAGCAGAACTGAACCATGCAGTCACATAATTAGTCTAAACATTTGCCTACGTAGGCTTCTACGAAGATACAGGATCTTATTTAAACTCTTTTAAATGGATTTATTTTATCACTTCACATTCCGTTTGACAGTCTTCTTGTCTCTGCAATATATATATATATAGACAGAGAGAGAGAGAGAGAGAGAGAGACAGAGAGACAGAGAGACAGAGAGACAGAGAGAGAGCGCAGAGCAAGGGAGGAAGAATAGCATAATGGAAGAGAAGAATTTGAAAGAGAAGAGCAAAAGTAATGACTTGCTCTTTTGTATAAATGGTCAACGATATATTTTGGATGATAGCTCTGTAATTGTTCCACATTAACAACAGAAATGCCGCTTGTTTTGTAGTCTTGAATAATGAAGAACATTTTAGGATGCAGAAAAGTCACAGAAAGTCACAGTACAAAGGAACTACTTCCTTTTGGCCAGTTTTTAGTTTGCAATAAACAAAGCTTCTATTTTAATTCCTAAAGCACACATTGTCACGCAAGACGGTCCCAAGAGGAAGAAATTACGCTTCCTTTTGGCATCTTGTAGAATTTCCCTAAGACAATGATATGGCCCTAGCATATCATGGTGACCATCCATCTGTCCATGGAATACTTTGTGGGATGAGGCTGAGGAAGAACAGGGCCCAAGGGCCTCCGGTCAGTGTCATCCACACACAGTCAGAAATCACGTTTAGTCTGTAACGGAGGAGGATGGGTTGGCAAGGTGGGTAGCAGCACGGTTACCACGTTCCAGGAGGTGTTAGAGAGCCGATGTTCAGTCCTGACACCAACCAAGAACAGGATACCTGGGCTGGGGCTGGCGTTTCAGCCACTGATTGTGTCTCTGAATGTAACTCTGGCTGTTAGTGGTTCTTACTGTTCCATTTGAATGGTGCTTCCTGTCCATCTACAATGATCCAGAGGCTAAGAAACCCAATTTATTAGCTCCCATTTCCTCTTGATCTTTGCTTAAAGGGTGAACGAGACAAGTAACAACCACAAAGACAGCAGTCGGCCTTACGGAGTCCTCGCCATGTGTGTGAAAGCAGTCCCCTAAAGGGTCGATGTAGTGCTCTATTGAGTTTTTTCAACAGTCTTGGAATTACTGATACTATGAGCTTGGTATTATTAATCTCATTTTAAGGATGAGGAAACTGAGGCTTGAGCAAGAGACTCGCTCAAGGTCGCCAAGCTAGTCGGCGGCAGAACAGAATTCAAACCCCAGCTCTCTGACTCCAGAGCCAATAAACGCTCTTAAACACCACTCTACATAGCCCCTTCACATATGGAGCTTGAAATGTTTGCTGCCAGAGCAGACAGATGTTATTGGTCAACTGGAGAAGGACGCTGAAGTATCTTTGGACTTCAAAAGCAATGCTTCCACTTTATGTCACCGAGTTCCTGCTTTCCATTCCCATTGCTGACACTAGAGTTTAAGTCGCCATCACCTCTGACCTGAACCTCTTTGAAAATATTATTTCTCGCTAATTATGAAATTATTATAAATTCATTGTAAAAACTATGAAAAATGAGGGAAAGTAGACATCAGAAGAAATTTCGTTTCCTGAGGACAGGATCCGTGATATAGTTACATGTCTCCGATAGTTTCTAGTAAATTCCACTCATGCATAGGTGCTTAATTATCATGTGAATTGATCTGTACCTCATGGCTTTCCTTGAGTACTGGAAACTGTGAAATTTAGGCTCAAATCAGAAATGACAGGTTTGGGGATAACTGAGTATCTATTATTGTGCCTCAGTTGATATTGTACTGGACTTCTGAAAAATTAGGCTATTTTCTGAGTTATATAACCATGCTTATGTTATTGATTTCTAAAACCATGTCTGTCATGATAAAACTGTGGGATTCTTGCAATCTCTGGCTTTGACCTTTTAATTTTATGGATAAGAAAAAAGGGCCAGGGAGGTTCCTAATATCATCAGCCATAACCATTAGAGCAGGGACCAGGCGGCACATCTTCGTGCTCAGAGTTTGGGTTCATTTGTTCTAACTCGCTGCCTTGGACTCTCCCAGGACAGGAAGATCAGATTTAAAAACAAAAAACAAAACAAAACAAAAAAACCCAGTAAGTCTCTGCCTAGATTTAAATCCTTGTTTGCATCCGGGTTGGGAAATGGGTCGTGATGCTCAGCAAAAGTAGATTCCTTTTTATTTAGGTGCAGTCTTCAAGAGCTCACGATTTTCTGTCACTTGTGTCGAAGTGGGTCTTTGCATCTGAAAGCACGTCCTCGGGCACTTCAAAGGTCAAATTTCACTCCTAAACTACACTTCCTTCAAAATATACTTTGAGGTGCCAGAGATTCCTTCTGGCTGAGTAATGAACATTTCTTTAGTATTAAATAATCACAGTCATTGGACGTTAGAAAGGATCTTAAGACTATCGGCTCCAATGATCTTATTTTATGTTCAAGGACACTGCAGTTTACAGAGGTCCCGACTTGATGAAGTCCCCTGCAGCGATCAGGACCAGGAACAGAAGTCTTTCTGAGAGCACAGTGCAGTTGTCATTACCTTTGTGTAAAGGATGAGAAAACAGGGAGCTTGTCCCAGTGAGGGTTATGTCACAATGCGACAGCCGTCGGTCTGTTCATTTGCTCAGGAGCATGGTATGGGTATTTCCAAAGTTAAACCAAGCAGGATTCAGACGGTGACTTGAGTTGGATGATTCAAAGATGAGTGTGAGGGACGTTAAGGAGGGCGATGATGGAGAAGCGAGCTGTTATTAAAACAACCCCACGCGTTGTCAGGACTGCAGCCTCCAGCCGGTGAGCTCACGGATGTCTGGCGGCTCTTTCACTCTATAGCCAGCATTGGGGACACTGGGCTAGCTCACCTCAGCGAATGTGTGCCGAGTCAACGTGGTCTGATGACAGAGTGGTAGCTCAGTGAGTATCAATCTGCCACTAAAAAAAGAAAAGAAAGAAAAAAAGAAAAGACCAGAAAATAAATAAAGGGCACAATAAAAAATACTCCAACTCTATCTTCAGCTCTGCGTTGCAAACGCTTATGCTGTTATTAAAGGCTTCATTTATAGATAGCAAAGCTCCTGGAATTTTCCACATTCTGTCTTCCTTGTATCCTTTCCCCTGCTCTTGCATCCCGTCCAGTAGGGCTTTCCTTCCCGCTCCTGGGAACGCTCCTGCCCAACTCACCAAGGTCACGGTACGGCCCAGACCGATGAGCCCCTCTCAGACCTCTTCCGGGCGAACGTCAGCAGTGCTTGGCGCAGCCGGCTTCCCCGATCCTTCCCGAAACACTTCCCTCAACTCGGCTCCTTGCCATGACGGTCTCATGCCCTCGCCCTCGCCGCCCCTTCTCAGAAAGCACCGAATCCTTCACCTCTGAGCTCCCAGCGTTGGAGGACTCCAGGGCCCATCCGTGGGCTCTTCACTCTTCTTCTTCTTCTTCTTCTTCTTTTTATTTTTTATTTTTTATTTTTTTAGGCGAGGCAACCCTTGGTTGACCTCACAGATTGCCAGGACCTTGTCAGTTTACAATCCCTTATTTTTAATTTTTACTCCTACAGCACCTGGTCTTCCTAGGGGGTCTCCCATCCAAGTACTAACCAGGCCCAACCCTGCTTAGCTTCCGAGATCAGACTCTTCTCTCTTCTAATCGTACCTGCTGTCCAGGTGATCTCAGCTTCCGGACGCCGAGGACCATCTCTACTCAAAGCTCCCTGTCAAGAGTTTCCCTGGCCACACGCTCTGCAGAAGCAGCCACTGTCCATCTTTAGTTTCTTGTCCTGCTTTGCTTTTCTTCATTTTACTTATCACCACCTGACATCCTATTAGATCGTTAGCACATCTCTATTGTCTGTTTAATGTCTTCTGTCTGTCCCATTAGAATGAAGCTCCACGAGTGTGGATATCCTCGAGTTCGCTCATGTATCTTCGGTGTCTAAAAAATGCTTAGCCCAGAGCGTGGACTCAACATAGTTGCTGAATAAATAAATGAAACGCATGGGTACGAGCGACAATGAAAAAGACCACATTGCAGCAGTGGAGTAATAGAGACAGGGACGGTGCGTGGTCTGCAAGGATGACAATATTTACGATCTGGCCTTTCTAGGAAATGTTTGCCGACCCCCGGTTTATATACACATTATAACATAACAGGTCAGAGTGTAGCTCTAGAGACACGTGTCCCGGGTTCAAATCCGCACCCGCCCCCCGGCCCCCGACCAGCCGTGGCTTTGGTTAAGTCGCCTGTCCTCTCTGAGCCTCAGTTTTATCAACTGTGAAGTGGAGATAACACCAACACTAACCGCACAGGGTAGTTGGGAAGATGAAATGAATTAACGTGAGCGAAGTATTTGATATCTTCTAGAAACACACTCATAAGCGCTATTGTGCGGTGAGAAAGAACTTGAGAGACACACTGCTAAGCGGAAGGATGTGTGTTTAACTGATCGCAAAGCATACGGAGCAAACAGCTAAGCACTTTTCCTCCTCTGCTGGTTCATTCTCTTGAATTTTGGGTTAGTTGGTTATGGGCAGATATATTTTCATTCTGCTGCAGATGGAAAAATGTATATGCAGACTGTGTTTTTGCTAAACTCATCTTTGTGGGATCCATACACAAAGCAAGTCAACTGCTGTGTGTCATCTCTTCTGCGTTTTGATGGAATTCAGGACAAAACTTAGTTGAAATCCATCTCACAGACATGTGCTGTGGGTGTTTATAGGACGATTTGTCTAACGCTTCTCTTTTTGTTTGATTTTACACTATTAGGTGGACTGCGTCAAGGGCATCTTAGGATGACTCCCCCAGGCTTCCTTCCAAATTTCCTCCCTGCTCTTCATACTTGAAATCTCTGTGTAATTTATCCCTCTCTTTGGTGTCTAGGTCAAGTTCATTCTCTTCTGAGATGCCTTCCTGGCTCTCCCAAATTCCCAAGTCCAGTGAGTACTCCATCCTTGGGACCCGCTCGGTTCTAAGCAGAAGATACTATTAACTTCTTTCATTAAAAAATCATGCGAAGACATCCTATTTTCATAAACTAGAGTTTTACTTGATTGAGGTGAAGGACTGAGCCCAGAACACAGAACAGTGCCCTCCACGAGTATCTGCTCAGCAAGAGACTAGTATGGCTGGCACTTCTTAATAAGGCTTTAAGGACCTGCAGGATGTAGCCACTGCTGACATCTCCAGCGCCCCTCCGATCTGCTTCTATGTTCTCTGCTCTGGCTGCCACAATCTTCTTTCAAAATTCCCTCCACCTGCCACGCTCTGTTTGTTCCGCGCCCTGCTGTTCCTCATATCCATGTCGCTCCTTCCCCATCTTTGCTTGGTTGACAGCTACTTGTTCTTCAGATATTAGTTCAACAGTCAATGCTGCAAGGAAGCTTTTGGAACAGGTCTTCTCACCCTTGACCAGGACCACGTCAGGGCCTCTTTTCATATGGCTCTGCCTTTCCCTTCCTGGTCATTTATAATTTCATACAGCATTTTTATGTGGTCATCTGGTCAACGCTGCCTCTTTTTACTAGACTGAGCTCGCTGTAAGGAACAGCGTCTGCTTAGATGACGTTTTATTCCCAGGATCTAGTGGTGCGATTGACTCCTAGCTTTTGGGTGAATGAATGGTGAAAAACTAACGAAGAGGAAAAAGATAAGGGATGATTACGCTCCTGTTTAGCGTGCAAACACATGCAATGGATTTTTGCTGAATGTCCTTCGTGTTAGCCCTGTGCTAAGTACTGGGGATACCGCAGAGAACGAGGCAAGCGTGGGAAGAAGTAAGATTGGAACGGACAACTTTCTACCCCATATCTGTGTGTGGCCTGATAGACCACTCGGGTGAGCCTGGCCTGGCCTCCCGAGGGAGGGAAAGTGGCTGTTTTGGCCCCTCATCTTCTATCCCAATATGGTAATTAGCGAGAAGGTGCTGAATTCACAAAACCGAGGGGCCGCACCCGGTCCCTCTCAAAGTCACTGCAGCCAATTAATGGCTTTGTACGCAAGAGTTTCCGGAATTTTTCTGACTGGTTTATATCTTCTCTCCACATTCCAATAAGTCATCGAATGCCAGCTATCTTGCCACTCCTCCCATCATCCACAGTTCGCTAATGCTTTGCTTATTATTATTAGTAGTAGTAGTATTAGCATTATTATGAGTTTTATTTGTTTACTGCTTTCTGTTCAATTTGCATATCTAGTATTCTTAAGTTTTCCTCTCAGGCTATCCTTTTATTAAAACACGAACGATTCAGTCAGACTAACAGCTTTTAAGGAACAGAAGTTAATTTCGTTTCCATTGCTGTTTGTGTTGGTGCATTGACTGTTGTCACAGATGGAGACGAACCCCCCAGACCCTGAACCCCCATCACAGCTCCACTGCACAATGGTGCCGATATCCGATAATAAAGTCTCGTGAGTCACAGACTCTCACGATGGCAGAGACTTGGGGACAAGTTCTGATATTTCATAGATGCGAAAACTGAGACCTGTTGAGCTTTGGTCATGTGTCTTCTGAGGATGGGACAAGACCCCAGACCTCTTGATTCCCATCCTGTGGGGGCTCCCACTTTTCTTTGTGCCATCATATTACTTTTCATCATTTTTACGAAGTGACAGATTTCTCTCAAAGAGCAAATAGAAAAGGGGGAGGGGGCCGTGAAAACTTCCCTCTGTGCTTTTCTGCTTTGCACGTCATTTCGAGAAAAAGAGCCTGCGTTGCGAGCTGCTCCTTTGTGAACGAAGCCCCCGTGGAGCTGTCGATTGCCTGGTATATCATGATTGATGAATATCAATTTCCATCTCCATATCTCTGACATAATCCACTTGGAGACATGCCTCCAAACCCGTGAGGCTGGCTGAGGGCCGCTCGCCAGCTGAATAGCCATTATGTTCTCCAGACAAGACGATCTTGTTTCTCTGAGCCTTTTCTCAGGTTGCTGTCCCTCAGCCTGCCCCGGGGGCACTGCCAGCTCACTGCCTTTCCTACTGGAGTCGAGCATGCCCACGACAAGTTCAGAGTTTCTGGCACGAAGCAAAAACACTTCCCTGAATGGTGAGCAGGGAAACCTCGGCACCTGTTCTGCCTCGCTGTTCCCCTGTCCAGCACCCTGGGGACAAATGCCCTGCGAAACAGGAGCCGGTCTGTTTAAAACAATGCCCGGCAGGTTTCGCCTCTCTTCGCCCTCCCTTTCCCACCCGAAGACCACCTAGGGGAGGCTGTTGCTAAGCTCCCCAATAACAAGACCTGAGTGCTTTCATTTATTTCCAAGACAGGATGCTAACATCCATTGGAAAGAAAAACCAAAGAAACTGGGAAGGCTACTGAACCCAGTGGGTGAGAGCGATTTGTTTAAACAACGCACACATTGATGCTGCGGATGGAGCGGTCTCAGTTTTCACCAATATTGGCCCGATAAGGCAATGGTCGAGTGTGCTCAGTAATCCAGTCAAAGTGGATGATTTTGGGTGCGCGTGGGAACTGTTTCTATGGAATTTGAAATTGGAGCTCGGTAGGGCTTCAATTCTCTTCGAATTTTTCATTTTGCTTGTTAACGTGGATGAGAGAGCTGCCTCTCCTCCTCTCCGCTTCCCTCTCTCCTTCCCTTCCATTCCTCTCCCATTCTCTTCTCTCCACGCTGAGGCTCAAGCAGGTCCTGAATTGGAAGACGGAGAACAACTGCTATCGTCCCCTTGTCCCACATAAAGGCAGTGACAGTAGTTTCAGAACAAAATATCTACTCACTGATGACGTATGATCTACGAGGACTTGAATGTATAATACGTGTCAACTGAAACTGGTTCTCATCTATTATCTATCAACTATCTATCTATCTATCTATCTATCTATCTATCTATCATCTATCATCTATCTATCTATCTATCTATCTATCTATCTATCTATCTATCTATCTATCATCTATCAACTATCTATCTATCTATCTATCATCTATCTATCTATCTATCTATCTATCTATCTATCTATCTATCTATCTATCTATCATCTGTCATCTACCATCTATCTATCCATCATCTGTCTGTCTGTCTATCATCTATCTCATCTTGAGCATTTTTTTTCCCAAGGAAAACATTTTGACAGGAAAGTGTGAATTGAATGCTAAAATTTAGACACGAGTCAATTAGAAAAATTGCAAGGTAGGTAAGAAGACAAAGAAGAGGCATAATGGTATCCGTGTTTTTGCAGGTATTAAACAACAAACTAACAAAATAAAAAGAAAACCCCCACAGGGCAGCACGTTTGTCAACCAGAGTGACTGGGCTGTTATCCTGGCTGAAGAGGTAAACGTGTGTTAGATGGAATATTATATTGTTCCATCTATGGCTTCTGTTTCTCCATTTATTTATTTATTTTTTTGAAAAGAGAAAATTCCTTCCTGAGAACACAATTTGATAGGAGTTGATTAGAATAGAGTGGAATGAAGAAATGAAAGATATTAAGATGTTTGGAGACAGAAAGCAGGAGCTTTAAAAGCACTTTAAGTTTTTTTTAAGCCTATTAGAGAGGAGAGAGAGCGAGAGAGAGCGAGAGAGAGAGAGAATCGCATTCAGTCCTTTGAAGGACTGCTACTCAGTAAGGAAGAAGTCCTGGTCAGTGTGAATTAGTTCAAGTGAACGCACGTGGTGACTTTTGTACCCTGAGCATTTAGGGGAGGCTGGAACCCCCACAGTCCATGGTGCCCTCAGGAGGCTGTGCTCATGGTGATGGCATCTGTTGGGGCAGATACAGGCTGTGACCGTAGATGGAGTAACGCTGAGGACACATATAAGTCACTAACCTTTGTCTTCTGAAATAACCCTTGAGCGTTGCAGTACGGGAAGTTGTTGATTATCCAGCAATTTTTCCCTCTTGGGATCTTTAGAGAAGAAAACATTGGTGTGTCTTCAATGGATCCTCCAATTTGTGGCGCTCTGATATTTGATTCAAGAGAAAGAAAGAAAGAAAAAAATATATATATATATACACATACACACATAATACTCATGTTATGTATATAATACGCACACATATATATGTCTATATGTGTAAATATCTTTGGTAAAGCTTATTAATGAAATTGATGTAATTTTCTTTGGGGCAAAAAAAAAAAAAAATCCATATGTGTACCACAATTAATTAAGGCATAATTTTCCACTTTGTAAAACAATTTTTCCTTCAAAAAATGATTCTTTTTAAGGTTAGAAATGAATGAGCTGATAAGATCTTACAGGTCCTTAAAATAGGATTTGCTATAGCAGTAGAAATAATGATAATTAGCATTTATAAACCTTCCCTCTTGTGCCAGGTACTGAGCTAAGAGCTTTATGTGAAATATTTCATTTACGCCTCCGGATCACCCTAGGAGGTAAGGTCCTATACTGATTGTCCTTACTATTCCTTGCTTTTCAGAAGCTGATGTTTAGAGAGTTTAGCAACTTTTCCGAAGTTACACCATTAATAAGAGGCGTAGCTGCGATTTGACCTTAGATGGTCTCATCCCAGAGCCCATATCCACCTTTTTTCAATAGCATTTCTATATTTTGGGGTACCACGGCTCTCATGTAAAGTGACTCATCTGCACAGCAGCTCGCGACAAAGCAATACACAGATCTAAGGTCTGAATAGAAATCAGAATATTAATCCTTGGTTTGAGTATAATCGTCATTCATTGCGGCCAATGCATTCCTTTCCATCATCAAGAATTTTGCTTTTATTTATTTATTATTTTTAATTTGGGAAAATCTGATATCGAATAAATGCCTGAATTCATGCTATGTAACCATGTGGGCAACGCAATTCCAGAGCACAGAAGGACAGATGCAGCATTAAAAGACAGAAGAATATGGAGAATTGGCCAATCTAGATTTTTCTCTGTTTAAGTACAGTTCCATTGAGACAGAACAGACGATGTGGGGACCAAAGCTTTAACTACTGAGCAAAATAGTGTTGATTTTCTTGTGGCGAATCACCCCTCGTGTACAGATCTTAGAAAAGGAGGCCATTTCCAGCGTTTTGTGGTGTCACCCAAAGATAATTCAGTCTAGCACCTGGCTATGTCTCGCCTCCCACATACTCTCCTGATACACACACACCTCATACAGAAACAGATCTGAACGAGTGACAAACCCAGAGAAATGACCAATATTTATTCAGTTCAGAAAGTCCGAAGTGGTTTTCCTAGAAACACCAGCAAGACAAAGATGGAGAGAGGAATCCAGGTCCTACCGGAGGGATGAATGGGTGTGAGAAAATGCGAGGGAGGCTTTTCGTATAACCATAACCGAGGTCACAGATCACTGCAGTCCCTGCCGGGCTAAAATATGGAGAAGATGAACCATCGAGTCTGGGCAGCAGAGCGCTGTCTCTCAGGGGAGGTGAGGAGTACGCAGGAGAGGGGTCCCTGACCTCTGCTTATCTATCAGCTGAAGTTTTGATCTCAAGGCTGGGAAAGACACGGCCAGAAATAAATGTTTGGGGCACGACATTCTTTCCATGTTAGGACAC
>NW_011888902.1:2140067-2140991 GCF_000151845.1 Pteropus vampyrus
GACTATAATCCTTGTATTATCTGGTTCTTTCATTCCTCATTCGTGCCGTTAGTTATTTTCACTGGGTTGTAATAAAAGTTTTTATAAAATGTGCCTTGGATTTAGAATAAAAATTAACAAAGAAGAACTGAATAAAAGTGTGAATACAGAAACCAAAGGGTTCAATAATGAATCACTCAACACATATTTATTGAGTGTTTTTCCATGGCCAAGGTAATTACTTTACAACACAAACCTTTATTATTTCCCCTGGCACCTGGCATACTGTACGATGCATGATGGTCAATAAACGTTGCTGATTGACGAAACTGCGTCTAGCAGGGGATTTAAATGGGCAGAGAAAAAATGTCATTTCACCTGTCGTCATCATCATCATCATCATCATCGTCATCATCATCGCGTTTATTCATGGGAATCGCAGAATGTTATTTTTAAAGCAAAGAGGAAGAATGAAAGTTCTGGGCTGCTTAGAAGTCCCGGAAAGAAGATGTGGAAACGAGACCAGCACCCACAATCGCCCAGATGAAAGTCTTCCAGACATTGGGGTGCTGCTGCTTTATGCTCACTACTTTGATTATTCTGCTTTTAAAGCGGCCGAGCCTTTCCTCCGACAGAAAAATGCATAGACGACAGATGTTTTACGTTGACAGGCACTGAAGGTCCACCTTGTTTGCGATAGCCCATGTAGAAATCTGCCCACCTGCAGGCAGAGGCGGCTAACTCTGAGGCTGTGTGAATCAGGACCAGGTGTTACAGGGGTGTGCTCGAGATCAGCCCAGGGGAACCGAAATGCCCACACGTTTTGAAAGATGACATTGTAATACAAATGCCAACTGATCTATGTACTCGTTTAGTCATTCAACAAACACGCGCGGAGGGCCTGCTGCGTGCCTGCTACTATGTGATACGTTACGAATATAGCAG
>NW_011888902.1:2141041-2141411 GCF_000151845.1 Pteropus vampyrus
GCTTATCTATCAGCTGAAGTTTTGATCTCAAGGCTGGGAAAGACACGGCCAGAAATAAATGTTTGGGGCACGACATTCTTTCCATGTTAGGACACTGCATTCTTGCTGTTTGGTGACAAATGACTGAACAGCGAGCTTGGTCCCGTTTATGATCTAATTCCACAAGAATGAAACTCTGGGCATCGGCTTCAGAGCATTCCAGGAAAGAGTTAAAGCGAACGCAGCTGCCTCGCTTCCTTCTTCCTCTTTGGTGAATGACGAGCCGGGATGCACCACCTCACTCGAAGGTGCTTTGTCTCGCTTTGTGTTTTGTTGTCTGCTTTCTGTGGAAGAGGCCAGCTCTCTGTCTTTCCGCTTCCTTTCGGCTTGA
>NW_011888902.1:2147021-2152743 GCF_000151845.1 Pteropus vampyrus
TGAGGCTGTGTGAATCAGGAGCAGGTGTTACAGGGGTGTGCTCGAGATCAGCCCAGGGGAACCGAAATGCCCACACGTTTTGAAAGATGACATTGTAATACAAATGCCAACTGATCTATGTACTCGTTTAGTCATTCAACAAACACGCGCGGAGGGCCTGCTGCGTGCCTGCTACTATGTGATACGTTACGAATATAGCAGCGAACAAAAAAACAAGTACCTGCTCTCACAGAGCTTCCGGTTTGGGCAGATAAGCCCTCAGTGCATATTTATTGAATGACTAAATGAGTAAATGAATAGATCAGTTGACATTTGTATTACAACGTCAGCTTTTGAAACACGTCGGTGTTTCAGTTCTCATCTGGTGAGAGGAGACTGATCATTAGGGAATAAACACACACACACACACACACACACACACACACACACACGTTAGTGTTAAGTACTCGGAGGGGCTGGAAGGGCTGGGGTTGGGGTGCTGTTCCAGATAGGCTGATCGGGGACGGTCTCTCCGGTTAGGGCGCATTTGAGTGGAGACCTGAAGGAACTCAGGGAGGCAACATGTCACTCGTGAAGGACGATTCTGTATCGGAAGGCAGCGTGCGGGGAAGATCCGCAGGAAGACGGGGCGACGCTGGCGGCTCGGAGGGCTGCCGCAGTAATCCAGGCGCAGGATGATGGCAGCGGGGGCCCGAGCGGGGGGCCGGGTGCTTCTCCCCTTGGCCCTTCTTCGTTTTTCTGTTTTGCTGTTTCTCTGGTCTTCTCTTCTTCGCCCCTAATTCCCTAACCACAAAGCAGATGGAAAGCCTTGGGCCTTCAGCACTAGTGTCCAACTGGAAGTCCTTTTAGTGGGCGTAATGTCTGCCACAGCAGGACGCCGTCCAGAATCCTCTGTCCCCTTCTGAACGTATTTAAAGAAACAGTTACGTTTCTAGACAACAGAGTTCGAGGCCCCTACTCCCTGACCCTCCCATCCCTCCTCACGTCGTGGTCCATGTTTTTATCCTCAAGCCAAAAGATGCTCATGCTCTTCTTTGTATATTCATCTCTCTTTCCTCTAACCATCATCCGTTCTATTTTCCTTTCCTTAAAATTAGATCTTTGCCATCTGTTAATGTTCTATTCTTCAGCTGTATTTTCCTTTGCTAAGAGTACCTGGTTCTAGTCACTCCTAGGATAACTCTGCTCAATTAAGACCGTCTGTATTTACATGGTTCTGCTTTTGAGCTTTCTAATTGTTTATTTGTTGTTTTTGGCATTTCTGTGATGATTTTTGAACTTCTCAGAAGTGGGTACTGTTTTGACCACCTCCTCTCTCCAATAAGTGTTCCATATACAGAAGGCACTCCGTGAATGGCTAAGTGACAGCCAGTCCTCTGTTGATCTAGCGTGACACCTCAATTCTTTCTGCCCGGGGCCAAGTCCAAATACACCTCTCTTATCTACTACACCGTCTGATCTGCATTGCCGTATGCCCAGACCCTGTGACTGAATTCCTTAGTGTGGAGACCACTATCCGTGGGCACAAGTCCGGCTGGACGCGTGACCAAAAGGACTTCCCACGCTAAGCACGCAAGTCTTTGGTATGCAGCCAGAGGCACTTATATGTAGAATCTGGAACTGTTTGTGATTCTAAGTTTTATGTCCTTTACGCTTTTCTCCCACAGCCACCCCATTTCTGAAGGATTAGCATCGGGCCAGCTGTTGGCTACTATAGCTATTCAGCAAACCACAGATCTTTTGCATCGTTTGAAGTGGCGTTCGAGTATGCATTTTCTCTGCTCACCTACATTATAACTGGCTGATCTCTGCTAACCATATGTAAAGCCACATGGTTCTCTCTGAGTCTGAATTGTACAACACAGTATGGGATCGTGTGCTCATTCAAATTGTTTGGTACTTGCTTCATGTCTGTATGTAACTCCTTGAGGGTAGAAAGATTCTTTTATAGTCCTACCAAGTCTGGTACAGCTGGTGATCACTCAATCTTTATGGCTTCGCTGACAGACGAGACCAACGAGTGATGGAATTATCAAGGAAAGCTCGGTGGTTCTCAAGTTTTAATGTGCTTTCGAAATACCTGGAGGGCTTTTCATCAAAACACCATTGCCAGACTCCACCCTCGGAGTTTTCCCCTTAGGTCTGGGGCTGGCTGTAGAATTCGCTTTTCTAGCAAGTTCCCAGGTGCTGCTGCCACCCCAGGAGTCACGCCATGAGAATCACTGCCCGGTTCTGTACCAGGAATCCAGCTTTTCCTCTGGGAGGCGAGCAGACTGGGTCATCGTCTAGCTTCAGGACTCTGACCGTAATTTGTGCCTGGAGAACGGTGGTCTCATCCTCCTTCCACGTGTCTGTGGGAATGAACAAGCTGCTTGGGCTCCTTCGTGAGCACTTTTATTAGCTCACCTCTGAGTCATGCCCAGCACACTTGATTATAAACATCAGCCAGAAGCACCCAGCTCTAAGCTCCGAGAATGCTTCCAAATATGTCACCACTGAAAAAGTGCCAACCCAGGCAATCGGGCGAGGGTTGGCCATCTGTCCAATGGCTGGAAAATTTACCTGTGGGTCTTGAACATTTTGCAAAATATAAAGAAAGAAGAGAACATGATATTGTAGAAAGACCAATGGATTTCAGAGTTAGCAGCTGTGTGATCGAGTTATTTAAACACTCTAAGTTTCTGTTTCCTCTTCTTGAAAACGGTCCGCTAACGCCTCACAGAGGTTTACGAATTAATTGTGTATAAAATCCCTCTTTTGGTGTGGGACACACAAGATCTCTTAATGAACGGTGACTAGGTTCTTTGTGACTTCACATCCATCCACTCTGTATTCTGCCTGGTGCTTCCACGGGGTCTCTGCCCGCTCTGCAGGGTTAGCCGAACTCGTTACGCATCTGAGAAGGCAGTGACGGTGGCTTCGTCTGACACTCTTAAGAGTAGGTGTGGGAAGGCCGGTGGCTTGAACGATCGGTCCGTTAGCGGCTCTGCCCCGGCGCTACACAGAAGAGGCTTCGCTTCTGGCTATGACATGGCCAACCTTGGGCAGGATTAAAAAGTCTTCCAAATTTATCTTCAGTGCTCCTGACGGCCACATGCTTCGCCCCATTCTCCAAGCGTCCACCGTCCAACGAATCTCATTCTTTGAAAAGGAGTCGGTGTCAGTGAGTCGTAAAGCCTGTAGGAATGGCCGTCACCCAGAGCCCCTGTCATACTAGTGCGCGTCGTATCTTTGGGTGTACCGAGGTAGAAAGAGACCAGGGGTCTACTTCTAGGAGAACCAGTGTCTTAGTCAAGGTGTCACTTCATTCACTCGTGTTTGCACGTTAATCTTTATCCCTAACTGTTGATCCAGGGGCTCTGTCCTCGACAGAGATAACGAGAAGGTAGGGAAGATGCAAGTGCTTTGGGCGGCTCTGCAGTCCGGGCCCTGGGTTTGAATTAATACTGAAAATGTTGCTGTGCCCTATTGACAGGCGGCATCAGAAAAATCACACACACACACACACACACACACACACACACACACACACACACACACACACCCCTTCCACTTGAAACCAATTTTTCTCCTTTAACAGGACATGGCATTTTGTCAGGGCAGAACTGCTTTTCCACTTAGAGGAAATAACTCCTTTGTTTTTGCCATGTGAACCTCAGAGAAGAAAGTGCACACATCTCAGGAAAGAAAAGGGACCCCTTCAGCCCTGCTGGGACTCCGCGGCGTGGCTCCAGTATGTCTGGGGACCTCAAACCTGACGCTCGAACCATTGAGCAGGGAAGGAACAAGTATCAGCCGCCTGATAAGGAAGAAACTTAAAATAGGAGGAACAAAGGCCAGCGTATGCAGTCCATAGAACACGAAGTGATGACAAGCAGAGCAAAACGAAGCCGAGAGTAAAGGGGAAATTTCTCAAGAGGGCAGGATAAGGAAATCCCGGACATCCGCAGCTTCAGTTTCTAAGAGAGGAAAGATTCCAAAGACTATCCTTACCTTTCAGAGGTGTTTGTTCCAACACAAGGACCCCACTTAGCCAAGGGGGCCCCTTATCTCAGCTACCTAACTCACCCAGATCTGCTCCCGAGGGCTGAAAACCTCAGAGACTCTCCTGGTCAGGTTTTCCAAGAGACTGGGCCTCAGGCTTCAGGGGGAAGATCATGGTTCGTTGTTGGGTTTCTGCGGGGATGGGTGACCAGGCACTATTTCTTTTAGCTTTACAGTCAAAAGGAGCTTCTTATACACATTTTCTTTTTCTCAGCAGAATTATGGAGCGAGACACCAGGACAACCAGTGGAACCATGTATGGCGACTCTCAACTCCCCGGGGTATTTATCTGGATAATGCACCCTCTCCTTGGATAAACATCATGTGCTTCATGCAGATAACATCTCTATTCTCTCCCTCGCTTAATCTTTACGAGCACTTTGGGGAAACATCTTAATGTTTGTAAAGTGACAGAGCCAGGATTCAAACCAAGACCCATACATGCCAGAGACTGTGCTGGAAGCTCTAAGTCATTCACTCATGACATTCTCCTGAAAACAGAATAAGGTAGCCCTGCACCTTTTGGTCCTGTTTTGAAGTGAGAGAATTGAGGCAAAAAGTTCATTTATTTAGCCCAACGTCGCCGATCTTGTAAGCAGCAGGATTTGTACCGTGTGTAGTATCTAAGATTACAAACACCTGCATTTTACCTGGTGACCCTGAGAGGTAAGCCATGTATGTGATCAGCCAAGGGGGCTCTGAGAGGGAACGGAAAATCGGACACTCGTTAAGATTTGGTAATTAATCATACCCTTGTCTTCCTCTGTATTCTAAACCAGATAGACAACGAGATAAGATAATGAATATTGGCTTTGGGATTGGAAATAGATCGGAAAACATGGCCTACAGGAAAGGCTGTAACCAGGTTTCCTAACTGCTTCCCCCGAAATTTAACCCATTTGCCGAGCTGCAGACCTGTGCCTGGCAGAGCAAATCCTGCCCAAGCGTACTCGTCACACGGGGAGCCGAGACGGAGAACAGGCTTGACTCTGCCGCAAGGGGCAAGGAAACACGTGTTCCGTTCCTTCTTCCATCCCTGCCAATCTGATAATTCACTCTTTCTTTCGCTCTTAGGGAGTGAATGAAAGAAAGGACAAAAACATTTCTCTCATTTTTCCTTGCTTGGGAGTGAAATGGAATCCTCCTCTCTTCCAAGGAAATAGAAAGAGTTAGGGCTTAAATGTCCCCCCTACAAGGAATCAAACTATCTTTTTAGAAGTTTGTGGTTTGCATTCGAAGGAAAGATTCGAGATGGTTTCTGGTTGAGCTGAGTTGATTTTCAAGCCTATGTACTTTGTGATCCCACGTGAGGCTCTAGATTCTGAGCTGCAGAATTAATGTTGTCACATCTGCTCAAAATGAGATAATGATACACTTTGGTCCTCTCGGTGGAGGAAAGCAGTAAAGCCAATTATTTAACTGGATTGGCCAAAAAAGAAATGAGGAGAATAGATTTCATATGCAAGTCATTTGCTTCTGTTCCAAGGCGGAAAAAAGACAGCAGTTGGGAACATTTGGTTTAGAGAGGGTTTGGATGCTTATTTAGGTGAATACAAAGGGAGAGCAAATGAGAAAGACAGAAATATTTAAAAAGATGATGTAATAGACAGATGCACACGTTAAATATGACTTCGATAGCGGTGGTGAATGTTGACTGATGTGGTTGAGTCCTTGATGA
>NW_011888902.1:2152793-2155103 GCF_000151845.1 Pteropus vampyrus
TCAAACTATCTTTTTAGAAGTTTGTGGTTTGCATTCGAAGGAAAGATTCGAGATGGTTTCTGGTTGAGCTGAGTTGATTTTCAAGCCTATGTACTTTGTGATCCCACGTGAGGCTCTAGATTCTGAGCTGCAGAATTAATGTTGTCACATCTGCTCAAAATGAGATAATGATACACTTTGGTCCTCTCGGTGGAGGAAAGCAGTAAAGCCAATTATTTAACTGGATTGGCCAAAAAAGAAATGAGGAGAATAGATTTCATATGCAAGTCATTTGCTTCTGTTCCAAGGCGGAAAAAAGACAGCAGTTGGGAACATTTGGTTTAGAGAGGGTTTGGATGCTTATTTAGGTGAATACAAAGGGAGAGCAAATGAGAAAGACAGAAATATTTAAAAAGATGATGTAATAGACAGATGCACACGTTAAATATGACTTCGATAGCGGTGGTGAATGTTGACTGATGTGGTTGAGTCCTTGATGACGAGACCACATCAGATACTTTTCGCCTTGCTCAGGGATGAGCTCATATGTCCAGATTGCATAGAGCAGTGTGCATTAGCCAGCTGTGTCATCGTTACGTCGAACACAGAAGTTGCTTTTGCGAAGGAAGAGATAATGGCAGAGTTCTAGCTTGACACTTTCTAAAGCACGTTATGGCTCCTATTGAAATTACATGGTGCGTTTTTCATGTTGGAGCTGCAGTTTTCACTGGGCTGAGGTCAAGAGTGTGACTTTAATTTCTCGTGAACAGTTCGGTGAGATATCCAAGATTTGTCCGGCGAATTTTAACGTTTTGTTGATTAATACTTACCGAGAGTTCTCGTTCGCATAGTTCTCAGAACATCCTCTGACCTGGTTACTACCCTCTTTCATCCCGAAAACACATAAATCGGTCCAAGCGCATGAACCACTGGCCCCTTACTAGAATCAGAGCCCGGATGCTAGTTCCAGGCCTGACGTTCACCTCTGTGATCCTGGGGAAGTCACTTCATTTGTTCTTTCGACAAGTCTTCTTTTGGCACGTACATCAGGCAGAGTTTTCAGCACTGGGCGTGATCTCTGCCTTCATGGAATTTAAATCTGAGTGGAGAAGACAGACCACTAAACAATCATTACAATCAAATGTAATAAGTGCTATTTTGGGGACATGCGGGAGCCTGTAACAGCACGAAGAGGACACATCTGCCCTAAAGGGTCAAATAAAGCTTTCTCATGCTTTAAGCGGAGACTTCAGACTTACCATGAATATTTGAGGAAAACATGTTTTGCAAAGGAGAAACTGTGTCTTTTTTTTTTTTTTTTTTTTTTTTTTTTACTGAGAGAGAAGAGAGAGCTGATAGCATAGCACTTTAATTCAGAGAATTTCAGTTTGCTGGGATCCTGGGCTGTGAGGATGGCAGGTGGGGGCTGGGGAGGTGGTGGCAGGGACAGGAGGAATAGGGTGAGAAATGAGTCTGGAAGGGTAGAAAGATCTTCGGTTCCTTTAAACACAAAATTGGAACAGCAGTGTCCACCTCACACACGCATTCTGAGAATCAAAGGAGAACGTGTGTACGAAACAGTCTTGTAACCTGCGCAGCACTGTGCAAAGACGAGGCCCTCGCTGGGAGCAGCCGGCTGTGGGCGCTGCGTTATTTCCCCAGGAGCCGAACAGTTTTGCCCAGCTCTACATTCTGAGGATCTTTTTGACCAAAGTTGCAAATTGCCACCGATCGATAGAGTTTATTCGCGAATCTGTTTTCTAGCTCTGGATGCAGTTTTGCAGATATCTTTGTTAACTGACATTGGTGACCCTGGGCTCGCAAGGCAGATCGACCCAAGGGGCACATCCCGGCATCCTCAACCCACACCCCACAGCCACTCAGCTCACTCAGAGGTGACCGCGAAACCTCCCGAGCCACTGCTGTCTGCGCCGTCGCTGTAAATCGTAGGCTCTCTCAGCAAAGAGTTGAATCAGGCTTATTTTTTTTTTTTTTTTGAAAGACCTAATTCAATTCGCTCTTTCAGGTTTTGTTCCCGAGAAGAATAAAATTCGGCAATGCGCCGTGAGCGATTTTCTTCAGAGTAGCTGGCTAGTATTTCTCCTCCGTTGGATAAACCCAAAGCCTAGGTTTTTGCACCCAGTGTGTGACTTGTGTCACTATGTAAACCTACGATTCTTCATTTTCACGCTCTCTTCCTCTGATAAGAGACCCGGGACGGATAAGTGATCAGAGCCTATGTCAATGTTAAACTCTGTGTTTTTCAAGAAAGGTATGTACAGTGGGTAGATGATGTCTCACACTTTCAGTACCTGCTTTCCAGGCTATTAA
>NW_011888902.1:2155615-2160201 GCF_000151845.1 Pteropus vampyrus
GGGGGAAACATGGCGGACATAGCAATGGGATTAAAAAGAGGTTTTGAGGTGAGCCCCCATCACCGGAATCATTAGAACTTCAGTTCCCAAATATCCGCTCCCCGCTCTTTGGCGGATACCTGGAAGGCTCTCAGATACTTCTTGGAAGGTAATAAAATTCTTCCACTGTGGTCGATGAGGCCAGTATCTAATCAGTTGCTTGGCAGCTACAGCTGTTGCTCTGGTTGGTGGCCTTGGGGCCTCTCCAGGTGCCAGTGACCTTGGCTGTGCCCTGTCCCAGCTGGGGTTGGCTTGTGAGGCTCCGAGGGTTATACCATCCCCTGTCGTGCCTGCCTCGCTGCTCTCTGTAGTGTGGCTGGGAGGAGAGGCTTCCTCCCTAGGATGACGGACCTTACTGAACTTCCAAAAGGACCGCTCTGTCAGTTTTCTGCATTGACTCTAATCCTACTACACTTTCACTGACCTGTCTCCTCCATCTGCCTCTTGACGTTCAAATTCCTACAAGTAGGGGTGGGGACCGTCAGATTCAGCAAGTAACAAGAGAGGATGGTCAGTTAAATTTGAATTTTAGATAACCAATAGCATAAGTATAACCCAAATGTTGCATGGAACATACTTATAACATTCTGCGTTGATTATCTGAAACCCAAATTGAACCAGATGTCCTCCTTTTATCTGTCAATCCTGCAACCATTAAATCCAAGTTAGTGATCCTCCCACCTCCAGGCCCCTTGTCACACTTACAGTGTAACTGGAGTAACAGATTACATATGGAAAAGGAAAAAATTGCTTCCTTTATTAAGCATATTAGCTGCCATGAATGGGTACATTCACAGGGGGTGACTGTGAGCGACACCGGGGTACACCAAGGCTGCATTAATATACTTACAAAAGGTACATTTTCCTTAAGGTTTCACATCTGAAAGCCAATGCTGTACAATGACAGCCTGAATTGCCAGAAGCGTAGACCTCGAGTTTGGCCTACACATAATACTTCAGGGTTCTAATCTCTTTTCATTCACATCAAATGGGTGATAGAATATAATGATTCAGACACCTAAATTCTGAAAAATCAAAATATTTATGTATTGATTAGGGAGGGCAAGAACATTTTATGGGAAACACAATGTAAGCAATCATTTTCCATTTTCCTTTTTTGATATAAAGTATCACTTATTTGGGGGGAAGGAGATGTCATGTCTGCACAGTGACAACGAACTAGTAAATATCTTTGCAGAATTCTGTCAATAAATCAGACAGCTTCCTGATGGACGAATGGACAAACAGAATGTGATATAGACATACAGTGGAATGTTATTCAGCCTTCAAAAGGAAGACAATTGGACATATGCTATAATATGAACGAATCTTCAGAATTCATTTATTCTACGTGAAATAAGCGAGATGCACTTATGCTAAGTGAAATAAGTGAATGACAATGGAAAATACTGTATGATTCCTCTTATACGTGATATCTAGATAATCAAATTCATAGAAACACAAAGTAGAATGGTGGCTGCCAGGGCTGGGAGAGAGAAGTTATTTAATGGGCGTGAAAAAGTTCTAGAGATCTGTTGTCCAACAATGTGAATATATGCTACACTATTAAACTATACACTTAAAAATGGTGAAGATGGCAAATTTTATGTTATGTGTTATTTTTACCACAATTTTAAACGAACAAAAAACTCCAGCCTTTTAATTTTTTTCCCCTAACACTATCTGAAAGCATTAACTGGTCCACTTAAATATTATTTGGCTAAGTAAATCCCTCGGATCGCTCAATTACCTCAGGAAATCACTCTAACGAGACCTTTTCCATTCCTTCTCACTGGACCTTCACCTCGTCTTTCCTTGGCGGTTGGATTTATCTCAGCTTAGCGTCAATAACTGCAAACATGTTGCTTTGACAATTTGGATGCAGACAGAGGAAAAGGGTTTTCCGCTTATTTACACATCATTTTGAAGTGAAAGGTTGACGAATTAGAGTCATCAGAGAGATGTGTGGAGAAGCATTTCTGAAAGCATCATGGAGAACGAACGAGACTAACCGTCTGAGAAGGAGCTGTACGAAATGAAACTGGCCCTTGTTCCCTGGGCCGATTTTTCTTACGTACATGATTCTTGCCATCCAGAGTCAGAGAATATTTACCTTCTAAATGGGGGAAAGAAAAGATGAGAAAAATTGGACTCCAAACATGACCACCATTCAGAGCGATGATAAAATGTTAATTTAAATTACTGAATAAATCATTATCAGAATTTTAATGAGTTAATATGCATTTCCCTAAATGTTGTCTTTAACATGACACTAATCGTTCCCTTTTAGTCAACTATTCTCTAGATAATTCCCGTCTGATATTCTTCTCCAAGAGATCATTTTAGTGCCCAGAAAAAAACCTCAATTTTCATAGTTTTTGTCACCAAATACCGGGTGACTGCTTGGCCAGCTCCGTAACTCCAAGAAACGTTTTTGCTTTTGCGAGAATTCAACGTCATAAAAACAGGCCATTTTAGGTGTCTCTAAACGGCTGGCAATGTTTTGGATGTTTTCGTGAAATAGTTGGAGAAGATAGTTAAATGTTCAATATAAAATGATTCAATTCAGGTGCCGAGGTGCTATTGATTTAGGCAAAGTGCAGAGTGAAGTGGAACCCTGCAATTTGCTCAGTTTACTCATTCACTCATTCATTCCTTCACTGGGCAAATATTAACTAAGTCTTTAATATGTCAGGAAGTATTTTGAACATGGCTTAGGTAGATGAGCCACCAAGGTACACTTTGAATGAAAACACAGTGACGTTCTTGTTTCCCCAGACGTTTTTCTTCGGTAGGAACTATCTAGAGAGTTGTTGACATTTTGTGTTAACTTCGCCTGTAGAACGAAGCAGAGAGCCTGAGCCCTACCACAGAAATCAAACTCCAGACGCTGAGAAGGAAGAAGGCACTGTTACTGGTCCTTCCTGCGGCGGCTTTCTCCCCGCTAGAGGTTCCTGAGCATCCCTTACGTTTCCTGTCCCCCCCGGACGTGCACCACGTGATGCAGACCCCGGAGGTGCTCACACGACCAGCAGTCTGTCCATCTTCTCATTCATTTGGACAGCGGAAGCGCTTCCCCTTTCAGAATTCAATGTTCGTTCCCAGCTTTGCCACTTGAAAATTCGGGTAAACATGTTTCTGCACATTCCCATATTTTTCTCTAAACAAACCTTCCTGGGATGCTATTAAAATTCCAGAAGTCATGGCAAAAGTACTGAAATAGGGCCACCAGGAATGGGAGGGAGGATGAGGATGGGTCCAGTGTGGGAAAAGTCAAACCATGCGAGGCCGATAAACAAAGATGAACAAGGGGAGGCCAACGGCTCTGCCATGTCGTAGGCATGAAAGAAACAACCCACTGTACTCCAGAAACAGGAAGCAGCGTCCATAAAGAGAGAAACGTCTCCCGCTCTGTTCCATCAGTAATAAAATCTCATCACATGAGTGGTAATCGGCCTGTAACGTTATCCACACGATGCTTCGGCCTTTGTTCTGTCTCTTTCTTTTCCTCTGCCTGGTTTCTGCCTGGGAACACTTTACAGTCCCACTGGGAGAGAGTGAGAGAAAAAAGATCCTCTCGCTACTCTTTAAGCTTTTAAAGAACATTTACTTTATTTTTCTTTTCCTACAGAGCACAGCCAAGGCTGGTCCTCCCCTTTGAAAGAAACCTCAGCTGTACCTGGTCTTTCATCTCCTGTGTAGAAAAATGGCTATCCGCTGGCTGGAAGGCCTGCGTCTTAATTTTCAAGGACTTTTGTTGTAAGCCGTTCAAGGCATGAGCTAAGGTTTCAGGCGAACGTAACTTTAGTAGTTAAGCCCGATTTCTACCCCCACCCTCTGCCCTCCAGGGCTATATTTCTATGAGTGGATAAGCTCCTTAGCTAAGATGTAAACTTATGTTTTCTGGTATCTGATAAAGGTTGCTGGAAACTGACACTTAAAAGAAAAAAAAAAGAAAAAAAGAAAGAAAGAAAGGAAGAAAAGAAGGAAAAAAAAAAAGAGAGAGAGAGAAACTGAATCCAAAGGCTTACAAAGGGATTAGAAAAGTACACTCCAGATGGAAAATTTTATGGGAGCTGGAGAAAATGTTTAAGTAAAATATCAGTATCATAAAATAACAGGAAATAGTGTAATCTACCTGATGGAGAAAATTGTCACTTTAAAAAAAACTACCCTAATCTCCTTCAGAATGGCTCTTGTTTTTGGGCCAATAAACTACAGCTCAGCTGACCTCGGTCCTTTCTTCGTCCAAGCTCATATTTGCCAGTAGAACTTCGATGTGTTGACGGTTCAGACTCTTCCATTCTATTTTTTTTCCCCTCCTAATTAAAATAAAGCCACCCAGGGGCAGACAGAAATCATGCAATAAGGAAAGAAAATTGCTAATGATCTGGGTGAATTACGATCCAGAAGTTTAGAGGAAAATCAGAGTGAGTGTGAGCGCAATGGCCTCAAAGCAAATTTGGGGTCAACCAGAAGAAATGCAGGAGGGGGAAATCCCATTTTCCTTTAATAAGAAATAATAATAATACGGTTTGTCTTAAGTA
>NW_011888902.1:2161161-2162528 GCF_000151845.1 Pteropus vampyrus
GTGCACAAATTGGAAAGCAGAAAGGCAAGGGACAGTGGCTAAGAGACCTTGGCTTCTACCGGAATTAAAGGATAAGAATGAAAGCCATGGAAAAGAGGTGACCAACACAGGTTTTAAGGTAGGATGCAGAGCAGAAGGAATAAGAAATGTCTGGGATTAGTTCAGAAAGCAGAAGGTTAGATTTGGGAGAACAACGCTCCCAGTGGCCACTTTAAAATGAACGTGTGAGAATTAGTCTCTCGATACTTTGCAATAACTTTCAAGTTCTTTCTCTAACACCCAGGAAGGAGATCAACTATAGAAGAAAAGACAGCAAGCAACAGCTTCTCTATAATCTGCAGAGCTAAGACCGGTTCGTGAACAAGCCATGAATAGACTAGTCCCACTTACCAGAAAATGGATAAATGTTTGCTCATTTGTGGTTGTATAATCACTAGGAAATAATTTGTCAGTACCGAAATAATTTTGGTTGTAACATATAAACAAACAAAATTTCAAAGAGGAATTCATCCAGTTTCTTTTCTTTAAAACACTTTTCTTTTTCTAAATCAGTGGGAGAAGAATCATGGGATATTCACACATCTAACTGTTATATCCTGGATCTTTTAGAAAGCAGAGACTGAGGCAAGGATTAAAATGTCAAAAATTGATTTGGGAGGTGCAAGCTAAGGACAGTGGAATTGAGGGGGAAGTTACCCCGAGACAAGGAAAGATGGGAAACAGTGTGATGTGATGGCTTCCTTCATGGGCTACTGCTTTATGATAAGTTACAAAGATACATAACAGATTACTCAAGAAATCTGTTCACTTGCCTCAAGGGAAAGACATTTCTGGTTTTCAAGGAGAATCACATCGTAGAGCAGCCCATGGAGAGGACAATGGAGAGAGAAATTATGTGTTGAACTCCCTTTGGCCTCTTGTTTCCCATTGGTCAAGGTTCAGCCTCTGGCAAGTTAATTGTTCTGAAGGTTTAGGCTGCAACACTTGCCTCTTTGCAGCCTCTCAGGAAGCCAGACCCCATGCTCCATGAGCAAGTTAGGAAGGGGTGGAACAGCTTAGCACGACGAACAAAGAATGACTAACAAAGAATGAAGGACCCGGGGGAGGGACTCTGGGAAGACATATAAGATTTGTGTTGAATACACCAATCAAGGGATATTGACAAAAGACGATCTCTATATGTTTGCCCTTCCGTTTGGGCCTTCTGACTCCTACAGACGGTTTGCTCTAGTCATAATGAGGCCTGCCAGTGGAGCGTTCTATCTTTATGTTTCCCCACTAAATGAATTCTTTATATATGTTTTTGTTTCCCTCACGAGATCTTCATGACCTCTACAGGAATGGAGGCTGATTTATTTCTCCATCTC
>NW_011888902.1:2162578-2166637 GCF_000151845.1 Pteropus vampyrus
TAGAGCAGCCCATGGAGAGGACAATGGAGAGAGAAATTATGTGTTGAACTCCCTTTGGCCTCTTGTTTCCCATTGGTCAAGGTTCAGCCTCTGGCAAGTTAATTGTTCTGAAGGTTTAGGCTGCAACACTTGCCTCTTTGCAGCCTCTCAGGAAGCCAGACCCCATGCTCCATGAGCAAGTTAGGAAGGGGTGGAACAGCTTAGCACGACAAACAAAGAATGACTAACAAAGAATGAAGGACCCGGGGGAGGGACTCTGGGAAGACATATAAGATTTGTGTTGAATACACCAATCAAGGGATATTGACAAAAGACGATCTCTATGTGTTTGCCCTTCCGTTTGGGCCTTCTGACTCCTACAGACGGTTTGCTCTAGTCATAATGAGGCCTGCCAGTGGAGCGTTCTATCTTTATGTTTCCCCACTAAATGAATTCTTTATATATGTTTTTGTTTCCCTCACGAGATCTTCATGACCTCTACAGGAATGGAGGCTGATTTATTTCTCCATCTCCGGCACTCATCAGAGGTCTTGACATGTACCCTTCCTTCAAAAATACCAGGAAAGAAGAGGATAGATGGAAAAAAGAAAGAAGCGACGAGTTAGTTTGTGACTACAAATATTTATTATTTCACTTGTCTTTCTTTCCATCGAATGTGGAAAAGCATCAACCCTGTCCGGAGTTCACTGGTACTTTATAAACCAGGGTTCCCAAGGGAGACGGACAGGAAGTACAGAGGACAGAGGCACGGGTGTTTAGAAAATTCTTCAGGTGATTATGAGACAACCTCCTTTTTCTCTACGTAGATAAGAACCGGCGTCATACCCCAACCCACTCCCCAAAGACACTGATTGATGTTCCTAGCGAAGAGAATGGCACGGAAGCGGGAAAGTATAGCATTTTGAGAACATTTCGAAGAGCCTGGTTTGCCTGTCTCTGTCCATTTTCGCTCCGGACCTCTTAGTTATGTGCATTAGATCGATTCTTCCAGAACAAGGCAGAAAAGGTCTTCCGGGTGGCATCCAGGGTTTTCGATCACCTGGAATTTCTTGATAGCGATTGGCTACTCTTTCATTATAAGTCAAACGAAGAAGGCCATGTACAGTCTCCTTCATCTCATAATTTTAGAAAGAAAACATTCCTAAGAGAAGTTACTAGTTCCCTAAATTGGAAATGGGACTAGAAAAACCATAAATGACTTGCCAAAAATACAGGCTGCAAAAATATAGGATGCGGGAAATGGGCTTACTCTTACACTACGGTCAAGTTATGGGCTTTCCTCCCTGACTTGGTCAGTATTTTCAGCTTTCTTGGGGTTAAACATAGCCCAGAAACACGTTGCTACAAAACAGAATGGAAAACACCACGCCGAGTTTAACTCAATTTCTCTGGATCAGGTTGGGTTACTGTTACTCAGAAATAGCATACGAACGGCAGAATTTTCTCAAAGCCCTTCTACCATATTAAATTACCGAAATAAATGGCAGCTATATTTTATCTGCAGCATCAGCAAGATCATATAACACAACATGGGCTGGTATCACTTAACAAGCTGAGCTTTAAAAAAAACACACAAAAAACCCATAGTGGAATATTGGAAAGTGTTGGGCGTTAACGCATACCGTGGTGTGTCTAGCTCATTACCGTATGATGATGAATTAAAGCTTTAGATATGATTCATTGATTCAAGATCCCTGTGCTCTGCAACGTGATGCCCTCTCTTATCAACCACACTTAAAGGCCGATTTCTACAGCTTAACGCAGCTGCCCTTGTGGAATGATTAGATGTGTTGAATAGTCCTCTTTCTTTAGAACTTGAAAAAGAGTGAAAGAAGTATAGGTAGTTACTTTATCAGGTGAACCAAGAGAAGAAAGGAGAACCTATTAAATAAAAGATGAAAACGTCTCATGATTTCGATTTTCTAATTGTAGACTTCAAAGAGAACCAAACCTCCACATCTAATTTCGTGAAAATATATATAGCTTAGTTAGACGCAAAATGATTTTATTCCTTTTTTCCTTTTTTATTGAGGTATAATTGACATATGACATTATATTAGTTTCAGGTGTACAATGTCATGATTTGCTATTTGTGTATATGGCAAAATGATCACCACAAGTCTAGTTAATATCCATCACCATGCATAGTGACAAAAAGCTTTTTTTTCTTATAATGAGAACTTTTAAGATCTACTCTCGACTTGAGACCTACTCACCAACTTTCAAATATGCAATACAGTATTATTAACTATAGTTACCATGGTGTATATTACATCCCCAGCACATATTTATTTTATAACTGGAAGTTTTATCTTTTGACCACCTTTATCTATTTCATCCACCTTACCCCTCCTTAATTTTATTATTTTGAAGATCATATATTACTTAAATAAATGCCAGTGAAGTGCTCCCCAATTCTAGTAGGCCTGCTAACTAGATAATTCTTTTAATTTCTGTTAGTCTATTATTAAACTGTTCATGTTTTTAAAAATGATTTATTTGAACAGCCCTAGTAATCTTACTGGTAATATAATACAAACATATTTTAAGTTGAGTAGATGAAAGTCTAAATGAGTTTATCGTGCTTAGATAAAAGTAAAATAACAAAAACCCAAAATGCCGCAATCTCTTGATGAGATGATATAAAGATGGTACTTTTAAAGATATTCCCATCCTTGTTTTCCTGGTAGTTGATATTAAATAAGTGGACAGTAATACAGTTATTAAAGAAATGAGTATGAGCACATATTCACAGAAGCAAAGAATCACAGAGTTTGAAGAGATGTTCGAAGGCATCCAATTAACCTAATACAAACCCTCTGACCATTCATTTCATCTTTGGAGAGCTGAGCCAGTTAAAAAGTTCTTCCTTAAGATCAGCTAAAGCCTGCCAACCCATAACTTTCCATCTGCTTGCCCTATTTTTCCCTCTTGGAAACATATATACTAAGCACGAGTCCTTTTCTATATGCTAACCGTCCAAATATTTGAAGACCGTTATCACATTCCCCTCGTATTTTTTTCATTTTTCTTTTTCATGCAATCTGCTGTCAGGCCAAGTCTCCTCACTTTACAATTCTATTATTGAATTGTGAGGAAGCGAATGTAGAACTTACGTCTTTAAAATTTCAATTTGTCAGAGGAAATACAAGTAGCTGATGAGATATGAGAAATAAGTGAATCTCATAAGACATGAAAAAGTAAGTGAAGACAATTGAGATTCCACCTGTCACCTATACATGGACAAAGCTTTGCTCAAGATGAAGCCAAGAATTTCACAAAGGAGGAAAACAGAGACCCTCATACACCACTGGTAGAAAAGTAAATTGATATAGTCTTTTTGGAAGGCAAATCAGCAACATCTACATCAACAATCACATTTTAGGAATTATTTTAAAGAATTATTGGTTTGGGGCAAACGTTTAAAGTATGTTCATAGTAACAATGTCCAAAATAACAAAATTGAAAACCATCTTATCATGGTTAAATCAATCCCAGAATGCCTACTGTGGTACTGCAAAATGATATTTCAGAAGAATATTTAACGATGTGGTGTTAACTGGACAAAAGTAGATTATACAACACCTATTGCTGTATAATCTCTCTCCACACATATATATTTATATAAAAGTAGAGGAATAAAGACTTAGGAATGACAACAACTGGAGGATTTGCACCAAAGCGAAGCCAGTGGTCATTTAAATCGAGCCCTTTTTTGTGGTTTTATGTCATCATTTTACATCATCATTGCAGATGATTCTGACTCATTTCGCCGGCACATGCTCTATTAGTTCCTCCCACCCCCTTCAGCTTCGTCATCTTTAAACATGACAAACATACTGCCTTTGTTTCTATCCAAATCATTTAATAAAAAATATACGACGGGACAGGGCCCAGAGCCGAGTGTGTTTCCTTTTCTGCCACCAGGATTGTGTTGCTAAGGCCATGGGTCAAGGCAGGCCGGTCTGACTGTGTGCTGATGTCAAAGACAAAAGGTCCTCAATTCAATCACGTATCCTTTTATCAAATGCTTATGAAAACCCAGTATATGTCAGGCCC
>NW_011888902.1:2166687-2170670 GCF_000151845.1 Pteropus vampyrus
TCTGACTGTGTGCTGATGTCAAAGACAAAAGGTCCTCAATTCAATCACGTATCCTTTTATCAAATGCTTATGAAAACCCAGTATATGTCAGGCCCGCACTAGATATTGGGCTTCTCAATCATCTGTAAATCAACATCTTGTTCTGCTTTAAAGATACTTAACCTTGGGTCAGGATCCTTCATCCATCCACTCAGCAAATATTTCTTGAGCATCTATTGTGGATCAGCCAATCTGGTGAACGCTGGGGAAATCAGGTCAAATGATTATGTACAAAGAGTCAAGAGAAGAACAGAAGATTGAATCTGTTGGTCATCATTGAGACTAAAGAGAGTGATTCTAGGAGGCTGAACTCCTTCCTAAATTAGCACGGGGTTCAACTGTACCCAGAAGGCTTTGTTATGACTCAAGTTCAATGGAAGGACACCTTCCCCAGGCCTAAGATCACCTATGGATAAGTAGCCAAACCAGGGAGAGAACCCACAGCTTCTTTTTTCCCTCTCAGAGATCAAAATGAGGATTGTTCATTTTAAATATAAAAGTCATCTCTTCCACATCTAAAAATGTTTATACATATGTACATATAATATCTATTTATGTCTCCCATGTGGTGATTTAGGTACAAATGATTCTGGAACATATGGAGTACATTTTCTTTTAACGTAAACAGAGATTTTTAATATCCAGGAAGAACCAATGGCAAAATGAGCGTTGGCTCCTCTAAGTCCCTAAGAGCTTGAGGAAGTTACAATCTTCAGGTTACGAAAAAGAACTCTGTCTTTCCTGAGCTAACGTCAAGTTTATTTAGGAGAAACATGAAGTTTATTTTCCACTTACTCCGGTGTTAGAGCAAGCAACGTGGAGATGCGATCTTGTGTTTAAGATGGTACAGTGCTGAATTTTAGATCACAAGCCAAGCGTGTTTACATACATAATGAGCGATCCTGGTCGGGTCCAGTTAAATGAGACAGCTCAGTCCGAAGTACACAGAGCTGTGGACGAGGACCACACTCAGGTGCCAGCCTATTAGATCCGTTCTAACCCAGAATCTTACACCGTACACCTAACCTTAACTTGCACATGATAAACTATGTACTTAACCATGTTCACATAATTCAGTGCACTTAACTTAATCTCGTAGGGGAGGGAAATACCTCTCTCTGCCCTCTCAGTTTCAATAACTGGAGCTTGTAAATTAAACTCACAGAAGGAAGATTATAGTAGAAAAGGAATGCACATTGAACTTGATATTAATATTTTAGTATTTTTATGTGCACGGAGACCTTCACAAAAAAGAAATGAATTCCCAGAGAGGCGCTCAGACCTTGAGACTTATATACCATTTTCACAAAAGGGTTAGCGCTTCTAGGGGCGATATATTGTGGCAAGGCAAATATACAGGGGAACCAAATGGAAGATAAGGGTTATTTTAGTAAGGTTTGTTTATGCAGACCCATCTCGGTGCTGACTTTCTGTCTCCAGTGAAAAGGGCTGGTCTCCTTCTGGTTCCAGAGAAGGGAGAGGAAATACCTTCACAAAGGGAAATTTATATCCTGCTTCTTGGCAGAGAGACGGAGAGCAGAGAGCTCGTTCTACATTTGCTGCTTCTTAACTGTCCTCAGCTCAAAGCAATCCTTATGCCGAAGCCTCAGATTTGGGGTGGCATGTACTCATTCCTGTCAATATCAACCGAGATTTGGCTAAATAAAGAATAAAATGTATTTTATAATTATCTGAAGATCCCATAGTCTCCAGAGAGAGAAAGGCACGCACACAAAGAATCACAACGATCAGGCCATACGGAAAGTTTGGGGCTGAAAGTCCAAAGTGAGTTCAGGAGAGGGGGTGACCGCTTTTCTTTGGGGAAGTCAGGGGAGGATCAGACGATTGATGCCTGAGCTGAATCTGGAGGACGGAAAAGATGTAGTGGCCTCGGGCGAGAGCGGAAGGCTTTCAGGCGGAGGAAAGAGCACGCCGAAAGCACAGAGGCATGAAACAAACAGCATGCTGGGGGTAGTTCGATATTGCTGCCCCCGAAAGTGTAATTGGTGGGGTCCCCATGTGGAGAGAGGGGAGTGGCTGCAGATCAGACTAACGGATGGACAAGTTCATAACATGGAAGACCTTATATCCCATCTTCAGGAGTTTGGAACTGATTTTGCATTTGCAGAGGCACTATTAATGTGTACGATCTCAGGCATTTAGGTTGGTTTATCTTGGCAGCCAATGTGGAGGGACTGTATGTAGCTGGCCAGTTGAAAACATGTGTTATCTCAATACTAGTTATTGAAGCTGCACGCGGAAGCAGCCAGAGAGGACATAGTTCAAAGTAAGAATGAACAGGGCTTAGTGATCGATTTAGACATAAGTGACAAAGAGATGGCGAATTGAAAGTCTCTCTCGTATTTATGATTTAAGGGTAATCAAAGGAGTGTGGTATCGTCACCTAAAACAAAAGACCAGGCTTGGGAAGAAAGATAATGAGTTTAGTCCGAGATACATCTGATGGGATTGTGGTGCTTCAGGAGTGACCGGTGAGAAAGAAAGCTGGGCAGGCGGCTGACCATGAAGATTAGTGCCAACGAAACGAGACAGGTGTCACACATTCCTTTCCAATGGGTCAGAAATCACACAAGAATCCAGGTTTTGTGGGGCCTGAAGCTTTTTAAACTATTAGGGATTCTCAAATAAAAATAATACAAAATTTTAAAAAAATCTAAAAAGAATATGATTTTAAAAACTAACTGAGAATCTTTAATTTAAATGAATTTTTGGCTGCATGATCATTGATTGATTGTCTCTTCACAGAATGATTTTTTAATACTTCTTTCTATGCCAGACAAAGACAGATAATTGTCTTTCCTCTTTTGGGGTTGATCCAAACTTATTTTTAACAGTGACAATTTAGTGATGTTTCTTTCAGATTCACAAGTCATTGATAATGCTGTGAGTTTTTAGAATTGTTGCCAAATTTGGGAACACATTTACCGAGTTTCTTTTCCATCTGAGCTCTAACATTTAAAAGAATTTCCCATAGATGAATTTTGGATTCCATCCATTTTAAACCTGATTTCTCTTCTGCTACCCACACACTTCTTGTCTACAAGTAGGTGCTAGGGCATGTGTTCATATTGTGGCCCGGCATCTTTTTTTTTTTTTGGTCACAGTTTGGGGCGAGTCACTCGTGTGACCCACGGGAATGTTCTCGAAGCTATTCCTATACCAGCATGACTAGCAATAATCTAGCTATGTCTGTGAGGCGCACACATACAGTCCACTAAAAGCAAACTATGTTGATCTCAAATTCAATTTCTTTTGATCTGGATCTCACAAATGCTTAGAGCCACCTTGTAGTCACCCAACATAAGGGGGAGAGCGAGTAGATGACATATTTAGTTTTGTGCATTTTACAAAAATATATAACCATTGAGTTAGTGTTAGAGACCTTCACAAGCTTGGAAAGGGGCTCCTACAAGTGAGAGGTCCTGACGTTTAAGCTTCACTAACTGCATGGAAAATCATCTCTGTAGCAAGGCCAGGGAGAAGTATAGAACTCTCTCTCTTTCTATGGGAATAGACACTTCATCCATAGGAACCCACTTATTCCTCCTTTTCCACTTTTGAGATTGTAGTTGGGTCTATGAAATAGATTCTACCTGTACTGCTCGTAAGATAAGAATGGAAACCTCTGTCCTGGTGAAGGAATTTGCATTTGTTTAGAACCTGCTGGACAACAAGTGGCCTTCCTGCTCTAGAGTCTTGTTGAGGAAATGGCCAGCTAGCATCTACGTGTGGTGGAAGCAATTCCTTTAGACTTCCTATTTTCTAACACTAGGCATGGCCGTCCTTCTCTGTATGAGAAGGATATTAAATATGGGTTTAAAACAGCATTTTAGAGCATGTTTGTTACATACTCAAGAATGAGTAAACCGAAAAGTATGAGAACTTGAAAATCTTTTGCAGCATGGGAGAACAAAGCATTAGTG
>NW_011888902.1:2170720-2172778 GCF_000151845.1 Pteropus vampyrus
TTTGCATTTGCAGAGGCACTATTAATGTGTACGATCTCAGGCATTTAGGTTGGTTTATCTTGGCAGCCAATGTGGAGGGACTGTATGTAGCTGGCCAGTTGAAAACATGTGTTATCTCAATACTAGTTATTGAAGCTGCACGCGGAAGCAGCCAGAGAGGACATAGTTCAAAGTAAGAATGAACAGGGCTTAGTGATCGATTTAGACATAAGTGACAAAGAGATGGCGAATTGAAAGTCTCTCTCGTATTTATGATTTAAGGGTAATCAAAGGAGTGTGGTATCGTCACCTAAAACAAAAGACCAGGCTTGGGAAGAAAGATAATGAGTTTAGTCCGAGATACATCTGATGGGATTGTGGTGCTTCAGGAGTGACCAGTGAGAAAGAAAGCTGGGCAGGTGGCTGACCATAAAGATTAGTGCCAGCGAAACGAGACAGGTGTCACACATTCCTTTCCAATGGGTCAGAAATCACACAAGAATCCAGGTTTTGTGGGGCCTGAAGCTTTTTAAACTATTAGGGATTCTCAAATAAAAATAATACAAAAATTTTTAAAAAATCTAAAAAGAACATGATTTTAAAAACTAACTGAGAATCTTTAATTTAAATGAATTTTTGGCTGCATGATCATTGATTGATTGTCTCTTCACAGAATGATTTTTTAATACTTCTTTCTATGCCAGACAAAGACAGATAATTGTCTTTCCTCTTTTGGGGTTGATCCAAACTTATTTTTAACAGTGACAATTTAGTGATGTTTCTTTCAGATTCACAAGTCATTGATAATGCTGTGAGTTTTTAGAATTGTTGCCAAATTTGGGAACACATTTACCGAGTTTCTTTTCCATCTGAGCTCTAACATTTAAAAGAATTTCCCCAGATGAATTTTGGATTCCAACCATTTTAAACCTGATTTCTCTTCTGCTACCCACACACTTCTTGTCTACAAGTAGGTGCTAGGGCATGTGTTCATATTGTGGCCCGGCATCTTTTTTTTTTTTTTTGGTCACAGCTTGGGGCAAGTCACTCGTGTGACCCACGGGAATGTTGTCGAAGCTATTCCTATACCAGCATGACTAGCAATAATCTAGCTATGTCTGTGAGTCGCACACATACAGTCCACTAAAAGCAAACTATGTTGATCTCAAATTCAATTTCTTCTGATCTGGATCTCAAAAATGCTTAGAGCCACCTCGTAGTCACCCAACATAAGGGGGAGAGCGAGTAGATGACATATTTAGTTTTGTGCATTTTACAAAAATATTTGACCATTGAGCTAGTGTTAGAGACCTTCACAAGCTTGGAAAGGGCCTCCTACAAGTGAGAGGTCCTGACGTTTAAGCTTCACTAACTGGAAAATCATGGAAAATCATCTCTTTAGCAAGGCCAGGGAGAAGTATAGAACTCTCTCTCTTTCTATGGGAATAGACACTTCATTCATGGAAACCCACTTATTCCTCCTTTTCTACTTTTGAGATTGTAGTTGGGTTTATGAAATAGATTCTATCTGTACTGCTCGTAAGAAAAGAATGGAAATCTCTGTCCTGGTGAAGAAATTTGCATTTGTTTAGAACCTGCTGGACAACAAGTGGCCTTCCTGCTATAGAGTCTTGTTGAGGAAATGGCCAGCTAGCATCTACGCGTGGTGGAAGCAATTCCTTTAGACTTCCTATTTTCTAACACTAAGCATGGCCGTCCTTCTCTGTATGAGAAGGATATTAAATATGGGTTTAAAACAGCATTTTAGAGCATGTTTGTTACATACTCAAGAATGAGTAAACCGAAAAGTATGAGAACTTGAAAATCTTTTGCAGCATGGGAGAACAAAGCATTAGTGACTGAGAGAAAATGAAAAGATTTATTTCATGAAGTATAAAAAAATATTTAGAGAACAACTTATTCTCAATGAGGACATTATTTCTATTTTAAAGCAGGTCAAAATAAGCATTTTTCAAAACAAAACCAGTAATCAAAGTAAACTGTTTGAGAATACTAAGAAGCAGACTCAAAATTCCCCCTCCCCCCTGAAAATTTAAAGAATGAAGTAGATAATAAACT
>NW_011888902.1:2172828-2174325 GCF_000151845.1 Pteropus vampyrus
CAGTAATCAAAGTAAACTGTTTGAGAATACTAAGAAGCAGACTCAAAATTCCCCCTCCCCCCTGAAAATTTAAAGAATGAAGTAGATAATAAACTGAGAAACAATCTCAGAATTCAGGAGAAATTAGTATAAAGATAAAAGTAGAAAAGAATTGTTAGCAAATATGAAGAGAAATTCATGCGTGCCAAAGTTCTGAATAATTGTGTTCTCACGTAGAAAAAAAAACCAGACAACTTCCCAGACATAAAAAAACTATCTGATATTAATGGATTTACCCTTTTTAGTTTATTTTAGCAAACTGAGATTTAAACAACAAAATATGTTGATAAATATTCAAAAGCTTTAAGTATAAAGGAAGACGAGCCTCTATAGGGAGAAAACAATATTTACCAACAAAACAAAACAAAACACAGTGGTCTTAAGTGATTTCAGGGATCTTTTTTGAAACAGCCAAATCCAGGACAGTAGTTACAGTGCCTTCCCCCCCACAAAAAAACTGATCTTCAGTTGAATTGACACTTTCATGTCTACAGAGTTTTATAGAATTTATCAGCTACCACAAAAACTGCTAGAAAATATGCCCCAGATAACTAAGGGATGAGTTAAAATGAGAACTAAACAAGGAATATGTGTAAACTATCTCTTCTGTATTTCATAGCACAAAATTCCGAGGTTCCAATATTTGAACGGATTTATAATTTTTATACTTTCTTGTATTTTTTTATAGTTTAGAATCATATCTTGAGACTTATAGTTTAGAATCATATCTTGAGATTTATAATTTTTATACTTTCTTGTATTTTTTATAGTTTAGAATCATATCTTGCTTTATATCATGGCATTTCTAGATTATGGGATATTGAGTATAAACCAGTTAGAGAGGCAGGATTCTCTTGAGTTTCTTTATTTTTTTCTTTTCTTTCTTTCTTTTTTTTTTTTTTTTTTTGAGGCAAGGCAATCCTTGGTTGACCTCACGGACTGCAAGGACCTTGTCAGTTTGCAATCCCTTATTTTTTACACCTATTGCACCTGGTCTTTCTAGGTGGTCTCCCATCCAAGTGCTAACCAGGCCCGACCCTGCTTAGCTTCTAAGATCACATGGGCCTTGTTTGGGTTTCACCGATTGATGTGTGTGTGCACGCGCGTGTGTGTGTGTGTGTGTGTGTGTGCACATGTGAATGTATGTTTGTTAAAGGTTTGAGTATGAATTTATTGATAGAACTAGATTTTCTATGAACTAAACGAAAGCATAGTTTTATTTATTCCACTAAAGGAGATGCCATATTTAATTTTGATAATAATTAAGACATAATTAAAATGTAGGTAGATGCTAGGTAAATCAGGATGGTTATTTTAAGGTTAATTTAGATACGTATAACTTAAATGCTGTTTAAAAAATAAACCAGCTACTATGTATGTCAACAAAAACATTACACTTTCCTTGCATTTTTTTGCTAATATAAATCTCTCTATTTCACATGTAAGCTTTTAAAAAAT
>NW_011888902.1:2175670-2182276 GCF_000151845.1 Pteropus vampyrus
AGGGAGCCTTGGAAATTTTGCACGTCTGCCCTAAGTATTCCAGGCCCATTTTATAACCCAGTGTCTTAGATCATTTGGATCTGGTTTAGATAAGCCTACTAGAGTGAAACCGAATCGGTGAATCTTCTAAGCTCCCCCAGCCATCCTTCATTAAGGGAATTCATTTTTGCCTGTTATGAAAACACAGAGCCAAAAGACCGATCCTTGTTGACTTTCATCCGAAACTTTTCTCACAGTTCTGCTGCCAACTCAAGAGCAGAAGTGTCAGTTTTTGCATTGCTGTCTTTCAAATACAGGAAAGTGATACGCGGAGATTCTCCACAGCTTTGTTGGGCCATCTGCTTCCCTTCGGTTTGGAGTTCTCAGAGCCGGGCATTTGTGGAGTGCTCAGGCACCAGCATGTCTGCCACCCAGGAGGTGCCAAGCAGTGTGTGCCTTTGCTGCCAAGGACTCAGAGAAGACACCTTAAAGGGATGCTGCAGGGTTATAAAATCTTTTTGGTCTTCATCGAGTTCTAGCCAGATAGGTACCTAGGGACTATTGTTATTCAAGCTCTTATGCAAGCTCTCTCTATAAACGTGATAGAATGGAGCATATTACAGAGGAGAAAAGAGTCTTCTGTCCTTGGTGGACGCACTCTGCCCTGACTGCCTGGGAACTCCCATCTTAAAGGAAGATCTTTGGGCTCCCCATTCACGTCCAATGGGAAGGATCCCAGACAGAGCAGCTTTGTATTAAATTCCAGCCTGTAGCAATTCTAGAATCACAGAACATGAGAAGTAGAAGTCATCTTTGAGATTCTCTAGTCCAATATCTGCATTTTATATAGAAAAAAAACGTAGTTCAGAGAAATCAGGTGCCTCTCCCACGGTCTCACGGCCAGTTTGAGTCTGAACTAGAATTAGAGTCCAGGCTTTTCCATGTTTGGCGGCTAGTTTCCAATCTGTCCTTGGAGACTGATGGTCTCTTTTGGTCCTCATAAATTAGAAAAGTTCTAACATGCAATTGACTTGTTACTTTTTGTTCTCGATGTTGTCATATTAAAACTTTCAGTCTCAACCCTTAAGTTTATAAAACTGGCTTAAAATCTCTAACTTTCTCAGTGACGATTGTAAATGTCTGAATACACGGTTTGGTTAAACTCAAAAAGTCACTGACTGAGAGTCCGTAAGACTCTAGAACATACATTGTTCCAGGCCCCATTAGATAGTGATTCCGTGAGGACAATTAACTACAGCCATCCCGTTCAGGCCTAGCAGAGTATCTGCACATAGTAGGTACTCGACAAATATGTTTTCAATAAAATTTTCCCTCTGTTTATCTAACTTGTCCAATTTATAAGCTGAAGTGATTTTGTTCCCCTGGCAGCAACTCACATTCAAAAAGTTTCTGTGGCCAGTTTGTCCAGCTCATGCCCACCTTCAGCTGGACGCTCCCTACTCTGTGCTCTGTGCCTTCAGATATCTTCCGAGGGCTCGGCCAATGCATC
Source organism: Pteropus vampyrus (assembly GCF_000151845.1). Classification (NCBI taxonomy): domain Eukaryota; kingdom Metazoa; phylum Chordata; class Mammalia; order Chiroptera; family Pteropodidae; genus Pteropus; species Pteropus vampyrus. Next base: position 2,177,160 of record NW_011888902.1, read on the forward strand.
AATTGTATGCGTTGATCTATTCTGTTAAGTCATTTACTGAATTATAATACAAACATAGAAAGATGCTCATAAGTGCATAAGCTTCCTAAGTTTCCTCAAGATGAGTATTGTCTGGTTTTGAATAAAAAATACAAAAACAAAAGATCATATTCCTATCATGGGGAAATTTACAGTCTCTTTTAAATAAAATATGTACATAAAAAATTATTTCTCCATAGGACATGTGCCAAATGAATGGACGACATGATATTTGTTGGAAGAGTTCAGAGGCTTAGCCGGGGTAGTTGGGACGATTTCATGGAAGACAGAATTCAGGCTGGGACTTAGAGAATGGCTATGCATTAGGAAAGGATAAAAAAAAGGGTTGTTTTTGTTGGAGGGACAGAGTGATCAAGCGTCACCATGTTCTGTGCGAGGTCAATAAACGAGCAATACTCTAGAAATTGTTCGGAAAGGCAGGGCCTTATCCTTTCTGCTGTATTATGTATAGACTATTACTAGACGGATGAATCATGTTTTTCTTACTAGGATGGGAGCGAGAAGAAGGAAAGGCTGATTAGGAAGCACAGACTGCTGTGCAGTGCATGGCGATCGCATGCCCTGCAGATACGCGGTGCTCGGCCCACACAAAGCGGCACGCCAGTCCTGATGGGGCCTGACTCAGAGTGACAGCATCAGGAACGAAAAAGAAGGAGACATGTCTGAGAGACTGAAATAACTGAAGCGTTGTCAAACATAGCTTAATTGGTAGTAAGAAATTAAAGGCCAGCTCGGTTTAATCTGTCATTTCCCTAATAGCATTTTAGGCTGAGCTTTTGATGTTTTAATTCCCAAAACTAACTTGTGAGTTTCACGATGAGGTTGGCTCAGGGGGCGATATATTTTTGCTCAAAGGCTTTTTTGATGAGCCTTGAGAAACAACTACTCCATACTTCTTTCATTTGTAAGCTTGACCCCATGTGGAGGTAGGGGCCAGGCAAATAAATAACAAGAATAAGAACGTCTTTATTCCTCTCGCATTCCCTTGACTTTGTCTTTTGTACCAGGGCAAACTGGAAGGGGACATTGAAGCATTAATATGGTTGTGTGAGGCGCTCACAGTGGCCCCTGAGGAACAATTTTCAATACATTAAACTGTTTTGTTAAGAAAGTTTGCAACCCAGCTCATTTGACTCCATGCCTCTCTAGTAAGAATCAGCAGCATCAAGTTGCTCAAAGAATATTCACTAAATCTAAATAAATATGAGAATTTTACAAATTTTCCACAAAGATTCATTGGGTACCTCTTGGGCGGCTACCTCTCTTGAATGTCTTCCTGGCAAGGAAATTGGTGTTCAATAAATACTGGATGAAGAATTAATGAATTGATGAAAACTAATGTTTCAGGAGGCTAATTTGCTGATTTGAGAGGAAGAAGGCCAGAAGCAGGGAAAATTTTTGTCGTAATCCAGACCTTTGGTTATGAAGGCTTAAATGCGAACACAAAGGAGAGCGTGGGGTGGGGGGTGAAACTCTGTGGGGACAGTCAGAGGTACGCTGTGGCTCACTGTCTGTATAGGGGAACTATTAAGATGTAGGAGAAGAAAAGAATCAAAGATAATTGGGTATTTGAATCTCAGTAGGAGTCGGCAAGTTGATGGGAGTGAGCAGAAAAAGCATTATTGATCAACAGGTTTGCTTCAGATCACGGTAGAAGCCTTTGCAAGGATGATCCTGGCAGAGGAACTCTCCAACTGGTGTCTGGACAGAAAGTGTCCTCGATGGATGCATTAACGGAAGTACGCACGTCATTAAGATTGACGTGTTATAATGCAAAATCAACCATGATAGGTCAAAAGAAAATCGTCTGTTTCATGGTCATCCAAAAGTCAAATTTCTTTTGAAAGACTGGCGAATTTTATTTAAATCCAGAGTACATGCAAGACGACCGCTACAACAAATTCAAGATCGTACTGCATTCACAGGGTGTCCAAACCACGGACAACATTGTTCTAAAGTGTTTCTCCATCTTTTTTTAATTATCATCCCTTAAGGAGCTTTTGTAGACAGCTTGAGAGGGATGGTATTTGGAGGTAAGAAAAACTGATGAGTTCACCTGCAGAAGAGCGTAAAGAGCAGAAACCTGAGAATCACACCGAAAAGAGGGGTAGAAAGGGAGGGAAACATGAGAAACAGACTTGACATATTTAAAGGACTGAGGGTATAAGATTTGCAAGTCACTGAGTCAGGGGAAAAGAGAGCTTTAATGAGGAGGTAATAATTATCAAGTACTAAATAAAGATGCAAGAGAAAAAAAAAATCAAGAAAAGACCATGGGATTAATACTTCATGAACTGGACTTATAAAATTTATGTCTGTCTCCAGTTATGGCTCATTCATCACTAGTCAGATCAGTTTTACAAATTAAGTACAAATAATTGCCTGCTCTTGGTTATTTGGTGCTATGCATATATATTTTAAATAGAGCTGTTTGGTTTGTGGCTCTCACTATGCTGTACTGACACTGGGTAGCTTTATCACAAGGATTTAGATAGACAGTCCCTTTCTCAGTAGTTGAAGGCTGCTTATTGTTAGCATCAAGGAAAACATGGTCCATTTAAGGTCGAGACATATTTTCAGCAGGAACTGGCAGTTCACTCATTGGATGGCTAACAAAGATTTTTCAGTGTCAAGACCAAGGGCGGCTGGTCACTCAGCTCCAACGTGCAGGTAGCCAGTGGGCTCGGCGGTGAGGCTGAATGGGAGTGAAGACACATTACCAACCACAGAGATTTTCAGGCCACTGCTGTGTGGGATTTTGTTTATGGGTCAATTTTGCAAACAACTTCCCTCAGACCGAATATTCAAGTAAGTAAAGCCTGGACATAGTTACGTAGGTAGTTCTGTGTGTACACTGAGTCCTGGACTTGAGCGGATCTGAGCGACCACCGAACCCAGGCTCACCCGTCACCTCCTGCCCTGCCTGCGATCCATCCGGCTTCACAGTGTCACTAACAGATGCTCCGACTGTCCGTTTGATCTTTTCCAGCAAAGGGTCGCACACACCACTGTGAGAAGTCCTTTCTGATATTAATAATCTGTATCTTAGAACGATTTTAACAATCTCCTAAAACTTACAGTAGGATAATGCTTAAAATAGAATACCTACTGGCCACTATTCTTAGCACCATATATGAGTGTGTGTGTGTGTATAGCACTCTATACATGTATTCAATCTTCTCTTTAACCCCATGGATATTATGGTCACATAATAAAGTAACAAAGTAAATGCTATTAATATCCATATTCTTTAGATGAGGAAATTATGGCATTGATCAGTTATGTAATCTTCCTGAGGTTAAAGAATTTGAACTAGCATCTGAACTCATAACCGGTTTGCTTTAATGCTTACTCTTTCTTGTTGGTTCTTCAGATATTTGAGGACGGCATTCCCTAAGCATCCTCCCTGAGAATTCTTTTCCCAGGCTCGCCGTTTGCAGTTAATGGAACCATTTTTCTCACGCCATGGCTGTGATCTTTTAGAAAAGCATAATGCAGTTTGTCATTGTCTATCTTAAAACTAGTGCTCAGAACTGAATACGGCTTTAGCTACGGTCTGACCGATGCGCAGAATTGTGTGGAATTATGCAATAGTGAGGTTCTCGAATCAGTGTGCAAGGTGAACGTCAAGTACAGCCAAAATCACCCTTGAAAAAGCTCTTAGCTGGAACTCCTAGTGGAGAGTACATATGATATTGTGCGTACCGTCCCATACCGAAATTCTTCTGTTCACTAAAATCTGAGAACCACTGCGCCCGACTCAAGAAGGAACACAAGGGAAGTCGATACGCGGGTGCCGGCCCATTAAAGACATTCTGCTTTTCAGGTAATAGTCACATTCCCAGTGGCGAATGAACGATGGGTGGAACGTGCTTAACTATCCTGTTTACTCACAGCATTACTTCATCCTGATGAAATGTTCAGCTCTACAACTTCCCATATGTTAATATATGTGTGTCACAGTGAGGATCAAACAAGGATGGAGAGAAGGGTAATTCTGAGAATCAGTGTGTAAGTTCAGTATAATGTCACAGCAGGCTTTAGCACCCAACAGGGGAAATATCACCCCCCGGGGGCAAAAATTGATTCTTGTGGGGCAAAAACATTCACTCTTTTTCGTATTTCATTTTTTAACATTCGCTTTATCCTTAATGTTCTAAAGATACTATTTGACTAGTTACTCATAATGCTAAGTCTGTCTTGCAGAAATTTTTCTAGAACACACACATATGTATGTGTGTGTGTGTGTGTGTGTATACCCTACATGTGAACATATACCTATATATACCCTATGTGTCTGTATACACATACTTTATACACATATATATTTTTAGTTATATTTTTAATAGTCTTGTTCAACAAGTGTCCTTCCAGGAAGCTGATGTTTAAGATTATGAAAAGCAAGATTAAAAGGTCCAGCATATTCTTTAGTATAAGCTACAGATGTGCAAAATTAATAAAGAACTGATTTCTTAGACAGAAAACGATTTTCATCGCTTGAGGATATCTGAATAAGAAAGAGAAAGAACCAAAGCGTTAGCTGTTAAATGTGAAAATTTTAGTTCCAGGGCCACTGAAATCTAAGCAGCATAGGTCACCCAAAGAAAATTTCCTAATGTCCTCATATGAAAAAGGCAGATTTCTGGTCTGTTTTGCCTTAGGCAGAAAATTCGAAAGGGAATACTGTGCTTCAGACGCTCGTCAGTCACTCAACCAAATACTTTAAATATCTGCGATGAGCAAAACAATATACTAATCTAGGTTCTCCTACACTCAGGCTTTTCCCTTGGATCAAAAATCACAAAGAGATAGTCAATTCCGGTAATGAAATTTATGCATTAAAGAATAAAGCAAACTATCAACGAGTGAAAATTACTGTGATACCAGGAAAATACATTTAAATGGTGAGAGCAATGGATCAAAAAAAGTCAATAATATATAGAGGATAATTATAAAAATGTCTAACCACTGTGCTATACGTCTGAAACTAATAGTAAAGAATATTGAATGTCAACTCTAACTGAAAAATAAAAGTTAAAAAATACATATGGAATATAATGTAATGTAGTGATTGCGAG
>NW_011888902.1:2182326-2186232 GCF_000151845.1 Pteropus vampyrus
GTGTAAGTTCAGTATAATGTCACAGCAGGCTTTAGCACCCAACAGGGGAAATATCACCCCCCGGGGGCAAAAATTGATTCTTGTGGGGCAAAAACATTCACTCTTTTTCGTATTTCATTTTTTAACATTCGCTTTATCCTTAATGTTCTAAAGATACTATTTGACTAGTTACTCATAATGCTAAGTCTGTCTTGCAGAAATTTTTCTAGAACACACACATATGTATGTGTGTGTGTGTGTGTGTGTATACCCTACATGTGAACATATACCTATATATACCCTATGTGTCTGTATACACATACTTTATACACATATATATTTTTAGTTATATTTTTAATAGTCTTGTTCAACAAGTGTCCTTCCAGGAAGCTGATGTTTAAGATTATGAAAAGCAAAATTAAAAGGTCCAGCATATTCTTTAGTATAAGCTACAGATGTGCAAAATTAATAAAGAACTGATTTCTTAGACAGAAAACGATTTTCATCGCTTGAGGATATCTGAATAAGAAAGAGAAAGAACCAAAGCGTTAGCTGTTAAATGTGAAAATTTTAGTTCCAGGGCCACTGAAATCTAAGCAGCATAGGTCACCCAAAGAAAATTTCCTAATGTCCTCATATGAAAAAGGCAGATTTCTGGTCTGTTTTGCCTTAGGCAGAAAATTCGAAAGGGAATACTGTGCTTCAGACGCTCGTCAGTCACTCAACCAAATACTTTAAATATCTGCGATGAGCAAAACAATATACTAATCTAGGTTCTCCTACACTCAGGCTTTTCCCTTGGATCAAAAATCACAAAGAGATAGTCAATTCCGGTAATGAAATTTATGCATTAAAGAATAAAGCAAACTATCAACGAGTGAAAATTACTGTGATACCAGGAAAATACATTTAAATGGTGAGAGCAATGGATCAAAAAAAGTCAATAATATATAGAGGATAATTATAAAAATGTCTAACCACTGTGCTATACGTCTGAAACTAATAGTAAAGAATATTGAATGTCAACTCTAACTGAAAAATAAAAGTTAAAAAATACATATGGAATATAATGTAATGTAGTGATTGCGAGCATTCAGAATCATCCGGGTTGAAATTCCCATTCTGCCACTGACCTGCTGTGTGACATTAGACAAATCCCTTATTCTCTCTGTGCCTCAATTTGCATATCTGTTAAATGGGCATCACAATAAGACCTTTTTGATAGACTTCTTCTGAGGATTAAATGAATGCATTAATCTCTGATAAGTACCTGACTGACTATCAGGAATAGTAAAGAATTCAGTAAATGCTAGCTGTTGCTGCTGCTACCACTACTACTATTATTATCATTATATTTAATAATGAAATCTAAGAAAAGGTGACTCTCAAATGTAGTTTGTACTTGGACCAGAACCTGTGGCACTCATTCAGACTGTGGCCCGTATGACAAAGCAACCCTCCTCCTCTTTAAGGAGAATTAGCCCTGTGATTCTCTAAAAGACTGCATTTCTTAAAGAAACTCATATTCTAAGGTCTTAATCATTATATTTGAGATTCAATAAAATGGCCATATTTAAAAACCTTTTTTTTCTCGGACAATAAAACTAACATTTTTCCTACAGTAGAATGGCCAAATGAACGTGTGTACATTTAACTTGATTACACAGGCTTTTTTCTTATCTTTTTTACTGAAATGGTGTGAGGACAATACATAAACTACAGAGATCAGATGGAGTTTAAAATCCAATCCTGTTAAATGCAATTACTGCTTCCCCTTAGATTTCAAAGCGAGAATATGTTACTTAAGAGACTGAATCTGTGTGCTATGCATGCAGCATTTCCCGGTTCCCCTGTCATATTTAGAATTTCAGTGGGAAATTTTTGTATTTCCGTGGGTTCCGGTTTTTTGGCCAACGCTCAAGTATCTGCCACAAAGAAAGGAAAGGGATCTGGATCCAGGAGAAAGACGTCTGGAATGTGAATAAGGCGGGAGGCTGGGGTTCTGGATCCCGTTTGCTACTCACTTGGCAGATCTTTGAGAAGCAAAGGCAAATGGCTCTACCTCCTAGGCTTCAGTTTGCTCACCACGTGCAATCGCGAATTTGGGCAACATGATCCGTCACTGACAGCTAGAAAGTTCTGATAGTCACAGTGCTTTCTTAGACGTTTCGTACCTATTATAAAAATTATTATGTTCGTAGTAGAGACCAATAAGAATGTACCGTTGACCCCTGGACAACATGGGGATTTGGGGCACCAATCCCGTGCAGTCGAAAATCCACGTATCACTTTTGACTCCCCTAAAACTTAACTACTAATAACCTACTGTTGACCAGAAGCCTTACTAATAACATAAACAGCCAATTAACATATTTTTTGCATAGCACATGTATTATATACTGTGTTCTTGCAATAAAGTAAGCTACATAAAAGACAATATTAAGAAAATCATAAGGAAAATAAATTTTCAATACTTATTGAAAAAAATCTGTGTATGAGCAGACTCGCATAGTTCAAACCCATGTTTTTCAAGGGTCAACTGTATTACTGACGTGATTGTTTTTGGCGATTACAGCTAAAAGCTATCGAACGTTTCCTGTACAGGATATTAGGTTAAGCACCTTACAAATATGACCTCAGTTCAATTAATTCTCACAACAATACCGCGAGATTATGACTATGTTTGTTTTATACACAAGGAAATTGAGATAAATAAGAGCGAAATATAACGACGAAAACAAATAGATGCCTACCCATATGCATGATTTCCTTCATCCCAAACAGAATCTCCGAGTTTTAGCTGACCACTTAACACACACACACACACACACACGGGCACACACATGGGCATGCACACACACACAACAAACAAAATCCTCTTCCCAGCTTCCCTTGCAGTTAGGTGTGACCATGTGACAGTGTTCTGATCAATGGGCTGTAAAGAAAAGTGTGCAGCAGCTTTGGGAACCTTCCTTAAAGACGATCGTGCTTTTGCTGTGTCCTCTTTCTTTGTTTTCTATCCTGCCAGGAACGCAGACAAGATGTGTGAGGCCCTAGGTGCCACCTTCGATCATGAGGAGGCGGGCCAGCCACATCCTGGGGGTGGCAGTGCAGTCTCTGAGGTCACTGTGAGGCTGAGACTCTATACTCGTCCCTTAATAACTAGCTCTAGACTTTGAGAGAGAGAAATAAAACTGTCTAGTATACACCAAGGACATTTTGGGTTAGGATCAAACCCAATCTTAACTAGCAGGAGTATACTGCCCAAGGTCACACAGCCAGAGAACAGAAGAGCTGGGGTTGAAAGCCTGGCTTGCCTGACCAGAGAGGGCACAAGGGCATTGCCATAGTGTTATGCTAAACCTAGAAGTAGGACCTTCACTCTGTAATAGGAGATATTTAAAACAGGTATACTTGATCCCGGATCAAGCTAATACTTTGTTTTCAGTTAGTCTGTCTCTCTAATTATATTTGACTCTGGCTGATATTACATTGAGTTCTATACCCCGAGCACATATACACACGGTATTTGGCAAGAGAAAGGGTCTCGTGAAGGCCAGTTTAACCTTAAATTTTTGTTGCAGATGCTTGGAGGTAGATAATGTACACCAAAGCTCTTAAAAAATTAGATTTGCATAATAATGATTTCCTCCAGCCTTCTTTATTTGCATGAAGGGAGCCGTGCCTGAAGGGTTTGCTCTAGGTCATGCTAGGGTCTGCAGCTGCTCATGGAAGCACATTGCTGCGGGTCCCGTTACATTGCCTGCATCATTCAAGCAATAAAGCCATTTAACATTTCTTTGGCTATTTTAAATAAATACATTTTGGATATCGATTATCTGTAAAATACCTCAATTCTACACTCAGCATTGCAAATAAGATAATAATGAACGATATACTCTGTCTTTGAAGATACAGAAAATGGGC
>NW_011888902.1:2186282-2188227 GCF_000151845.1 Pteropus vampyrus
GAGCACATATACACACGGTATTTGGCAAGAGAAAGGGTCTCGTGAAGGCCAGTTTAACCTTAAATTTTTGTTGCAGATGCTTGGAGGTAGATAATGTACACCAAAGCTCTTAAAAAATTAGATTTGCATAATAATGATTTCCTCCAGCCTTCTTTATTTGCATGAAGGGAGCCGTGCCTGAAGGGTTTGCTCTAGGTCATGCTAGGGTCTGCAGCTGCTCATGGAAGCACATTGCTGCGGGTCCCGTTACATTGCCTGCATCATTCAAGCAATAAAGCCATTTAACATTTCTTTGGCTATTTTAAATAAATACATTTTGGATATCGATTATCTGTAAAATACCTCAATTCTACACTCAGCATTGCAAATAAGATAATAATGAACGATATACTCTGTCTTTGAAGATACAGAAAATGGGCATTATTTGTGGATAATTTAATTTCACTGCTCAGCATCCCAAGAGAATGAATTGAAAAGCTGCTGAATTCATTAAGAGTTCACAAGATGAGCAGATATGATAGAAATCTTGGTAGTATCCTATATAACAGACATAATCATATGTCATTAAAAACTTTACTGGTCAGCAGCTGAAAAGAAAACAAAGCTATTGAACTTAAGAGTAAACTTAACAATAAATATACTGGACTTTTAGGAAGAAAACGTCAAATTTTCTGAGAGATTTAAAGGATAATTTAAATTAATGAAAAGAGATTAAATTCTTCTATAGGACAAGTGAATATTGCAAAAGTGTTGGCTTTTCCAAATTAATTTATAGGTCATGTCATTCTGATCAAAATTGTGTTAGAATTTTATGAGATCAAAATAATTTTAAATATTTTAAATAACACATTAATAAAAACAGTTAAGATAATTTTAAACATTAAGAATAATGAGGGCTTTAGATTTTGAAATATACTAGAAAATAAAATCATTCAGCGTGATATATATAAATATATAGGTGGACCAAGAGTACATGTAACGACTCAGTAAATAATAAAGTGGCATTAAAAGAGATAATTACCAAATTCTGAGCTTACTAAAAATTCAGTGTCAAATTAGGAAAACATAAATATAGGTGAACGAATATATGTCACGTTTCTGGATGGGAATGAATTTCCAAGCACAAAAGCAGTAAAACATACAACGGAAGGAAAAAGGAATAGATTTGACTCTATAAAAATTTAAGACTTTTCTATGTCAAACAAACAGTATAAAATTAAAAGGAAAATGAGAATTCCCACCCTAGCATGGCAGCGCGAGGAGCCCTGTGGAGCCAATCTCCAGCGAAACAAGCATAACTGTTGAAAATTATACATATAATAAAAAAAAAAAAAACCCCTACCTTTTAAAGACTCTGGCAGTTGTCCTAAAAACATGTAACAAATGAAGAAATATTTATTCAAGAGACTCTACTAATCTTAGCAAGAACAGTGAGAGTCTGTGGGATGTGGTCCACGACTTGCTCTGTCCTCCCTACATCCCAGCTCAGCTTGATGGAAGCTTCACTGTGGGCCAGATGTGGCCAAATACACAGGACCCCCTCCCTCTCCCCTCAGCTCCCGATCTAGAGGAGAAGTGTCTTACCAAGGAGAACAGGCTATAGCATTTCTCATTCCCTTCGATCCTGAGATGAAGAGGTTAAATTCCTGGTGAGTGGACCAAGAGGTTGGGGCTACCTCCCCATGGCAAGTGGATAAAGTTGAGGCACCGACTGCCCTCACCTCAGGTCCCTTGTAGTCACGAGGATATGTGACGGGAGAGGAATCTATCAAGACTAAGCCTGCCATCCCGCCCAGTGCCCGCAGCAGTGGCTCAGAGATTTTTGCCAAGGGGAAGAGGCAGAACGCAGAGAGCCTCGAAGCTCTGTTTATTTAAAACAGAGTCTTGAGAAGATCAAGCCTTTGGGCGTTCTTAGAAACAGTAGCTTAAGAGCAATGAGCAAAAC
>NW_011888902.1:2188277-2193183 GCF_000151845.1 Pteropus vampyrus
AGTGAGAGTCTGTGGGATGTGGTCCACGACTTGCTCTGTCCTCCCTACATCCCAGCTCAGCTTGATGGAAGCTTCACTGTGGGCCAGATGTGGCCAAATACACAGGACCCCCTCCCTCTCCCCTCAGCTCCCGATCTAGAGGAGAAGTGTCTTACCAAGGAGAACAGGCTATAGCATTTCTCATTCCCTTCGATCCTGAGATGAAGAGGTTAAATTCCTGGTGAGTGGACCAAGAGGTTGGGGCTACCTCCCCATGGCAAGTGGATAAAGTTGAGGCACCGACTGCCCTCACCTCAGGTCCCTTGTAGTCACGAGGATATGTGACGGGAGAGGAATCTATCAAGACTAAGCCTGCCACCCCGCCCAGTGCCCGCAGCAGTGGCTCAGAGATTTTTGCCAAGGGGAAGAGGCAGAACGCAGAGAGCCTCGAAGCTCTGTTTATTTAAAACAGAGTCTTGAGAAGATCAAGCCTTTGGGCGTTCTTAGAAACAGTAGCTTAAGAGCAATGAGCAAAACCGTAGGTCAGTCAGTCAGCTCACTGGAGAGAACAGGGAAGGAGACAGCAAAAGAGGGTCCTTTGGGGCCCAGAAAGTCTCAGAGGCAGGCATCTAACACTCCCCTTACCCAAATGGAGCTGGATCCGGCCACAGAGCAATCCATGCCCCCAGGGCACTTGGGAACTCTAATAGAGTCATCAGTTGGTGATGAGTGAAACCTAACAGCTTCCAGTCATATGAAATGAGACAGACTAACAGAGTGATCAGAATCAGGGACAGCCCCTGACCCTTCCTTGTTGGGTAGCCCCAAAATACCCAAGCCATGAATTTAGTCTAAAGTATTCTTGATTGGTCATCTCTCCAGAGCCTTAACAGAAGCCAAGGCAAATTCACTCTGGAATTTTCTCTAGGTCTCAATAGATTCTTAAAAATAATTTTTCAAAGAGTCTGGGGATCTCACAGTCAAAAATGACTAAGTGTACCTCGTGCTCAGACCTTGATTTCTAAATACTCGGCCTTGTCTTTTTTTTTTCTTTTTTTTTTTTTAGGAAATAGGGTTCAGTGGGGGAAATCGCTGGACCCAGGCCTGGAGCAGAGAATATAAACATTGAGTCTGCAGTATTTTTTTTGTATCAGAAAGTAGTCTATATGAAAAGGTCACTAAAGCCAGCTTAAAGGGTTTTTTTGCCAGGTAAATCAAGCATCTTAAACTTAAGCATCAAAATGATTATTTGCAGTAATAAATGATATTAGATAATCAAGAGTTCATGTTGATAATGAAAAATATAAATAAGCAAATAAAGTGAAGAAGCTTTATTTTCGTTCATTTGTGTGTATTCTATTAACTGTCAGATGACTAATAAACATAGAAAGGATGACAAAATTAGAAAATCGCCATTTTGCAACCACTCTAAGAATAACTGATTTGGGCAAGAATTGTCGATGGATACCAAAGCTACTGAGTGAAAGTTTGTTGGGTAATCAGATATTTAGTCTCAGAGCATCTTCCCACAGATTATTTATTAATAAGGAAGATATAAAAGATACCTTTAGACTGCAAAAATTGGAACATCACCACCTTAAATACGCGATCAGAGTTAACATCTCTAAAAATAAGACCGACTGAAATCACGTCCCTCTTGATGGACACAGATGACTTATGTCATATTCCTGCCGAAAATGCATAACCTGAAACCAGCCAAGGGGAACCAACCAGACAAAGGCAAACCGAGGGACATTCAACACCACAATTAGACTACCCTCCCCTGTGAATTCTGCTTCCTTCTCATCTCTCCCATTCAATAAATCATCTCGTTCTGCGGATTTCACCTCCTAAATATCGCTAGACTTCATTCGCTTCTCTCCATTCTCTCAGTTACATCATGTCAGCTAATTGCTAAAACAGTTGCTGGCCCTGTTCCCCTTGAATCCATGCTTCACAGGTTAGCCTGAGTGATCCGTCTGTAGTTTAAATCTGATCACGTCACTTCCCCGCTAAAAAGATATCTGTGGCTTTCCGTGGCTATTAAAGGCAGACTCTTAAAATCTGTTTCACAAAGCCTGTGCTGACCCAGCTCCTGCCCTCTCGCTGTATCCCTTGATATCTCTCTATTGCCAACATCTTATTCTTTGCATTTGCCACGTTCCTTAATTTGCAGATTCTGTTCTGTTTCGTGCAGGATTTTATCCGTATCTAGAACGTTTTCTCCTTCTGTACTTCTGACCCCACTACTTTTTGAGACTAACCCCTCCCTTTCGTACTTCGGGTCCTAGCTTAGAAAGGATTTACTCCGAGAAGCTTTCTTTCCCGTACCACTCTCGCCTCTCCCCGAGTCTAAGGCACCTGTTCCTTCTGTGTAAAGCTGACACACCTTAAACCTCCTTCGATCTCAGCACTGAGCCCTTTGTCACCTCGCGTTTAAGCTTTAGCTCCTCTAGTCGGCTGTGAGCTTCACAGGGCAGAGACTGCATCTGTCTTGGTCACTGTGTTATCACCCAGGGCCACCGCGATGTCTGGGACGTAGTCGAATTTTGATCAAGCGAGCGGAAAATATTGTTGCAGACGGAGGAGAAAAGGGGCATTTTAGAAAATCGTAGTAAATGTCCTAAACGGCACAAATTGCATGATGCTAACCTCAGGGATTGTGATCTCAAGATGATACTTAAAGGCTGAGAAGTGACTTCCTGAACTTTCAGTGAAAAAAAGAAAAATATCGTCAGGGCCCATGTCTTAATTTCTAAACACCATGCTATAATAAAAGGAACCGGGGCTCCTTGGAAAAGCAATCGATTCCAGAATTGGGACAGGAAAACATTAAGATAAGCATGGAACGTCTTATAAAGCCTGAATGCAAAAAAATGAGGTAGAGGGATTAAGAAGTAAGTGAAAATTGGCAGTTACAAAATAGTGACAGGGATGTAAAGGGCAGCATAGGATATAGTCAATAACATCGTGATAACGCTGCAGGTTTCGGGTGGGCAGGAGACTTACTGGGGTGATCGCTGCGTAATGTATATCGATGTCTAATCACTGTGATGTATACCTGAAACTAATGTAATATTGTATGCCAGCTGTATTTTAAAAAGAAATTTCAAAAATTTTTAAAAACAAGGGCATGTTGAAAGAACATAGGAGCCAACTGAAAGACATCCCATTGGCCAAAGCTGGGATAACTGAAAAAACAAAATAAATAGTATTGAATGATAGCCCAAAGAATAAAATAAATATCCACAAATCCATGCCAATATAAATTAATTAAGTGAACAAAGACATGGGGAGAAAGCCTCTCACAGAATGCATACGGAAGAATTCTAATTAGTAAATGTAGAAGAAATGAAGGAAACAGAACATCTCCATTAGGTAAACACTAGAGTAATAATTGTTATAGGCAAGAGCCGTCAACGAATCCCCGAATCAATGGGTAATGTTTGAGGGGGGAACAGACTATTTATACAGTCTCACAATATTTTCTTCAACATACACATTAATTGCACAGGAAAAAAATCGTGACTTTAGATTTGAGAAACGTGGCAAATACCACCTCAGCCAATTAATATACTGAAGAACACACAACATCACCTGGGTGGTATTTTTATCAAAAATGCATAACTTCAACCTAACCATGGGAAAATATCAAACTGAAATTGAGGGGCATTCTGCAAAACAACTGTCCAATACTTTTCAAAAGTCTCAACGTCATATTAGAGAAAACTAAGAAAACATGACAACCTAATTCGATTCCGAATCTTGTGTTGGATTTTGGCACAGAAAAAAAAAAAAAGATATGAATGGAAAGCAAAATCTAAATAAAGCCTGTAGGTAGATGAATAGCAGAGAGAGAAATGGTTGTCTTAGCAACCAGATTATTGTGGAAGAAGGCAACTGTTTGCAAACACATGAGAAAGTACATTAGAGGTGCAACAGTTATGAAATGAAACATAATTTTCAAGGTGTTGAAATGTCTGTCCATTTATTTCTAAATTGAAATGAGTCCTTCAGGATGCCTGCCACTTGCCAAAGTGCCAGGTGCCTCATAACGGTCTTTTTTATTTCTGGGTTTGTCTTTCTCCCTTGGATTGTACCAGAGTCCATGGCTTACGGGGTTCAGCGTTGTCTGTTTGTGGTGGGGTGACTGTTGGTCCTTCTGCCACACAATACTGCTGCAGTGAGCTAACTCCCCAGATTTGGTCAGGCCTGGGGGCTCAGAGCGGTGCTCACTCTGAGCCTCGGCCAGCGGGTGCTTGCTGCACGCAGCCCCTGGGGTGCAGAAACTCTGGCCAGCTCCACAGGATTCCTGGGAACACCCCTCTGAGGGGCCGCTTGGGTCTGGGTCCCTGGGTACAAGTGAGGGCATAAATTATTCAATAAGCAAATGTCCCCTGCCCCCATCCCTACTCTCTGGTATCTTATCTCGTCCTAGGAAAGGTCCCTAGAGGTCAGGGCCACTTGCCTTCAGCACAGCCTCCAACTTCCCATCTTTGCAGACCTCCAGAGTCAGGGCGTGTGCATGTGCGTGTGCGTGTGCGTGTGCATGTATACTTCGTGTGTGTGTGTGTGTGTCTTTGTTGGCAAAGGGGATGTAATGATTACTTTTATGTGTCAACTTGACTGGGGCAGGTGCCCAGAAGTCTCACTAAACATCGTTCCGAATGGGTCTGTGGATGAGACCATGTTTGAATTGGTAAACTGAGGAAAACGGCTTGCCCTCTCTAAAGTAGGTAGACCTTCTCTGACCCATTGGAGGCCTGAATAGGACAAAGGATGGAATAAAAGAAAAATCACTCGCTCTGTCTGACTCTCCTGGAGCTGGGACGTCAGTCTTTTCCTGCACTTGGACTTGAATTTAAAACACTGGCTCTCCCGGGCCTCCAGCTTGTCAGATGCAGAACTTGGGACTTCCTGGCTTCCA
>NW_011888902.1:2193233-2211611 GCF_000151845.1 Pteropus vampyrus
GTGTGCATGTATATTTCGTGTGTGTGTGTGTGTCTTTGTTGGCAAAGGGATTGTAATGATTACTTTTATGTGTCAACTTGACTGGGGCAGGTGCCCAGAAGTCTCACTAAACATCGTTCCGAATGGGTCTGTGGATGAGACCATGTTTGAATTGGTAAACTGAGGAAAACGGCTTGCCCTCTCTAAAGTAGGTAGACCTTCTCTGACCCATTGGAGGCCTGAATAGGACAAAGGATGGAATAAAAGAAAAATCACTCGCTCTGTCTGACTCTCCTGGAGCTGGGACGTCAGTCTTTTCCTGCACTTGGACTTGAATTTAAAACACTGGCTCTCCCGGGCCTCCAGCTTGTCAGATGCAGAACTTGGGACTTCCTGGCTTCCATAACCATGTGAGGGGCTCCTTATAATACACCCCTTTATATATACACGCACACGTCCTATTGGTTCTATTTCTTTGGAGAATCCAAGCCAATATATGGCATTGTTTCTAGAATAGGCTTTGCCTGTCTGAAACTAAAAAAAAAGTCTATCAACTGCTTCTTGGGGGATAAGTTCTGGAATACCAAGCTGTCCTCATGAGAAAAATTAATTACAAATTGTAATTTAATTTTAAGTTACAAAGTACAGCCTAACACGCACAAGAGACAGAGAATAATACACAAATATCCAACTAAAAATGTTAATATTTGCTTTAGTAGAAAATTTCCTATCCGTCTTTTTACTAATGAGCAAATATCGACAAAACATGAAGTCATTATATTGTGAGATATTGCCCTTCTAGCCCAGCTTTCTATCCATGCACATGATTTCATTTTATTCTCATGTATTTTAAAAAGATAGCACATTCAAGAAAGAACGGAATTAAAAAATACCTTGAAGGAATTATACCTGAAAGAACTTGAAGTTATAAATAATATTTCTCTTCAAAATAATATTAACTCAGATTTTTCAAGTTTACCTTCCCATTAATGAGAGCTTTCTTTTTTTTTTTTTTTTTTTTTTTGCCAAAGTCCAGAGGCTGCAGGAGTTTCTTTTGATGACTCACTTCCTGTACCTTAAATGCTCTAAAGAAGTTATTTGAATTTATAATATTTTACTCACAGAAAAAGCAGTGCAGCAATTTATTCAGGGACCGGTGTCACTTTGCCCACATGTCTCCTGCACTTTCGGAAAGAGATTGGCTTCTGTGAGGGATAATTTAAAAGGAGAACTCCCTAAGCAGAGCCCATGACTAAGACTGAGCACATGTCAAAATTTTTTCCTAAATGAACAAGTCAAGTCGATTTACTCACCGAAATATGATCAACTCCATCCAACACCTTGTTCTGACATTTTGAAGTTGACTGACCAATGATTTGACAGAGATGACTGGCCCCACATCGTTAAAATGATTAATGTGTGTGAGTCGGGGCAGAGCCAAGCACTGCTGTTCCCATCCCTCAGACGAAGTGGGGGAACCCTTGGTCAGAGGCAGTCAACACACCCCGGAGTATTTTCTCTTGGCGTCACCAACTACAGAAAGAGAAACTTTCTTCAAGATTGATGAAAAGTAAGAGTAATTTCCTGAACCCCCAGTTCTTGGCTGAGCGTTTCCTGGAGTAAAACCTTAATTATAATTCAGATCCATTCCCTTTGATGTCCCAAACCAGGCTGATCGACTGTAAAGGTTACCACGGAGTTGACTAACGTCTCTGAATCTTGTCATCCTTTAATCATGGAAGACGAGCAGGAGATTTCCAGTATTGCTTACACATTCTCTTATCTCCTTCGGTTTCCTTTACAAAGCCCACAGTATTTCTGTGATGGTTGATTTTATGTGTCAAGCGGGTCGGCCCATGGTGTCTGGTCAAACACTAGTTCAGATGTTGCAGTGAAAGCATCTTATAGAAATAATTAACATTTACAATCGGTTGATCATAAGTGACTAAGATGTGGTTGGCTTCGTCCAGTCAGATGAAGATCATCAAAGCAACAAAAACCCCTGCAAATTTCCAGGAAAAGAAAATTCTGCCTCAACCCTGTAACACTGAAATCCTGCTTGAGGTTTTAGTTTGCCGGCCTGCCCATATGGGTTTCAGACCTGCCAGCCCCTATAATTGTATGAGCCAACTCCTTAAAATAAATCTTTTTCCTTAACAAAATCTATCTTAGATAGATAGATGGATTGATAAATAGATGATATGTATGTATATATGTATGTATGTCATCTATCTATCTGTCTGTCTGTCTATCTATCTACCTACCTACCTATCGATCATCCATCCATCCATCCATCCATCCATCCATCCATCCATCATCTTTCTCTCTCTCAACCCTGTTAGCTCTGTTTCTCTGGAGAATCCCGACTAATAAAACTCATTAAAGGCTTTTTTTTTTCTTTTTTAAAATTGTCTATCTCTAACCAAAACCAAAACCAAACGAAACACTTTTCCCTTTCCCAAAAGAAGTTATGCCATTTTACCTTAAAAAAATTAATTTCCTTATCCATTTGTGTGATGTTTAGATTTAGTTCTGTACATTAAATTCATCAGTGGGGCCGGGAAGCCACTCACGTTTTGATAGATTTTCCTGCTACCCCTTGGAACCTCACCATTTCGTGACATCAACCTGAAAACATCGTACATCTGACTCATCCCTCAGGGCCCAGGGAGAATTATCGGAAGCTTATACCATTCCTGATAAAGTGAGAAAAAAGCACACACGCAACACTGTAGTGTGCAAGGTGTGAGAGACGGCAGGACTCACGAGTGTCTCGCAGGTGTGAGAACTGTCACAGGTGTCTGATATCTGAGGAGTCAGGAGAGGAGGAGCGAAGGCCCTCACTTTCGATGTTACTCCAGCAAGATTTAAGGTAGTTGTAAGTATGTAAAGACTGCGCTGTGGCTAAAATAAAACAAAACAAAAAACAAACAAACGAAACCCCCAGCAATCACAATACGTATCATCATTGATCTTTTCCTTTCCCGACATTTTTTTAAATAGTCATTATTTTTCAAAATCTCTAAATAAATCGTTTGGTCTCGAGACGACTCCATGAAGCCAAGTCATGAATTCTTGAAAAGAAGAGACTGTATGGAAGCGCGTTCAGAAAGAACACTGACGGTTAGCAAGAAGCGATGTCACCGCGGTGCCTGACGGTCCACTTCTTAAGCTGTTCTCTAGTCTCAGTTACAATACGATGGAAACCACACCCACACGAGGCCTAACCTCCTCGTTTGCCGTTTTTGAACACGCCACTCTTTTCCAGCAGCATTTTCCGCCCAATCAGGCTAATTTTGAAGAGTACGTTTGAATATGAGAACAGGCATTTTAATCTGGAAGCATTCATTAGAAGCCTGCGTTGCTTCAGCAGCGCTCAGGGCAAGTGCTGCCTATACCCCTCCTGCCTCTCTTGAGGTTCTATTTGAGACAGAACGGAGAGCTTATTGAAGGTACAAATCCAGTAAACTACCACTTCTATAGTGTCTCTGCGGCTCAGCTTTGTACGTGACACCGAGGGGCTCACAAATGAAGAAACCAGTTGGTGGCCATTCATCCAGCGTCACCATAAATACCAGGTTGGTTCTTTTTGTCCATTTATCGCTCATCAATCAGTTACAGGGACTTTGTTTTGAGACACTTGTTGGACCGAGCCGGTTGGATTGGTATCAGAGATCCGGTTTAATTTCCTAAAAATCATAGCATCGGGGCAGCCAAGTGTGATTGCTGATAATGAATCTGAGTATTTACTTTTCCTACATCTAAACAAAAGAAAAGCCCAACCCAAACGTCCCCATTCCTGACAGTCTAACAATAAGTAAGTTAGCATGTGACACCTATGACTTCGACTTGAAAAATTTATGGCGCTTCTATTGACTCTTGTCCATTTTAAGAGTGCATGCGACTTCTTGAAAACTCGTTTAAGGGCATTGCCATGTGGTAAAACATGGGTATGTCTCATGACAGAAATGTGAGATTTGCTCACATACAAAATCAAAACGGATCATAAAACAGCCACTGAAACCTTTGGCCAATTGTCTGTAAAAGGAGACCCCCAATGACCTATAGCAGGAATATAGATGCAAAGTTGTGCTTTGCCTCATGCCCTGGGGAGGTTTTTGGCTCTAAGATTTTGTCTCCTTGCTGCCAAATGCGAAAGCCAAGTGCATTGCTAAAGCTTTAGACACATTTTCATCAATAAAATTTCTTATAAAACAGATCCTGCAAATGCTGAACTTATCTGCCAAATAGCCAATTAATTATTTTACATCCTGGTTGAACAATGAAATAATTTATGATGGGTAAAGCTTTTACCATCACAAATTAGTGCTCTGGAAACCACAAGGCCGAGCTTTCGATTAGCAAGAGGCATCACAATTAGGGATGAAAAGAAGCAATGTTGTGGGTTGGAAATTCTCCTCACAGAGAATAAAACTCTTGAGGAACAATGACCCAGTTAATTTGAGAGAGTTGGGTTTTTGGAAAAACAGATCCTTCTTAAAGGGAAAAGTTCAAACACTGCTCAGATGCCTAGATGCCTCAGACCTTCCCCTCCTGGAGCGCCCTTTCTTTTCGTAAATTGTAGCTATCAAATTTGGAGCATACTTGCCCATCCGGCATTAGTGTGTGTTAATCCCAGTTCGGACACCGTCCGTGCGTTCACTCTCTCACCGACAGTCACCATTTCCTGCCTTGGGTCAGTGGGGAATGGTGCCTCCAATTCTTTGAATTTTCCAGAAAAGAGAAAAAATCTGGGCTGAAATAGCACTCATGCAATTGATCTGACTTCTCAAGTTCAGGCCAGGTCCGGCAAAGAAGGAGAGGTCTTCTAGGAGGGCGTGTTCTGGGTTCCAGATGGCCGACTTGGATCTTAACGCAAGCCATTGGCAGAGGATGATGTCAAACTGAACGGGCCATGTGATTAAGTGCCATACTTGTTTCCCCAACCGGGGTGAAATCAACACCTGCAGGGAGAGGTAAGGAGGCGGCGGTTGGGACATGGAGCAAGACACCGTCTCTCAGGTGACAGTAGACAGAGGGACGCTGGAGGAATCTTCATTCGTGGATGAGATTCTTGAACGTTCTGACATCCTCGGATGCTTAAGCAGAAAGAGGAGGGGGCAAAATGCAAAATCTTGGATCTATTTCAAATGATATAATTGGGCGAAGCTTGAAATTGGAGAAGGTCGACCTGTCTTCTTGAGAGTCTCATGTCCCCAACGTCGTCGGTGGGTGTGTTTCCTTCCCTAACTCCAACGACTTCCGGAAAGTAAACTCGCCCCCTGCGAAAACGCCCCCTCTCAGCTGACTGCGCTGGAACAGAAATCCCCTGAGCTGAGGATTTCGATCCCGGAGTCACAGGGGCGGCTCCTGTTGGAGTTCCTGGAAGCCACACGTTTACATCAGAGAGAAAAATCTGGCTCGGCCTTTTCCTCTTGATGCGGTCCAGGATGAAATCCCATCCTGTCGGAAACTTGTAAGTAAAAAATGTTGGCAGGTCTCGGTGTGTGTGTTCAACACTGTACCTTCTCCCGTCCCATGCGAATGAAGGTTTAGCTCTGGTCTCGGGCATGCGTTTCTCTCTCTGTGTCGTTCGCCAAGTCAGAATCAGCCACGCTACTTCTTTGTAATCAGCCATGACAAAGACTCCCCAGAAAAACTCTGGTACGGTTTTCTCTTAAGCACAAACCCATCTCCTGTGATAACCCACTTTGAGATGGTCCGGGATACATGAGAAATTCACATTTGCAAATCAGAGGAATTAGATGGAATTTCACTTTCTTTCTTCAAGAGTGTTTGTTTTATTAGTAGAGTAACAATTGGTTCACTTCATAATATACTCCTTTAATACTTAATCACCACTTGATTTCTCTGCATCTGTTTTCCAGAAAAATGTTTGGAAACGCATCTCTGATGAACCGATTGGTAGTAAGTATTCTTTATGGAGTCAGCCATAAAGTCTTTGAAGGAAGTTCTTCCTAAAAATGGAATTGAAATTCAAATGTCTGAAAGACAAACCAAACCAAACGAGGTCGTCTACATTATAAGGAGATTGTGTTCCCAGAGAAATAAAAATGCAAGGTCTCTGACTTGTGCACGCGTTGACTTCCCTAGTCCCGAGGCTTCTTGGGGTCAATGAGACCCTTCTCCAGTGGGAAGGGACTTCTGCTCGTAGGCGCCAATTTTCCCCTGGGCCTGGGAAGTCCTCCAAGCGCCGACTGCAAGCCCTCACCTTAACTGCAGAAGTCAGGACTCAAAGTTGAGCGGAGTTTGACCTACACACTCCTCCCACTTGGATAGGCTGGGGCTTCTCGCCACCATTCCCAGTGACGTTTCAGACGACTGTTCAGGGAGCTCCCTTGCTATAGAGGGGGGACGAGAGGACAGGGACTGAGAGCTCCATTGATGTGATGAGTCCCCACCTTACGAGTTCTGCCTCCCCAGCTTCGCTAAACTCGCCATTTCCTCTTCCACAAACATACACGCTGCCTTTGGCATTCTGTAAGTAGAGGCTAAAAAACAATACACTACTAATTATAAAATATCTTGGTTCCCTAAGGGATCACGACCATCTCTTCCTGAAGTATGATGAAAGAGAAGTTTGAGGCAAGTATCCCACAGGGCCAGAAAGAAGGGTCGACTTTCAGCCCCGATTTCGTTATTGGCTTTGGTGGCTCAGGGCAAGTCTTTCCATTCCTGTGAGTCTTGTTTCCTCGTCGTTACTCCGGTCATTCCTACCTCGGTGGATTATTAAGAGATGATGTGTGGGAAAGCACCTAGTGTAATTCCTGGCACACGGTACTGGCTAAAAATAAATACTGAGTCTGACAAACTTGAATGACCAAAGGGCATTTTAGAATGGGTTGTTTTGTTCTGTTCGACATGCTGCATCGACTTACAGATATTCAGCTCTGTTCCATATTTTGGGGTGTGTGTGTGTGTGTGTGTGTGTGTGTGTGTGTGTGTGTGTGTGTTGGGGAGGGATGAAGGAAAAGAGGACAAAAATCCAAGGCCTCCTGATGGACTTTTCCCGCTTCTTGGCCATTTAGTGAATTTCCTGTAAGTAGCATGTCTTTATTTTTTATCTCGTAGTGTAATTTTGGATCGGAAAGGCTCCGAGAGGTGAGGGTAGGATCTTTTGTTTCGCAAAAGCCATTTTCCAGGTCAGCCTAAAAAGATGCACACCTCCGACAGACAGCCACAGCTGGCACGTTTCTGAGAGAAATGCCGAGAAATGCTGGGTGGTCAGGCTTGGCAGAGAGCTACCCCCCCCCAAGTTCCTCAGACCCTGGGCATCGAATGAAAAAGACCCCGAAAGTTCCGATGAGAGAAGCAGAAGATAACTGGGGTGAGTGTGAACTACGGTGTGGGTTCTCCAGAGAGGACACAGGGCAAGTGAGAGGTGGCTCTGTGGGCGGGGGGCATGGGAGGAATCACTCAAGACAAAAAGTATGTGAGAGCTGCATTCGGGCGTTGGGAATGAGGGTGTCGGTAATGACTGAGAGAGGGTACCTTTGGCAGCAAGACCCCCAGAGCTGTGACCGGGTCTCACAGACGAGACCTGTGCTATACGAAACGTGGACATCTAAGAAGGCAGAAGCCATTAGGAGGATAGGGCCCCCCCTCACCTGTCATAATGCCCTGCTTGAAGAGAGGACAATTTATTCCAGAAGAATATCATCTCTCTGAGTTCCCAGCCAGTCTCCTGGAGTAAGGAGCTGGGGGAGACTGTGTGCTTTGTACAGGATCGCAGAGAAAGGTGACAGGACTAATTTGAATCACTTCCATTTTAAATCAATCCGGCTCAGTCACATTGGAAAAAAATGGGGCATTCAGAATCTATTTGGAGCTTCAGTAACAATCGCCATTAATCGGTATCTTATTGTGATAAATCTGTGCCTT
This sequence comes from Pteropus vampyrus, assembly GCF_000151845.1. Classification (NCBI taxonomy): domain Eukaryota; kingdom Metazoa; phylum Chordata; class Mammalia; order Chiroptera; family Pteropodidae; genus Pteropus; species Pteropus vampyrus. The sequence continues at coordinate 2,201,115 of NW_011888902.1, forward strand.
TATGCCGAGAAGTTTCATAAGGTCAAGCCACATAAAGACACCTACGACGATGAAATCAAGAGCTTGTAATGAAAAGGCATATTTTGACTCGATATCTTTCTTTGGTTTTCAAAATAGTATGACCATTTTCTCCTTCAAATGGCTTTTTACATACACTCTTTCTTTCTGAGATTCAAATTATGCTTTTTAGATCCATTTACTGTGTTCCATAGTTTTCTTATTTTGTTTCTGTATTTTCTATTCTTTTTGGTTTCTGCTTTTACCTGAATTTTTTATTTTCCACTGATCTACCTTCCAGTCACTTATCCGCTCTTCCGCTGTGTCAGATCTGCTTCTAAACCTCACATCGAGGTCTTAATTTCAATTACTGCCATTTTTGATGCTAGCATTTGCATTTGATTCTTTTATTTATTTATTTTTTAACATCTAGATTCCAGTTCTCGGGTGAAATTTTCAATCTTACCTAAGTCTGATAACTCCAAAAATTAGGTCACATGAATGTCTGTTTTTATTTTATGCTTTAACCTTTATACTGTTTCCATATGCCTGTTACTTTTGTTCAATTGCGGATGGGTTGAATGTGGTAGATCACCTTAATCCAATCAGAGAGTGAGCTGATTTGTGGCTGGGCTTCAGTTTTTATAAAGTTCTAGATGTTGTTTATCCCTGCTTCTAGGGTACAGCCCTCTAGGGGTCCCCACTGAAAGCCCGGGGTGTTTGCTGAGGCCACTCTTGGTAAAACCAAGGGTACAGTATTTGTCTTGTTTTTACCATGTGACTCTAGAAAACTCTGCTTTTATCGTGTAGTTGTTTGTTTAATCACTTTCTCTAGAGCCTAGAGCAGCATAAGAATTCAACCAATGTCTTGAGGGGAAAAACCATCTGTGTCTCCCTTCTTGATAGAGCTTGGCCTCCAGATTCTTGGCTGCCTTGGTCGACCCAAACTCTAATATTTCTCTCTCTTGCCCCATGATATTGCTAAAGACTCCTGGCTCCTAACAGCAGCCATTCGCCAACATTCTCAGCCTCTTGTTTTTTACTGAGAATCAGCAAATGCTCCATGGGGGAAACACCTTAAAGAATGTCCACTGATCGCTCTGAGATGCCCTTAACGCCCCAGATGTTGCCTTTGCAACTCACTAATGACCTCGAGCCAAAAGCCTCTCCTTCTCCTGGGGAGTCTGCTGCAAATACTTAATTATAATTGAAGGTCAAAGTCAGGCTTGCGACGCCGTCAAATTACATGTGCGTAATGTTTACAAATTTGAAATCCAGTATTTTTCTTCTTCCTCTTTGTCTTCACCACTGGGTTTCCCTTGTACCATTAATTGGCATAACATGGACATACAAAGAACAAGCTACAAAGTTGGCAATTTCAGCTCAGCCCTTGTTCAAATAGACCAGGGTCTGGCCAGAGCTTTTGTCTAGTTAGTCTAACTCCACAGCCACACCCCAGATAGCCCAGAAATGCAGGCCACGGACCCCACACCGATGCTCCTAACATGACTGCTCAGTCTCCTTCCTCTGCTTTGTCTGCGGCCTGCTTAGCTCTGAGTCCTGCTCTGTGTCCCATCACCAGCCAAACTGTCACTCTTAGGACACTAGCTTAGTGTCCTAATGTTGTGTCCAGAATAACCAGACCCAACTTGAGTGCTCTTAACCAGGAGACAGTTTATTAGCCGGCGGCTGTCCTTGCAAAGGAGCAGCCTCGAATTGCCAAGATACAAGGTTTTTAAGCCCCAAATCCCATTCCTCATTCTGTCTTAAACACAAAGGTCCATCTTTCTCCAATTCATTACCTGTCAACCCACTGGTCAGGTGTGCAAGCGGGAAGTACAGAAGCAGAAAGCTTGTTGTTAGAATGTTATGTTCCTATGGGTGATTGCCTATGTTCCCATGGGCAATAGCCAGTGTTCCCATGGGCGATGGCCAAACAGTAATTTTCAGCTTATATACAATTGATTATTTTTCATGCCACGCAAGCAAGCAGGGTTACACAGGCTAAAACTGGCAGTTAGCGTATGAGCTCATTGTTACAAGTTTCATGATTAACAGAATGTGGTTAGGGGTTCCAGAAACTAGGCCTAAGTTATAAACTTCCTTTGTCCAGCTTCAGGTTTTAATTATTCTTTAACCCTTTCACATTTCAGCGGGCTATTACACTAAGTGTCCTTAGTGTCCTTAGTGTCTCCAGTTTAATCCATGGTGTTCTCAAATGATATTGGATTGGTCACCTCATGGATTGGACTCATCAAATCTTATTAAGCTTGTGAAAAAGATAAGTTTCTAGGCTTTGGCCGTAAATTCTGAATCACAGTTGGTCTGAGATGAACTCCGACAATTTGTATTTTTAGTAAGCACCCCAGGATCACCCCAAAACATCGCAGAGTATTCAGGATATCCTACCCTGGCTTGTACTCCCGGGCCTTGTACTTCGGCAGTGGCCAATTTCACCAGCTCTCAGGTCTGCCCTGAGAGTTTAACTAATGTGTTTTCGTTGTTGTTGTTTTGTTTGGGGGTTTTGTTTTGTTTTGTTTTTTACATGATCCCTGCCCTCTGGGGAAAAATAATCAGAAGATCATTTAGAATTATCTCCCTTAAAGGCAATGAGGACACAGCCCATTTATCCATGGTAGGTGGCAGGATGGAGGATTATGTGACATTTCGTCTTTGCTACTCTTGGACTCAGAATATTTAGAATGGGAGGTTCAACTCAGAAACACCTGCCCTCGATTGCACCCCCCGTGGCAGTCTGGAGAACCCCTTCTCGTCCAATACACTTAGTCGCGTCACGTCTTAAGCTATTACTCAGAACATTTCTAGTCTTCGTTTTACACTTAGGACCGTGAGCCAAGCCAAGAAGGCATTTTTGCGTTCCCCCGTCTGCTCCCGACCAGTACTGGAGGGACGTCAGCCTGCAAGTCGAGGGGATGTTATTTAGGGTGGCCTGAGGGGTAATAAGGAGGATTAATGGGATGAAATTGAGCAAAGGAAAATTTAAAGCAAACATCAGGAACATTTTCCGAAGATTGAGATCAATGATCCCGCGGAATTCGGATCCCAGGGGAGCTCGTAGGAGCCCTATTACTCGAATCAGTTCAAACCAGACTGGACCGAATATTTGAATATAATCCCACCTTGGCAGAGAGTAAACCTGTGATGGCTGGAAGACGGAAAAAATGACCTAATAGGTCTTTTCCATCCCTGACTTCTATGAGTCATCCAATGTATGCTGTCGTGCGTCACACAGCCGGCCAGACCCGGGTCGTTCGCTATACATTTCAGCCACAAAATCCTCAGATTCTGACGGTGCCGCTACCTCAGCACAGGCTGAGGGCTCCTTGGGGATTTCTGGTTAGTTTATAATCAATTAAATATCAGAAATGAAGGCAGAAGTCAGTCAGGAGCGGAGGGTGGTGAGTAATTGAGTTCTTTCTCATGCCCTGTGGGAGGCTCACGCTCAGCCCTGTGCAGACAGAAAGCTTTCCACTGCCTTGTCGTCTGGAACACCGCCCCTCGGGCCTGGCGGGCCCACGGGCTGTGCTGGGGACCTGCCTCCCGCCGCTGCTCTGGGCCTGCGGTGGCCTCTGCCGCAGCCACTAACCTTCGACCGCCTTCCCGTAAAGCTCTTTCCTCCCAGGTCCCTGCCAAGGGGACCCGGCACGCAGGAGCACCGCTCCAGGACTGCCAGCTGACGCAAGTCCCGAGCGTTTTCTTAAACAGTGTCGCTGTCTTAGCCGCAGCTTTCTGCTGCAAACACAAGCAGAGGGGGACACCTACAACCCACGCGAGCAGAACTTCTGCGCATCGACGGGGAGGGGGCCCAGGACCCACGAGAACTTTCCTTCTTGCCTGCGCCCCGCCTCGTCCCTCTTTCCAGAGGCTGCAGAGAGAAATGCACAGAGGCCATGACCAGACCCCAGGCCACTTCTCTAGGCCCTTCTAGGTGTTTCCTTGCCATTTCCCAGTCAGTCAAACCTGCAGAGGGGAGGGCGAAGCGAACGCGGCGTCCGAGGCCTCGCAGAGCCCGGTGAGCATGGCATCTGCCCTGGGCCCGAGCCACACGACCTTGTCCCTCCCTCTCCCGAAGCCCCAGCCTCCCCAGCTGCCGGTGGCTGGACAGCGCCGGGGGGAGGGAGCAGAAAGGAAGGCTGGCGACTGGTGCCGATGCGGGCTCGGGTCTCACGTTAGCTACACCCGACCTTAGCCACCCACTGGCCTCCCTGCCACCGAGGAGCGGCGGGCGGCATCCGCTGTCCTCCGTTGTGCATTTCTCCTCTCTCGCGTGTCGCTTTCTGTAACCTCGAGTCCACCCTAAACGCGCCTTGTGACGCGGTTTTGCCAGGCGCACGGGAAGTACGGGGGAGGCACAGAGCCCGGCCCGGGACTGCGACACCCACGGCGTCCGCTGGAGCATCCGTTCGACTCATCTCCTGAGCTGGCCTCCAGGTTGGGGCTTTTCATCTTCTGCCTTTCAGAGCGTCCCTGGCTATTATTCTAAGCCCTTCCAGCAGGTAGGGGGAGAAGGAGACGGATTTGACCAGAAACCCGTCTGATATCACCGCCCGAACAAACTTTAAACCCCTGTACTGTGCACTTGCCCCAGACGGTGTGTTTCTGCGTTAACTAGAAATTCTGCCTTTCTGGAGTGAAGCTTCTGCCCTGGGTGGGGGTTCCTTGGTGCGGCCAAGTTGGGGATGTCATGGGGTCCAGGTTCGTTTCCCACCTCCTTCCCCTGCCATTTCTTCCTTGGTGCCTTTGCTTTCAAACAGGCTGAGATGGGAAGGGAGGACTTGGAGGACTCGGTCACCTGTCCTCTCGCCGGCTCGCTGGTTGACCTTTTCCTGTATCGTCCCTCCTGTTCATTAACCAGAGTTAAGTGCCGCCCTGACCCAGAACCCAAGGCTCCTGCTCACTTATTTTGGTTCCTTCAGATAGTTCTTGAATCCATGGAAGCTTTGGGTTAGGAGCAACTTAAAAAAAAAAACAGTCAGAAAACCTGGACGTCACTGAAGTCCTTACCCCACTTTGTTCCAAGTAAAAGGGCCGAGAGAGAACCTTCGAGTCCTTAACCCGCTTCACCCCTTTCCCTGAATGAGACAAAGAAGATACCTAAAGGGGTTACGTTGCTGCCCAAAGTCCCACTGCGTAGGGAATTAGGATGAATTCTGGTCCGACGCGAAGCCCGCTCTCTTTCGTTTATTCTCAATTACAAGTAAATTCTCACTTAACATCATCGATAGGTTCTTGGAAGCTGCAACTTTAAGCAAAATGTCATTTAAGGAAAACTGTTACCACAGGCCCATTCATATAAACAAAAATTAAGTCCCTGTGGCCTGGCCGCTAAAACATCACCGAACTTCTAAACAAAGACCCCAAACATTTCTAAAATGAAACACTGCGTTCCACGCATGCATTTCAGAAAGACGAATGAAAACAAGCACGAGAGTTGTTCTCCAGGCCTCTGACTCCCTGTTCTGGGTCTCGGTGGCTGGAGTGTCTCCCAGCAGCTCCGGGCGCCAGGCAGGACCTGCCCTGGACAGGACACCACTCACACCCACCCACAGTCACGCGGACTCACACCCATCCACTGTCACGCGGACTCACACCTATCCACTGTCACCCACCCACTGTCACGCGGACTCACACCCATCCACTGTCACCCACCCACTTGTCAGCGTCGACACGCCGTGCCCCCAATGTGTACATCTTTGGGACAAGGGAGGACACCGGAGTCCCCAGAGAAAACCCGCCCAGACGTGGGGGGATGTGCCAGCTTCACACAGACAGTGGCCTCGGCCGTTTCCACATCAGTGTCGGGGGGGAATGGCGTCGAGTGACGGGACAGGCTGTACTCGGGGAAAAGCGGGGCGCAGGGCTAGGGCGCGAACTTTGAGCAAAACGTGGCAGCATTTAGAGAAAAGGTTTGTGCAGAAATGTCCTTGGAGGGCAATCTTTTACGAGCCTGTCCTCGGAGGGTCTTTTGTGAACGCGTCAGAGACATATGGATTACGAACATTTAAAATCCATATGGGCTGAGGAATGGAGACAGGGGAAAGATCTTGGCGAACACGTTTGCTTTCTTAATATATGTGCATGCGTGTGTCTATAGATGTCTATATATTATCAAATTTAAAACGTTTGAAAAGCAATCCCAGGCCTTACAGCTGAAACCACGGGGCGGTTCATCCGTCCGCACTAATAGGCCCCAATCCTTCTGTTGTGTGGTCTTTCCATCCCAAGGGTTAGGACCCCCTAAGTCCGTTATACTTCATCCTGAGTTTTGCCTGTTTTATCCATTTTTAAGGTAGGGATAGAGAGAGTAAACCTCACCCTCCCAAACAGGAACCCAGCTCCCAGGAGTCAGCATTTAGCCGAATGGCGTCATCGTATTTTAAAGGGGTTGAAGTCTACTTATAAATAAATGGGGCTATCCCGGTGCTTTTGTAATGCACATCATGAAAAATGAACAGTCAGCTTAAAATAGATTTTCTTTTACTGCCAAGTGCGTTATGTGAAAAATGCACCCCATCTGGCAGGTTGTGTGGTCGCGTGGATGGAGCTCAGATAAGGGGGCCGTCCTTGGTTCAGAGGACGCCATGCAGACCCTGATCTCTGTCGGGACGTGTGCCACAATCCACCCAGGAATCCGCGACGGGATGGGCCAGCATTGCTTCCTGACACCCACGAAGTAACCTTCCTTCCAACATGGCAGCCGGCACTCGTGAGCCTGGAGTTGACTTCACCTCTGCCCCACCGTCTCTCTCTGTTTTCAGTGTACCCAGATCGAGAACCTGCGTTGGGTCAGTCTACACCGGGCAGCCTGGCGTCCATCATTTCGCAATAGCTGACACCTCCTGGGGGCCTTTACTATGCATTTTTTTGCTCAAGCTGAACTTCAAACTAGCTCCTTACGAGTCTTTAATTTCGGCCCTTGTAACTTCGCTCATTCACTCTTGAAGCTGACACATCCTTCCGCTCTTTCCCCATGAATTCATACCCATCATGTCCTTCGAGGTCCACAACGATGTCCACTTTCTTAAAGATGTCACCAATAACCCTATCCAAATGCAACGATCACATCCGTGGAGCAGGGGTTCACTCATATTCTCAAGTTTTTTCCTCTCTGGCTTTCCTCGTTCCTTCTTATTTAAGACACCTCCTTGTGGGAGGGGCTGGCAACTATATATAACAACATAACATGGCTGCTAATCTGAGTCCTTCGGCTAAGTGATTGGACACGTCTTGAAATGTCTTAGTTTCCTTTCTAGGGAACACTCTCTAGGACTATCTATCTACCTGTCTTGATTACTAGTCCCACCGGAACTCTGTTCATTAACTACCTCACCCCGGCTACACTGTTAACCCATAACTGGTCAGAGCTTGGAGAATCCTGAGTATTTTCATTTTAGTAGAGGATCTTCGAAGAAGCCAGAATTACCTGCGGCCTTTAACTGGAGTCACCTCACCCATACACTATGTCACCCAATTAGGCCCTATTTATGGCCAAAGCCTAGAGCCATTCCCCATTCCCGGCTCAGTACTGTCCAGTCTGCTCTGTGCTTTGCCCTCTTGGGAGTGATATGGTGGTTACAATGTCTGATTCATGATGCAGAAAGAACTGTCTTTTCATCTTGATTTCAAATTCAGGCGTTGGCACTTACTAGTGTGATTTAACTCTGTCGGAAACTCAGTTTCCGCACCTGCAAAATGGGGCTAATAATAGTATCCTGTGCTTAGTATGTTCTTAAGAACATTATTTGAAATAGTGCATGTGAAGTATTAGCCCAGAACTTGGTAAAGAATCCATGAATTTTCGTCATTATTATTATTATTATTATTCTGAATCCTATTTTCAATATTGTGTTCACCCATCAAATCTGACAAATTGGTAGGTTTTTCTTTTGAGATTTGACTCTAGGCTCTCCTCTAGATTTCGATCCTCTTTTATAATGTGGTTTTATATCGCCCTCTGTCCTGATGGAGGTGGCTTTCTTGCCTTGGTCTGCCCTCGGCTTCTGCGTCCCCTGCTGTGGTATTATTCTATGTCCACTCAGGAGAGGAAAAGGTCAGGATTCAGGGGACAAAGCTCTAATGGGGGGACAGCAAGAACCTTCCTATGTGATGGGTGATATATTGGGCAGGACGCCTGACTCAGGTTACCTAAAGAATCATCTCTTGGATCGCTCTGCGGACCACTGCCCATGGCAGGTTCTGTCTGGCACAGTGCTACGCATACAACAGGCAGTAATTAAAGTTCATGGAGGGAGTGGGGACCAGACTAAAGAAAATGGCGGCGAACGTATTCCCATGGACCTTTATGTTAAAATCGTTACTTGGGAGTTCGTCCTGCATCTGGAATTCTCCTGAACTGGCCACCGTCATAAGGAGAGTGTGACCCGTTCTCAACTAACAGTCAGTCAGAGCCAACAAGACTTTTCAATTTCCTCCCGTGGATGCCAGAGAGAAGTTTGAGGGAAGGGTGGGCAGGTGGGCCAATCCCGGGGCTTCTAGCTCAGTGCCCAGGGTACGTCAGAGCAGATAAGCTGGTAGGGCCTGGGGAAAACTCATAACCAAGAAGGAGACTGAGGTGGAGGGACCATCTCGAGCGTCAGCACAAAAGGGCAAGTTCAAGATGACGGCGGGTAGAGGAGGTAAAATGGTAGCACCAAAGGTAAGATGGGGAGAGATAAAATTAGAAAGTGGGCTATAAACAAAGCAAAGACACGGACGCCTCGTACTTATTAGGGGCTGATAATGAGATGAAGGCGGTTTGGCCATTTCAAAATTCAGGGCTGGCCGAAACTTTGAATTAATAGTCTACTGAAAGCCGTTATTCGAGAGTTGCGAACTCAATGCTGCTGCAGAGAGCTCTCCCTGCTCTTGCTCTCTATCTTAGCACGTTAAGCACATGGCCTAAAACAAAGCTCAGCACGCAGATTACACATCACGTACATAGCGTCTTCACATCCGGAAACTGCGAACGCGTTACTTACCTGGCCGAAGGGACCTCGCAGGTGTGATCTGGGATCTTGAGACGAAGAGATGCTTCTGGATCATCCAGATGGGCCCAGGGTAATCTGAGGGTCCTTTTAAGTGAAAGAGACAGGACAACGAGTGAGGGAGAGATACGGAGATGCTACATCGCTAGCCTCGAAGACAGAAGGGGGACCACGAGCCAAGGAACGCAGGTGGCCACTAGCAGCTGGAAAAGGCAAGAAGATGAATCCCCTCTCAGAGCCTCCAGGAGGAACCCCTTTGCCAATGCTTTGGCCCGTTTTGGCTTCCTGGCCTCCAAAACTGTAAGATAATGAGCTGCGTTATTTGAAGCCACTAAATGTATGATAATTTGTTACAGCGTCAGTGGAAAACTAACACAGTTGTGCTGCTACTGTTACCTAAGGACTAGTTTTTTTGTTGTTTTGTTTTGTTTTGTTTTGTTGTTTTTTTTTTGTTTTCCAGTTTGGCACTTAGGGTGAAATTTTTCTTTTAGGTAATGCCGTCACCTATTAAAAAAAAGAAACTTTATATTTTGTAGTTTTAACTGTTTTTTCTGTAGAAAATATTAATGAAGAGATACAGGCATGTCTTTCCACTCGTTATTCTCTTTAAAAATAATAATTAAAAACGTCTTTAAAATCCCTAATTATTTTAAACAGCTTTGTCTTTTCCCTGATTATGTCCGGACGCATAGTTAGATGGCCTCTTTCAACTAGTACTGTGTTTTTACCTTAGAGCCAAAAGTCCTTGTGCTTTTGAAAAAAGTTTATAAAAACCAATCTTCTGTCCATCGCTCTAAAGGAAAAGTGTTTCTTATGCTACTCAAATGGCAGATATCGTTTTGCCATTTCTCAGGCCATTTTTCTTTTTGATTCTCTCAGTGAGAGAAAAGAAGGCAATGCCTTGGAGAAGAAAATGGTGACTCTGTATCCTTCATTTGTCTTCCCACTATTTCCAAATATTTGTATCTCGGGACACCTTTAATTCTCAAGAAAGACTCTCTCCTTCTTCCCCAATCTATTTTTCTCTACCTGTATTCTCCCATAGACTTCTTCCAAAAGCTTGTCTCATAAATTTATCTTTTTTATCTGGTCTCATAAATTTATCTTACCATGGCTTAAAATGAAACCAACAAACATATAACCAATTCCTTTCACTAGATCCTGTTTCTGTCTCTAAATAGTCACCTCTTTCTTTTCTCTCTTTACTTCTATACGACATTTCTGATTCCTTACCTTTTAGTCATGCCTCAGTTATGGCAAACTGGATCCTATAGCAACTGCTCCACTGAAATTATTTTTGTAAAAGTCATAGATGACTTGACTGTTATCCCTCAGAACACTGAAACTTAAAATTTCAAGTCAAAATACAATATGTAGATATCATTGTCAGTGCTGCTGAGGCTGTGATAAGTAGCTATTCTCAAAATTGTACGCGAAATTTATGAGAACATTCATCGAAGATTTTCTAATGGCAAAATTTTAGAAACAAACCAAA
>NW_011888902.1:2211661-2213633 GCF_000151845.1 Pteropus vampyrus
ATTCTCTTTAAAAATAATAATTAAAAACGTCTTTAAAATCCCTAATTATTTTAAACAGCTTTGTCTTTTCCCTGATTATGTCCGGACGCATAGTTAGATGGCCTCTTTCAACTAGTACTGTGTTTTTACCTTAGAGCCAAAAGTCCTTGTGCTTTTGAAAAAAGTTTATAAAAACCAATCTTCTGTCCATCGCTCTAAAGGAAAAGTGTTTCTTATGCTACTCAAATGGCAGATATCGTTTTGCCATTTCTCAGGCCATTTTTCTTTTTGATTCTCTCAGTGAGAGAAAAGAAGGCAATGCCTTGGAGAAGAAAATGGTGACTCTGTATCCTTCATTTGTCTTCCCACTATTTCCAAATATTTGTATCTCGGGACACCTTTAATTCTCAAGAAAGACTCTCTCCTTCTTCCCCAATCTATTTTTCTCTACCTGTATTCTCCCATAGACTTCTTCCAAAAGCTTGTCTCATAAATTTATCTTTTTTATCTGGTCTCATAAATTTATCTTACCATGGCTTAAAATGAAACCAACAAACATATAACCAATTCCTTTCACTAGATCCTGTTTCTGTCTCTAAATAGTCACCTCTTTCTTTTCTCTCTTTACTTCTATACGACATTTCTGATTCCTTACCTTTTAGTCATGCCTCAGTTATGGCAAACTGGATCCTATAGCAACTGCTCCACTGAAATTATTTTTGTAAAAGTCATAGATGACTTGACTGTTATCCCTCAGAACACTGAAACTTAAAATTTCAAGTCAAAATACAATATGTAGATATCATTGTCAGTGCTGCTGAGGCTGTGATAAGTAGCTATTCTCAAAATTGTACGCGAAATTTATGAGAACATTCATCGAAGATTTTCTAATGGCAAAATTTTAGAAACAAACCAAAAATCCAATAATTGAAGTTACTGATTCAATTGTAATTTATTTTATATACCAGGAGACTACGTAGATAGTTTAAGGATGTTAGAAAAGACTTAAGATCTGGAAATGGAAAAAAATTAAAATGCAGTGACTCACTTTTGTGGAGTAGAAGAGAGAAAATTCGCAATATTTTAAGTGGTCACGGATGACTTAAAAAACTGTTTGCCTTTCTAAATTTTCCAAATTTCTATGAAAGGTATTGATTTCATAACTAGAAATAACCGGGAAAAATTTATTTGTTTTAAACCACAATAAGCTATAACTAAAGAAGACTGAAATATCATTTTGAGAGGCTGAGATTTTACTAAGTCTATGGAAAAGCTGAGTTCGAGGTAATGTTACTTGAAAACAGCTGGAAGGCAGCTCTTCTGTGAGGTCGCTCAAGATGGGCTCGTGGGCTCTAACCATCTATAAAGCTCATGGTTGGACTGATCGCCTCTTAGGAAGCTGACAAAAAAATGTGCCTGATGAGAAGGACACCATATCTGATCATGGAAAAGAAAGTGTATCTATGGGTTTAATGAGTGACGGAGGACTGACTATGACCCACTCTACACACAGAAGAATGTGTAGAGGTCGGTGGACGTGTGGTTTTGGACGGATCTTGAACACGTCAGGACTTGTTCCTAGAAGCCCAGCCCACGGGGGAAAAGGAAGGGGCCCCTATGCTCTTGGAGGAATCAGACGATATACGTCTGATCTGAGGCTCTGTCCAGAGCAGGAGACAGGAAGAACCACTGTAAAGAAAGAATCCCCAGAACTCGGGACGTGCTTGAAGAGAAGGATCAAGAAAGAAGCAAAGGTCAAAAATGGCTGAGCCAGAGTCACAAAACTGACAAGACGAAACGTCTGTCAGAAATGCACTCATGAGTGCAAGCTGGTTTTAGAGGGAAGACTTGAGTTTGATCCTTCATGTACCATATGAACAGCAAGACAGGTGAGTGCAGGGTCCAGCAAGTGAGTGAAAATACAGGACAGAAGTTAAGACTGGGCACAGAGTACGTAATTATAAACTTCGTGGAAAACGGTGGGAAAAAAAAA
>NW_011888902.1:2213683-2223907 GCF_000151845.1 Pteropus vampyrus
CCACTGTAAAGAAAGAATCCCCAGAACTCGGGACGTGCTTGAAGAGAAGGATCAAGAAAGAAGCAAAGGTCAAAAATGGCTGAGCCAGAGTCACAAAACTGACAAGACGAAACGTCTGTCAGAAATGCACTCATGAGTGCAAGCTGGTTTTAGAGGGAAGACTTGAGTTTGATCCTTCATGTACCATATGAACAGCAAGACAGGTGAGTGCAGGGTCCAGCAAGTGAGTGAAAATACAGGACAGAAGTTAAGACTGGGCACAGAGTACGTAATTATAAACTTCGTGGAAAACGGTGGGAAAAAAAAAATTGAGATTGACTGTCTGTGGATGAAGTCATAGTCATATCAACTAATGACTGCTACAGGCATAGATCTTTTTATTATACATGAATTGCATTTTACAAATGCTATCAGATTCCTAGGTAGCATGATTCAGAGTCCCTTCTTCTTCTTGGGTGGTTAAAACCACTCACGTTGGCCTTGGACATTTATAACCTGATCTGTGATGGGATATCATATGCTGGAAATTAGCTTCATAGAATAAGGAAGGCTTTCTACTACATAAGAAAGCAAAATACACTAAATCATATCCCCGATCTGTATTGCTGTGAAACTAATTCATTCTGGTGTGGGAGAAATTTCTTTCATCAAAATCTTCAACAAGGCATCCGTTTCGGCTGAAACCGAATGAATGAAACCAAATGGATAATTCAATAATTTTAATCTCAGAAACTGTGCGACTTCACAGAATGACAGAACATGGATGTTTGTGAGCATCTGTACCTACAGAAAGCTTATTGCTGTATTTCGGCTGCTTTAAGTAGCAGGAAACACGGCTTCTAGTACTGGTGTTTTCCATAGCAGATTCTGTGATGGTAGACCTATTATTTATCTTTCTTGTGCCTTATTTTCACCAATTAAATAGAGACTGCAATACCCTATGGTCCTAACTCACAGTACCAGCATAAAATAAGATGCTAAATATAACATTACGATGGAACCAATTTTAAATGTTAGCCAAATCTAATGTTTGCCATACATTAAATTTACAAAAGACCTGCTTAAAATCATGCTTAAAAGCTGTTAATAAAAAAGATACCGTTGACCTATTTGGTAAAGCTCGTTTGAAAGTAATGTTTTCTTTAAAAAAGTTAACGAGCACTTTCAAAGTTTGTTTTGTCATGCACATATGCACATGCATGTGTGTTTGAGCTCACACACACACACACACACACACACACACACACACACACACACTGTGACTATATAGATATTGTTTCCTGGCATTGGCTTCCACTTGCTATCACTGCTCAGATGGTTGTAAAATGTGAAAGTGATAATAGAATGATCATAGCCAATCTTAATGAAATCAATAAACGGAAGCTTACGAAGTTACTAGCAGTGATTTACATTCTCTTCAGGGAGTTTGTAATTCAGTAATGTCAAACATTTCAAAGTAGCACCTCCTAGCTCTTTAATTTGCCTTTATATCGAACTGATCAGAGCCCTTTAATTTTATAATTCTAGGCAGGATCAATATTTAGAAAGCATCGACTTTACTAACTCTTATAGGTTGAATTAGGTGGCCCCCCCAATTCATGTACCGAAGTCCTGGCCCCCAAGACCTCAGAACGTGACCTCATTTGGAGATTAGGGTCTTTACAGAGGTGACCAATTTACAGGAGGCCAACATGACGGGTGTCATTAAAAAAAAGGGAAAGTTGGAGACAGGCACATATGTGGGGAGGCGCTGTGCAAAGATGAAGGTAGAGATTAGGGTGATGATTCTACAAGCCAAGGAACACCAATGGTTGTCAGCAAACCACCAGAAGCTGAGGGAGAGGCAAGGAGCAGACCCTCCCTCCCAGCCCTCGGAAGGAACCAAGCCTGCCAACACTTCGATCTTGAACTTGTAGCCTAACTGAGACAATACTTTTCTGTTGGTTAAGCCACTCTATTTGTGGTACTTCGTTAAAGGAGCCCTAGCAAACGAACACAAGCAAATTCCCTCCTCCTATTTCCAAACTTGCTGAACAAACTAACAGAAGACTTTGAAGAGCATGTGAATGTTTATTGAGAAAAGTTATGTTGTGTGGGTATTCAAAGCCAGTTACTTAAAAATAAATTCTTTACCGAAGAGATATTATTTGTATTCACAGGCTGGCAGCGAAATTATTTGGAATAGTTTGGTTAGAAAAGATTTCTTCTTCAACGGAATTCCAGCAAAGTAGTTGTGAGTGTGGGCTGTGAGCCAGGATATAGAAATGGCTTCATGATGAAGAACAGAAGCTTACAATGGGATTAAATTAAAGTTACCTCCATCTTTACTTAGCTTTTAAATGTGATAATGCAGTGAAAACATACAGCTCCATGCCTGGAACACAGTAAGTATTCAGTAAATAAATCTAAAATCTGAAACCTTTGATGTTTAGCTAGTCACCCAGTTTGATTTTAAAGGGATAAATGTTTTTAAAAAGCTGTTATATGAACTCTGCTGCAATTAATATTGGCTATTGGTCGAGCTTCTGGACTCTTTCCATCAGAACACTGAACGAAACTTATGAATATTCTCACCCTGTGAAAATGGGCTTTCTGGAGTTACGTGCATTAACATGTTCTGCTAAGGATGCGTTAAGTAAGGATGTTAGACACTCTTTTCCTTGTGTTTCTGGTGCACGTTCTGCATTATCTCTACCATAGTTCCTAACAGCTCAACGTAATTGTCGTGTGTGTATTTTTTCCCACCAGACTGCGAGCTCCTCAAGGCAACTTGGGTCATTGTTCTTTGTGACTCCAGGGCTCAACATAGTATCTGCTATCTAGAGGCAGTACAAATGGCGACCATGTTTATATGCTGAGACAGCTTCTGCAGGATGAAAATTATATCTTATAAAAATTTAGCTGGTGTACTTTTCTGCTGCAAGTTTGTTTCAGAATTAAATCACATTAGCATTAAAAACTTTAAAACTGCAAGAATCTCTACATACGGTATCTTATTTGGTTTTAAAAATACCTCCCAAAGATAAGGCGGATATTATTATTCTCATTTGAAAATGACCAACTTGATCCAGAAAAGTAACGTGCCATGGTGATATGAATATTTATCAGCCTCATGAGGCTCAACGTGTGGACTTCCAATTCAACAGCACTCATTCTGCTTCCTTTCCTACAGCTGTCACACGATGTCTTTTACCGTGTGGCAACGGATGCCACTGATGATGTCATTTTCTAATCCAGCCACGGAGACCATTGAAAATGCTGGATCTACCAAAGCTCACCCAAATCGTCTTGGTCGTCTACACAAAGACAGAACTCTCCCAGGATGGACGCGACGAAAGATATTTATGAAGGAAAGACATTGTAGCAGGCAAAACTTCCAGGCACGGCACGCAAGGGAATTAGATTAAGTTTACACTGGAATACAGTATCTACCTAATACCCTCAATAGAATTCCCCTCCCCTACAAAACAGACCAGAAATGTCAGAAACGGGACACCTGTCGGTCTGTCTGACTTACGTACCGCAGCTGTATATCCCGCTCGGGGTTCACAGATTGACCTCTAGGAGTTGCTTGTAAACCTGGGTCAGCCTGACAACAAAAATCACTGACCTGGGAGGTAATATTACATACATAATATGTATATAGTATACACATGCACCTAGTTAAAAGTACCATAGAGACCATATGTCATATTCCTCCTCTTCCTCTCCCTCTCCCTCTCCTCCTTCTTCCAGTCATGGCAGAACTTCTGGTAGTTTGGCTAGGGAGAGCCTGTCTTGCTAAATTCCTAGCTGGAGGCTGCGTGTTTCAAGTGTTGCATGAGAGGGTCCAGCTTCTCTGCCAGGACGCAGTGTGGCCTGGACTGGCTGAATGGAGAGAACCAGGAAGGCCTGGGCCTGGGGTCCAAGGGTGGGGGGGTCTGTCATGCATACTCGAACATACTCAAAGGTCTATTCTGACAAAAACTGGATTGAGCGGAGTTTTTCCAGCAAGCAGCCCAGAGTATTTGGGGCAAGGTTGTTTCAAAGACGAGAAAGGCGGAAACTTTGTTTCTTTTGGGTAATTTCTCTGGTTCTCTATTTACTCCCATCGTGCAATGGTGGATGGGAAACACCTCCATTCGTATCTGAGTTAGAAAACGCTCCACATTTGGTGACGGTCTGTGTCATGTTTCCCTCGAACTCATCAAATGCAGGTATATTTTACCTAACACGTATACCTGGCGCAAAGTTGATACCCTATACCTTTTTTTAAAATAAAGTAACAAAAACATGGATTGAGTCAGCATGACGAAGCGTAGAATGTCTTGAAAATTCAAAAAGGTGGAAGTACTATTCCATCCCGTTTGATCAGGGAGGGGGTGCCGTGTGGGGTTCTGTGTTTTTCAGCCGCTTCTACCCCCCGGGTCAGGGACGTTTGTTGTTGGGCAACCCCGTTGCCCTCTGCGATGCTCTCAGCTGACACTTGGCCCTTCTAGATTCTAAGGTGATCACTACTGGCAGATGTAAGCGTTCGCCTTGACAGGTAAACTTTGCAGACTAAAGCACTAATTCTGTTTGTGGTAAAACAAAACGAAACAAAACAAAACAGCGCTAGATTACCCTTTCCTGGAGGCTGAGCGAGTCCCCACGTCGCTAGGCTGTGAGAACTACAAGAGGCAGAATTTCCAGCAACGGGTCATCACCAGTCAGCAGTTTCTTCCTCTTCCAACCTCTGAAAAAGTGCAAAAAGTTACTGACAGCTCAAACGGATTCCAGGAAGACACCCCTCCCAGAGTTCAGCAAAACAAAGATGCGCCCCGCCCCACCCCCTTACAGAACACCTTTGAGAAATACGTTTTGTCAAACAGTAACTCAGTTTAAATTATCTGCTAATTTCTAGCCGTTTCACGATCCAACGTTACTGTTCATACTTGGAATAACTGTTGCCTGACTAATTCAATTCCCTCTCCCCGTCCGAATTTATTCGCTGTGTAGACACAAATGTGTTGAAACCCGTCTGACTAGGTAACCCAAAGGAAACATTCTGAAGAGGTGGAGCCCCCAGGCATCCTCACCCCGACTTCCAAGTGGAATTGTGGGCGGCAGGACTATACCTCGAGTCCTCATTTTTCCGTGCCGTGGGCAGGCCTTACCTTCTGACCCCGTTCTCCAACAAAGCGACTCCAGCTACTCCCCCTTAAACACTTCAGCTGTGGGGGTTCAACACCTACACAAGATCCCAGTAAGCGGGCTCACCTTGGAGTGCTCTCAGAAGCCACTGAGTCTGACTACCGTGAGGGAACGTACAAATGACTTCCAGCTGAAGCAAACCACATCCCTATCCAACTGGCTCAAGCTGGGGGAAGCTTCCTGCTGGCTCCCGGAACGGACCTACGGCCTCTGACCAGGTCTTGGTTGCAGCTCAGGGAGTAGTAATTCGAGGATACGCCCTGCTTATTCAACCGCTGGAGAGGGGGTCGGGATACTTAAGCTCCCTCATGGCTCTTCGACACCAGACGGATGCAATTTTGTCACTATGGAGTAAAGAGAGAGCTGGAACTAACTGCCCATATAACAGGGCCTTACAGCTGCTTTTTGCTCTCTGGTGGGCTGAAATGTTTTCTTGTTCTTTCATGAAGGAGTGTCCTCGATTTGGTCGATATTTTGGTGGAAAAAAAAATCACACCGGTCCTCATTTTACGAATTCACTGCCCCTGGTTGAGAAAGCGAAGTGCCCTGCCAAGTACCCACTTCCGCTGCTTTTTGGATCCTGAAGCTAAGCCTGGCCGTTTTGTCTTTCGTAATTTTGCTTACAAGAGACTGGAGACTCACTATCAACACATTCTTTTTGAGGGCTTCTCTTCCATCCATTTGGGTTTATTAAGGAGTTCAAGGTCAAACTAGCTAAAGTATTGGGTAGGAATTGATCATAGGATGCAGTTCTTGGATCTGATTATAAATATGACACTCTTTGACTTACTATCATTCCCAGAAGTGACAGCATATCGTGGGGAAAAGCAGCATATCAGGGTGACGAGAATCAATATACAAGATCCTGAGAAACCCTCCGATATTTAAATTTGTGTTTAGGCAGTATCCTCTTTCCTCTTGCCAGATCTCTTTAGTGAAAAAGCACGTGAAGTAGTCTTATCTGCCAAACTGCATTCTTCTTATCCATCTTACCGTCTCTACCAATACCGTTTGCTCAATACATTCTCGAAAAGACAAGTTAATTTAGAGAGAATAGCAATTCACTCTCTTTGGTGTCAGATTTGCCTTAGTCTTCCCTGATAATAGTGACTCTGTGTTACAGAGCTTACCACTTAACTATGCAGCTTTTATAAATGAAATCTACGATGAATACGCAGAAATATAAGAACCGTAGAATGCTGGAGAATGAATGCAATTTAGAAATCTATTTCAATTCCTTTATTTCACTGGTGCAGAAACTGAGTCCCAGATAAATGAACTGACTAAAACATATCTCTGAGGAAATCAGTAGGGAAGGGCATCAGAATAAGCCACCCCCAAATATGTCTGTCATCTCAGCAAATGGATTATTTTGAGCTGAAGTCAATGGAGAATCAACTAATGTATCAAGAAGTCTTCTTGGAACGTCCTTTATCTGACTAAAAGCAGAGACTTCTGAGAAATGAGGACAGCCATAAATCCTCTTTCCACAGGAGTTTTATGGCCATGAAGAGAATGGAAAGTACAGTGAGATGAGGCTGAGCAAATGGACCTTAATAAAATAACTCTTATTTTCCATAGGTTTCCCCCTATATTTACCTTTCCACAATTTACTACCCCTGGAGTCCCCAAAGCTCCCTTCCCTTTGTCTTAATCCTTTCTCCACAATTTATTACCCTTTATTAAAATCGTATATTAGCGTCCAAGTTTAACCACTTCTGTGGGGTTTCATTTCTTTTTCGTAAAGTCCCCATGCATGTAAAAATATTGACATTGATAAAGAAACATATAACTTCTGTTAATTTCTCTCGTTAGTTTAATTCACTTTCCCCAACTACAGAATCGGAGAGGGCAGAGGAAACGTTTTTTCCCTCCCTAACGGTGGCAGAGTTAAGATCAAAACTCCCTGGTCTTTCGATACCCTGTTTAGCACTCGAAAGAAAATGAAAAAACCAAAGACATATTCTATTTATGGAACGTTCTTAATACGGTACAAAATTTGTTTATCATGTGGTATAGTTTGTTATATTTCTCTGTTTCTTGCGGAGAACATTTAGAGGAATTAAGAGAATGAATTTAATTAAGATTGGGTCTACTTGGAATTATTGAGGGTGCAATTTTCTTTGAACTCACTGGGCAATTTTCATATAATGATCAACTCAGAAAAAAATTCTGGTTTGCCTGTCCCGTCTCCACCCCCACCCCCAACCGACAAGTGTTTATACAAATGAGTATAGGACAGTGTATGAAAGCTCAAGCTTCAGAGTCACGTAGACCCGGGTTAATCCATTGATTGGTTACATAAAGACTGGGTAGGAGAGCTTCGACAATATTATTTTTAGTGTGTATTCACCCAGCGGACAAATTGCTCGAGGGTCTTGAAATCGCGATCTGATATTAATCTCAGTCCTTTGAAAAGCGGCACTATTTCTGCAGCTTCGTTTAAGTGATGGGAGGAAATTCAAGAGATTGAGTGGAGTGAGCCTCAATCCTTGGTTTTCTGCATTTGTCAATGAAAGCCAGCGTATGCTGTAGAAAAAGCTCTGTGATTTTTCACAACCAGAGCAAGACGCCGATGGAATTCTTTTGGTAAGGAGCAGCAGAAGTGAACCGACCAGAGGAGGCTGACACTGCTTATTTATGTGTAGAGTTTAACGCTGAAAGTTGCCATTGAAGGCGAAGACCACATCTCGTGTCAAAGCAGTTAAAACCTTAAACATCCCTAATGACTGCTTTTAAGTCATGGCTGTTCCTTGCAACAACAAACCAGAGCTAGATGAAGTGCGGGGCACTCATGTGACAAACGATACCAGTCGTCTGGCTTTCTCATTACGGAGCTTCTGCCAAGTTCGGACTCTCAGCCAAGGATGATTTAACCATTCGGAGTGTCAAACTGACCTTGCACTTGGGGGATGAGGGTGGGGAGAAGCCTAATTGCCTGAGTGTTGTTTTCTTGAATTCTAAAATATTGAGGAGATGAAACCATAAGTTCGACTACCTTTCTTCACCCCCATAGTTACAATCTGCACCCCACGTAATTGCACTATGAAAACTGTGGGTGCTGGAGGCCTCTTGAGCTTTCACATATTAAATCAAACAAATACTCTTTAAAAAGGTTTTAGAGGACAATGGGAGAAAAAAGATAAATGGCTTAGAAACCCAGAGTTGGCAAAATTAAATACGATGGTCGTTTAATTGGAGATGTCTGTGTATGTGTGTCTTTTACTGCCCTGAACAATATCAGGTTGCCATGGTAGGTCTCTGTAACGAGGAATAAAATATTATCTGAAACATGAGTCTGCAATTTTGAATGCATTCAGAAAGGAGGCCCTGAGTCCCTCTAAACATCAGTAAGCACAGATAATTATTTTAAATGCTTCCTGGTTGCTCTATGACATTGGTAGCTGGAATTGTTGCAGAGCTAAAGGACCCAGACTTCACATCATCGTTCACGCAGTTAGAAGTGTTACTTAATCATCGTTGTCGTTAAGTCTCCCTCTTTTATGCTGAATAAAATTGCATGTCATGGGTATGGCTAAAGTGTCCTTTAAATACTCTGGAAGTAGTTTGTTGTTTAGAGTATCTGAATAACTAGTTTTTGGGGGAGAGGAGTAAGCTTTGCTGACTTCTTCAAGGCACACAGTGAAGTCATCATTCTCAAAGCACGGAGGGTGGCCTACAGGACAGTTCTCAAGATGGAGTCGGTAATCGGGGCTAAGCAAAGTCCAGAAGAATCACTGACCCAAACCGTTTTACGTTATACGGCAATTTCTCCATCTACACCTGGCATCTGCTGATAAGGGGCTGTGTACCTGCTTTGGAGTTCGCAGCTTGTGGATTTCAAATGAAGGTGGCTGCCCCGCACTTTCTGGCTTCCCTTAAAGCCCACTGAAGTCCCAGAGTCCGACACTGGGGACAATTCTATCAGTAATAGTACAGCGTTTTCCCGTGAGCACCTACTATGTGTCAGACACTGTTTTACATGACCTCGAATTTATCATTCACGCAAATCTCATGAGGAAGGTTTTAACCCCATTTACCAATTGGATCTGAAAGAGAATTTAAGTACGTTGCTTAAAATGGCACAACTAATAATCAGAGGAAGTAAGGTTCCAGTTAGGTCCGCCTGCTTCTAAGCCCCAGTTTCTATTACAACATGCCATCCCTGTGTGCCAGAATCGATGGCCCTGGAGGTATAGGTTGTTGTTAGTTATTATTTGCATTCACTATATCTCACTTATTCACTTCTGTTGTTATTAGAAATTTAGAATTTAGAAAAGGCTGTAGAATTTAGAGAATTCTGTCTAATTAAGAAAAGGCTGCAGAATCTTTCATTTGAGATTGTTTTTTTTTTTTTAAATAAAAGCTAATTTGGAAGAATGATGGTTTGCATGCAGTCCTGCTTAGAAGCTGCTCTGTGAGCCTGTGAGTCCAGGAACCACCAGCAAACTTGACATTCATTCATGTGTAAGGTGCTTGCTGGGAAAGAGGTTTGCAAACCGATTTCAAAGTAGTCATTACTCTATGCTACGTTTACTGGACAAATTAATTGCCCTTAGATTCTCAATGTAGTTTTCAAGTGGCCTTGAGGGGAAAGGTTAAAAGAAATAATTAGCTCTGCCATTTTAAATAATCAGGAGGATTCACTATCTGCATAAGATTTTACAAGTTCTGGATGTGCGTAGCCTCTGAGCATTTCAGGTTGGGCCTTTTGCTTTGTATTCTTAGTCTACATGTCCTGACACTTCTTTGTTTATTTTGGTGTTGAAAAAGTTTGCAACTCATTGTTTACACTGCTAAGAGTTGTTTCTTTGAATTGTCTTCCCTTAGCGAAGGGTAAAATTATGCCAAGGGCAAAACTGTAAAACAGGTCAATTTTATCCTTGGCACCATTTAACCTGCCTCGCCCCGGCCCCCAGTCCTGGTCTTTTAATCGATTTCTATTACTTGTCCCCAGCAACGTCATATTTCTCCATCTCTTATCCAGGACAAAATATTCAATAAACTCATTCCTAAATGAACAATGTACTTTCGAGCAGTTTTTTTTTTTTT
>NW_011888902.1:2225652-2225966 GCF_000151845.1 Pteropus vampyrus
ACCAGTTTGGATGGTTAGAAAGTCATATGGAAAAATAATGAATACATTTTGTATACTGATTCAGAGTAAAATACCAACTTCACTTGTTTTGTCACTAATTTGAATCAAATCTTAATTTTTGTGTGATCCATAATGTAAATGAGATAAATTTTTTGATAAAAATTATTTTAGTAGTAAGAGCCTTGAAGATGTTTATAGCCTTAATCAGATCACTGTTCATTGGATCAAAAGCCGAGTTTCTTAATCAGTTATATATTAGGTTGTGACTGTCAATGTAAAATTTATTGGTTACTTTGATTATAATGATTTGCATA
>NW_011888902.1:2226016-2226664 GCF_000151845.1 Pteropus vampyrus
AGTGTGTTGTATATATAAGCTATTGACACTATTTCTTCCTTCTGTGGAACCACATTTCACCCACTTGGTGCCAGGGATGGGTATGTGAACCAGATGGCTGGGTTTCTCAATTACAGTGGACTGTAAATCACCAATTTTCATCCCATTTTTGTGGGGGATAGGTGTTGGGTTTTGAGACAGCTCGATTCAAGTATTTTGGTAGTTGGAATTAAAAGGACACTGACTGACACATCAATGTCAGGATTTAGGATATTTTTGAGTGACGCATTTTTGGGTACGCTGTATTACCATGTCCTCTCTCCTGTGCTCAGAATATTCTTTTGCTATTACTTTTGAATAATAACGCTATGTTGATACCGCACCCAGCAGTTACCTGATGGTAGGCAGCTGTGATGTTTTCCACCATTTCTTGTTGGTGTCTTCGATATGATTCCACTCAATTCAATTTAGTTCAGTTTAATTAGTCTGGACCAGGTACTCCATGAGGTTCGTTTCTAGAAGCAAAAGCAGTAAGTCATTCACACACCGCTTTGCAGTGCAAGTTCTTCCACTTGCCGGGTAGGGAAAGTACGAGCTACCATTTTAGAATTGATAAAAATCAATGACTTGCATCCGTTTTGACCTTTGATGCATCTCCGAGGCCTTCAG
>NW_011888902.1:2226714-2245445 GCF_000151845.1 Pteropus vampyrus
GTGTGTGTGTGTGTGTGTGTGTGTGAGTGTGTTGTATATATAAGCTATTGACACTATTTCTTCCTTCTGTGGAACCACATTTCACCCACTCGGTGCCAGGGATGGGTATGTGAACCAGATGACTGGGTTTCTCAATTACAGTGGACTGTAAATCACCAATTTTCATCCCATTTTTGAGGGGGATAGGTGTTGGGTTTTGAGACAGCTCGATTCAAGTTTTTTGGTAGTTGGAATTAAAAGGACACTGACTGACACATCAATGTTAGGATTTAGGATATTTTTGAGTGACACATTTTTGGGTACGCTGTATTACCATGTCCTCTCTCCTGCGCTCAGAATATTCTTTTGCTATTACTTTTGAATAATAACGCTATGTTGATACCACACCCAGCAGTTACCTGATGGTAGGCAGCTGTGATGTTTTCCACCATTTCTTGTTGGTGACTTCGATATGATTCCACTCAATTCAATTTAGTTCAGTTTAATTAATCTGGACCAGGTACTCCATGAGGTTTGTTTCTAGAAGCAAAAGCAGTAAGTCATTCACACACCGCTTTGCAGTGCAAGTTCTTCCACTCGCCGGGTAGGGAAAGTACGAGCTACCATTTTAGAATTGATAAAAATCAATGACTTGCATCCGTTTTGACCTTTGATGCATCTCCGAGGCCTTCAGTAAGTAGAAGATGGGATTGGTGATTACAAGCTGATACTCGACGAATTCGCCGAACAGAAAAAGATCACTTACATTTATGCTTCTGGTCCTGGGTGGTCGTACAACTTTTTCAACATCATTGCCAACGCGTCAATGAATGAAAGATTATACAAACAGGAGATGAAAGTATAAATCCTCGGGTTCTTGTTTCGAATGTCTATTTATTCTAAGTGATTATGACTGTGTATTTATTTATATGTGTGTATGTAAACTCACACAATTCTTCACAGCAGAATCTATAAATAGCTATAATAACCATCCTAGTTAAATATCACGTGGATTCCAGTGGGAGAAAAAAGATCAAACTGGTGAGTCTGTTAAAACTCTCTCACTGCACGCTTTCTTTTTAATTTTCTAATGTGACTTTGCTTTTGGCTCCTGGACCGTTGACACAGAACGTGCATCGGCCTTGGCCCTGAGGACCTTCTGCTCTCCTAGTCACTGACTTCCGCGTACCACCTGGAAGCTGGGGTCCTCTTCACACCTCCAGGCTGACTCCTGGCTCACAGTGCAGTGAGGGGCCCTGTGTGGGAGGCTCCGATCAGGAGGGCAGGCCTGCCCAGTGGACGCCGCTCTGTCCGGGCACCAAGTCAGTGTCTGAGCATGTCAGCTGAGGACTTTCACAAACGTGCTTTTATGAGGCTCAGTTTTAGATTGGACCAAACTATACAAAATCAGCTAGATGAAAAATTCAGGCAGTCAACTGGCACTTTTGTCTATAGATCAGCAAATAACCAGTTTGGATGGTTAGAAAGTCATATGGAAAAATAATGAATACATTTTGTATACTGATTCAGAGTAAAATACCAACTTCACTTGTTTTGTCACTAATTTGAATCAAATCTTAATTTTTGTGTGATCTATAATGTAAATGAGATAAATTTTTTGATAAAAATTATTTTAGTAGTAAGAGCCTTGAAGATGTTTATAGCCTTAATCAGATCACTGTTCATTGGATCAAAAGCCGAGTTTCTTAATCAGTTATATATTAGGTTGTGACTGTCAATGTAAAATTTATTGGTTACTTTGATTATAATGATTTGCATATTTATGAGATAAGAACAGGAATTATCTTATTTAAACACCAATTGATTTCTCCAAAATGACAAAAATATCACTTAGCTTGTAACCTTCCAACAAGTTATTTCAGCTTGATAAATATACAGGTATATGCATAGAAACCTGTCTTTTCAAACGACTAGATCAAGTTGATTGGTAATCATTCATCGTGATGCTTGAGAAAGCAATTGGCTGTCAAAATGGTATAACCAATAAATCATGGAATTGTGTAAAATGCTATGCTACAGTTCAGTGGGATATAAAGATAAAAACTGTGAAATATGGTTCTTGACATTGAAGAATTTATAATCTACTTGAGAAGGACATGTGGACACACGCATGTATACGCACAAGATTCTAGATGACAAGCAAATGTCGCGGTCAGAGAAGTTTGGGAGGGGTCGTAGCGGGGGGGTGAAGGTGACCAGGGATTGAGATGAGGCTTAAAGAATGAAATGATTCGTGCGGTTGAAAAGGAAGAAGAAAATGCTACGTGACAAAGAAAAGAACCATTGTAAAATGAGTCCTTATTCCTCTCACAGAGGAATAGTGGAATAATGTCGGAAAAGTAAAGGACAGGTTTTAATAATGTCAGAAAAGTGACCTGATGTCTGATTGAATCCACAGTATTCATAATCTTTTTCTGACTACATACTGATTTAATGTTTCTCATTAACCGAATTAGCAAGCTATTCGATTAAATTAACAAGCCAGTAGATATCTATTTATTATCTATTTATATATAATAAATCATCCCACACTTAGGGGCTTAAAACAACACCATATATTTATAATCCCCGAGGGGTTCCCTGGGTCAGGAGCTCGGGGAGGGTGGTTCCTGGCCAGGGGCTCTCATGGCCGGCAGATGTGGGGCTGGGGCTGAAAAGCAGGGCGAGGGATGCCAAAGAGGCTGGGTGTTGGCCCAGCTCCTCTCTTCAGCATTCTCAGAACCTCTCTATGTGCTCTTCAGGTGAGTCTGGGCTTCCTCCGTCATGGTGGCCTCAGGACACTCAGATTCTAACAAGGCTGGCTGCTGACACAAGAGGGAGAATCCTAACAAATCAAAACCTTCGTCGCCTGCCTTTTATGACCTCGTCCTGAAAGTCACACAATATCTCTACCACCATATAGTCACATTGCATCCAGTCTCAGGGGAAGAAGCACAGACCCCATCTGTCCTGTTCATCAGAGTCCTGTTCTAAGCAGAGGACATGGAACAGAAGCTGTCGTTCTGATTGTTTTGGAAAATACAATTAGCCGGAATAAGTCATTCTGGGCATTTTGTTTGATTGAATGCTGTTCTTAGAGGAGTCGAAATTAGTAGAAAAATTAGTAGAAATTAGTAGAAAAATCTTGAACAAGTGATGCTTCTGTTTATTGGCTGAAATGTGTCGATAATACGCACTCCAAAGAGTGGAGGGCATCCATTTACACACTGGTACGATCCCGTGTAACCGGTGGCTCGAACATCCCATCTCTCATCTTCAGTTTGTACTTTCTGGTCTGGAAAAACAAAGCAACGTTGGAAGACTGGCCCCATTAATAACTGAAATAAAAGGCCATCTTCAGAATACCTGCAGGGTTTTAATATTTTCTTTTCTTACCTAGCCTTCATTTGAATCAAAGCTCAACCTGGCAATTTTGCAGGTGTTTTCTTTAGGCTGCAGTTAATTGCCGGAGAGGTGTCTCTTGCTCATGAGATTGAGCAACGTGAATGGTAAGCCACATTCCTGAGGCTTGGGCTCTGGTATTTTAAAACATAGCTAAGGGTTAAATAGACTTTTGAAACAGAACAGCCTTTTTACGATTGTTGTTGTTATTGCTATTATTTTAAACATGAAGCTTCATGTTCCAAAAATGTATATTTCCTCTCATGAGAAAGGGCATCCTCCTCAGGATTCTCAAACCTGAGCCAGAAAAGGCTATAGACTGAATCGCACCCTCTCATCTAAATGTGAATTAGCGTTTCTCGTCTTTCTCTGTGACATCTTTATATTATATATAAAACATATGTATAATAAGTTTATAACAAAATGACTTTATAATAATGTATATACATTTTACGAGAAATATTCTCTGATCGCTGCCTTGGCTTTCTTTGCCTTGTTTTCCATCCTTTCCTGTATAAAACATCATCAGGAAAACAGCTACGACTGCACGTCGTTAACTAGCACGCAACCCCATTTTATAAGGCACTCTGGACCCAACCAGATTACTTCCCTAAATGCTTCTCAACTGTCTAAAATTGCCATAAAATGAAACTCGTGTTTGTACACCTTCAGAGAGTGCCTTCACTCCGTCTCCTGCTACATGAGGGACCACTGGTGGGGACAGTCCCCATAACATAAGCTGTCATTTACACGAGGGAAGCCAAAGAGACGTCACATAAGGTCCATGGCATTGACCTCTGCCTGTTGCGAGTCTCCCCTGTGTGGTATTAATAGCCAGAATCGAGACGACATCCCTGGAGTTACGATCAGGAACAAGAGCTACTTGGTTTGACATCAGGAAGAGGAGACTTGGAAAACTCAGTTTTCTAAGAGTTTGCTTTTTTAACTGTTTGCATTTACAATCATCAGGTTAGACTAGAATGTGACCAGCTTGAATATTTAACTAGTAATCCTGTTAAGTATTTCTCCTTATGTCTGGATGCTACTAGGGCTACAACTGGAAAATAGTAAAACAGCTAGAAATTTTGGTTAATTCAAAAAAAGTTTACGGTACGATACCGTCATTTCTGGATATTTTAAAAAAGCACCAAAGTTCTTGAGAATTTCTCGTCCGTTTCCATGTTCTGATTCCAGGCATGCGTCTTCTGAGTTTTTGTTGGTATCCTCTACGGAGATTAAAGAAAAAGTTGTAAATGAACCTCAACCTAAACTTTACACCTTACATAAAAATCAACTCAAAATGGGTCATGGGGACTTCAGTGTAAAATATAAATGAGACAATTTTTAGGAAAAAAGAAAGAAAATCTTTAGGACCTAGGGCTAGGTGAAGAGTTTTTAGATTGGACACCAAAAGCACAGTCTATAAAAAGAAAAATTAATATATTTGACCTCATCGAAACTAAAAACTTTTGCTCTGGGAAAGACTCTATGAGGAGGATAACAAGATCAAGCTACAGATTGGGAGAAAACCTTTGCAGACCACAAAACCAATGAAGACCGTCTATCTAGAGTATGTAAAAAACTCTGAAAAGTCAACAGTAATAACACACAATCCAGTCAGAGAATGAGCAAAAGCCATGAACAGGCATTTCACAAGAAGGACATACAGATGGTAAAAAAGCACAAGAAAACATGTTAAAAGGAAAAGCAAATGAAAACCACGCGCTATCACGACACGCCCATCGGTGGTTAAAATAAAAATTAGTGACAACGCCAAACGTTGGCGAGAATGCAGAGAGGAGATTGCTCACACGTTGCTGGTGGGAATGACGGACCGCGAAGCAGCCACTCTGAAAAATTGTTTGGCAGTTTCTTTAAAAACTCGACGTGACCTTACCATGTAATTCAGCGATGGTAGCCTCGGGCATTTACCCAGAGAAGTGGAAACTTGTGTTCACACAAAAACCTGTAGCCCCAAACTGGAAACAACCCAAACGGCCTTCAACAGGTGAATGGTTAAACAAGCAATGACACATCCAGACCGGGCACGCCATGGAGCAATAAAACTGTTCGTACAGGCCCAAACTGGGCTCCATCTTAATGGAAATATACTAAATAAAAAATAAAAAAAAAGAAACCTCAAAATGCTACCCCATATGACCCTCTTCACACAACATTCTGAAAATAACAAACCCCAGAGAGATGGAGAAGAGATTAATGGTTGACAGAGGTTAGGGAAGGGGAGGAGTGTGGGGGTGGCTTCAAAGGGTTAACACAGGGGATCTTGGGAGACTGAGCAGTTCTGTATCTTGACGTGCATGAATCTATATATGCATGAAAATTGCATTGACTAAGTTGATCAAAATGTGCTTAGATGTATACGTTCACACACATGCGCAGATGAGTCTATGAGTGTCGACGAAACCTGTGAACTTTAAATAAGCTCCCAAGATTGTGTCACGGTCATCTTCCTGGTTGTGATATTATACTACAGTCTTGCAAGGCTGTACGGGGAGCTCACAGGCACCCTTCACCTAGTTTTCCTCGGGGAAAGTCTTTCCTGTGGGAAAGACTCTGTGAGGAGGATAAAAAGATCAAACTCTAGACCGGGAGAAATGTGCTTATAGACTGGGTTTTCTATAGCTTGATCTTTTTATCCTCCTCACAGAGTCTTTCCCACAGGAAAGACTTTCCCCGAGGAAAACTAGCTGAAGGCTGCCTGTGAGCTCCCCGTACAATTTTCCTGCAGCTCTCTGCGAATATATAATTATTTCAAAATGCAAAATGAAAAAAGTCCTGTGCTGGACTCAATTTAACATCTAATCCTGTATCGTTAAGAAGGAGGGATTTATTTCTTCTAAAACAAAGAATAAAAGCGATTAGCATGAAAATTCTCTCTCTCTCTCTCTCTCTCTCTCTCTCTCTCTCTCTCTCTCTCTCTCTCTCTCTCTCAGATATATAAAATGAAGCTAGGAACATGGATAGGACAGTAGTTGAAATTACTGGTAATTCATTTAGAAATTCATGTATGGTACGTATGTTTGATAAGTATTACTTTTGCTTACTTATTTTTCATGTATATAACTATATGAGAATGAGAAAAGTAGAGGTAAATGCTGTAAAACATACTGCAGAGCCTGACAGCTGGGGCTCAAATTCTTATTGGCTTGGTTGTTATAGTAACATAGCAGTTTCTCCTAGATCTAAGCCCAGAAAAACCAGTAAGAACAATTAAACATATGCAAATAGTAATAAATGTATTTGTTCCCCAATTAAATTCAATCATATTTCTAAATTTCCCATTTTGTATTAACCTCATTGGAATTCACTTTGGCCTCACGTCAGATGTTTTTTTGGAAAAATAAAAGAAGTTTTGAGATGTCTACTTTTACTCTTTCATCCAAATAGATGAGAAAAATTTGAAACCTATCTATGTCCTTTCAGTAATGGTAGTAAATATGAACTATGTATCCATATATATAAAATTCTGGATGGTTCCAAAGAAAGGTCATGCCTTAAGAGCCTTCAAAAAAGTGCATAAGCTGTGTCATTATTTTTTTATAAATCACTATTCATCACAGCAATATGGGACTTCTTTAAAAATAGTGGAACACCCATATAAAGGGTGTGAAACTAGATACATGATACCTCAGTATATTACATTAGGGGATCTCTAGGAAATATTGGTAAGTGAAATATGCAGAACAGAGGGAAGTATGTAAAGCACCTGCCATTTAGCTAAATGGGGCATATAAAAGTATATATACATCTTTTCTCATATTTAAAAAGATCAAAGGAAAAACATAAAAATTTAATAAATGATTACTTAGAGGGAAGGTAGAGAAAAGATGAAAATCTCAGGGCAGAAAGTCAGCTTCTCTCAATATCTGACGTTTGTATATCTGATGTCGAAACCACATACAGATTTCACATAGTTTTAAAACCAAATTAAATTAGAAAGCCACCCCTTAAAATTGAAAGGAAGTTGCAACTTATGGACCTAACTGTCCTTGGAGTTGATGGTGGCCCAACCTCACAGTGAGGTGACTTTAAACTACAGTCATTTTACTGTAGGTTCCAAGTGGGATATACCTTAAAGACAAAATAGAGCTAAAAAAAAAAAACAAACTTACATTTCTTTTATATTTTTGATGTTAGTATTATTAGCATTGTTACTGAGCCATGATTAGATATTTGATATTAAATAATTATTAGTTTGTTTAGATAGAATAATATTATGAATATATGTAGAAAGAATGATCATCTTTTTGAGAAACAGGCCCAAATATTTACAGATGAAACAATACAATGCTTAGGTTTGTTTTAAATAATCTAGGGCTGGAGAAGTACGTGAAGAGCAGTGGAAGACCGTCGGGAGTTGGTCATTACCAGCCAGAGCTGGGTGATGAGCACATGAGGTTCCTCATCTTATTCTCTCCCCTCTTATATAAATTTGAAAATTTTCACATTAAAATATTAAAAATGTCCATCAAATCCGAGTTGACAATGTTAAAATAAAAGCTCATGCACCGTTTCCTTCCATGATAAAGTATATGGTCTCTGTAGAAATTCATTGTTGGAAAGCCCAGCATCATTTCAAACATTTGCAAAATCATTATTTTACTTGATTTCAGACTAGAAGAGTGTTGGAATTTAGTATAAGAGTTTTTTTTTTTTTTTTTTAGAAATCATCCATTTTAGGAAAGGAAAATTCGCTGTTTTCTTGGGCACAAAAGAAAATTTAGCTTGAGCTCCTTTGCTAGCTTCACGTCTGAAAACCCAGAGAAATACAGAAGCACAAACTTCCAGCTCCTCTTGCCTGGTCCTGCTGATGGGGTCTCTGCCACCATCGCTCTGCTGAGAGCGAGGAGCACGGCATGCCGTTCGAAGGCCCAGGTTTGAGTCCTGGCTCTAGTCTTTCTAAACTTCATATATTTAGCTGTAAAACGAGGAGATTCATTTGATGAGGCAGTTGTAAGGCTTAAATGAAAAAAAAAACAACAAAACACAGGTAAAGTGCTGAAGACGTTGGCTGGAAATGAGTAAGTGCCCAATAAATGTTATAGACACTATGTCTTTTTTCCTTTCCCAAGGAAATAATATCCATTGCATATGGCTGCTATTACCTTCAAGTGAAATAATAATAATCTATGTAAAAGTGTTTATTATTTGTTGTTACACCCGTTGTCACTAGGTCACAGGCTGATGAGACGCCCACCCAGCAGACTGTTCATCTCATAGAGGGCTTTTTGGAAGTATGGGGCTCGGAGGTTGGCGGACTTCCAGAGATACAAGTAGGTGACACTACCTATGGAAGGGTGCTAACTTAGGTGAGACTGTTGACCTGTTCACACCCACAGGCACATTAATTGGAGTGAGTCTGCCCTGAGTCTGCCCCGGACTGTCTGACTTTGGACAGACAATCCAGGGCCAGCTGCTTAGGCTGCATGACTATATTCACCGAGGCAGGTTATTGATGGGTTGCAAAGGCGACTTGTTATTCAGGCTACAGAACAATAAATCTTTTTCCAAGTGTGTGGGAACATTTAGATCCTCAGCTCTCACTTTTCACATACCTACCAATTTTTCTAGAAGCTGTCTCATCTAAAAGAAACCAATTTTGTACTCACGGGTGCCGAATACCATATTGTCGGGGTTCAGACTATGCCACTCCAAAATACACCACTTAGGCATAATGATCATTTGAATTAAATGATCAATCTTGCTGGTGCAAGAAGGACACTCTGAACGTTCTTTGTCCCCCGTTAGGGACAAAGGCAGGAGCTATAGCTTCCGTACGAAAGGTACCCTCCCTGAACCAGGAGGGTAGAAGGCATCCTTATCATGAGACAGGCAAGACAGGGGCAAGCGGGCTGTAAAAACAAACACGGTTACTTCTTCATCACTTTACTGCCCCGGCCCACAACTCTGTGTTATCAATTCTTCACAAATGTATCGTTTCTTTGTCAAAAAGGTATGAAAGCTTCCTACTGTGGTCACTTCTTTGTCTCATGGCTTTGTGGGACTCTCTTACACACATACAAAATTACATTTGTCTTTCTTTTGTTAATCTTTTTACTGCAGGTAGTCTCAGCCAAGAACCGAGAAGGGCAGAGGGAAAATCTTCTTCCTCCTCTACAATATCCTATTAAATGCATCAAGTTTACAAAGTAGGTATTGTTATCCTCCTTTAAAAGGGGTTAAATTTGAGGCACGGAGAAGATTACTGTTTTGCCCAATATCAGATAGCCAGACAATGAGAGTAAGCAGCAAAGTGGATTTGAATACACACCTGTGTAACTATAAAGCCTGGACTTTTAACCACTATGCAGGTTCTGACTGCTGCCAACTTTGTTAAAGCAACTGTTAATAACGTTAAAATTTAAAGTAAAGGGGAAAACACAAGTTATTCACTCACATATTCATTCATCCATTTAACACTTGTATTGAGTCCCTATGATGTTCTAGGCAGTGTTCTCGATGCTTCTGACAATCCAGAGATGAAGAGAAAGTCAGTGCCATCTTAGTGAGGAAGGTTATAAGCAAATGCATATAAAGTATATGACCATTAGATAACAAGAAGTTATCGAAGTACCATGGTGAAACTTGTTAGTTTTCTTGAAGAATTAACAATTTGTTTGAGGAGACAAAGCACGAATATATGAAAAGTTAAAGGGTTGAGAAAAGTGTCAAGCAACCTAAATGAAATAACACAATAATTTTGAAACGAGGCATCCAAGATTAATTTCTATTAGCGTCGTAGAAGACAAATGATGAGCGTGTGGAAACGGGCGACTGCTCAGGGCTGCCGTGTTCTGGGCGGTTTTGGGGAGGAGGCTGAAGAGTTGATAGGAGTTGGCTGGATGGAGGGAGGAAGGCATCCTGGAGCAGTGGAAACAAGTTAATTGTCTCCTCGAGACAAGTGAAAGTTCATTTTTTTTTTGCTGATAGTTGCTAAACGTGACAGATTTAAAGAGTGTAAGTTTGGCCCTCATGGCTCTTAACACTAAATCTGAGGCCCCGTTCAATTTCATCAACCTGACCTTGAAAACATCAGCGTGAAGCCTGGATGTTCATGCATCAATTACTGAATCTCAACAGATGGGATATGCTTTTTTTTTTAAATGCAAACAAAACACTACGTTTACCGTGCCCTGTAGAGTACGAAAACCTAGTTGACATTCTCGTTTACTCATCACATGTCTCCTTTAATACGTCATCCATCATTTGCTCCGATTTCCCTGAAGAGCTCGTGAAAAGCTGCAGTGCGAACGACTGAGCAGTCAGATGCCTTCCGTTATCTCTCTGATGGGAATGTGGAGGGTGGGGGGAAAGTCGAGTTCCTTCGACGACGATGGCGGATGCGTGACGGAGTCTGGAGACAGGCTGCACGGCAACTTGATTTTGACCTGGCCGAGCACTCCTCATTGCGTAGAGCACCGCGGCGATGGTGGAAAGCGGGGTACAGCTCTGTGTCTATCTGGGTGTCGGCGTATTCTGAAATAAGTTGCTGCTGACTCACCGTTCTCGGAAGAAGCCTCTTTGTCTACGCTGCTGGAAGTTGACCAGATGTCCAGAGGAGGCGGGCCAGACCTCTCACGCATCCCTTTGAATCCCAGAAAGGTAATCTCAGAATTAATCCTGTGGGCCAAGGAGGCCAAAACATATGTGAAGGAACTGTGAGGATATGTTTTCAAGCAATGACAAGGAAGTGGTAGGTGACTTTTTTCTCCTACATTGATGGGGAAGTTGAGGAAAGAATGATGGCCTATTTTTTTAAAAAAATGCAACCATCAAAATGTCCTTATTTAACTGTTATTCAACTTCAGCAGTGCCTTAGGTGTCAGAGACATTTAGAGCAAGGGGAATCAAATTTAATTTCCAGGCCTCTACGATTGTTCACGGAGCCCCGTAACCTGAAGACTCACCTGCCTCTGACTGGGCTGTTTATTCACTTGTGATTTTTTTCAGGGATTTTTTTTTGGGGGGTGGGGGTGGGTGGGATGGTGGTAAGGGTTGGGTTAAAGATAAATTCACAAGTGTTTATGATGTATACACTCCACTTATTTTGAAATATTTGAACTGACCTAGTCAGAGGTAATGTGTTCTAAAATTAAAAACTTATCAGAACTGAGCATACTAATAATGCCATCACCAAAATTAAGAAACCAAAATTAATTTGATGAGTTTACATTATATGCTGAGAGTCTAATAAAGGGCAGTATGCTATGTGCCATGGGGGAGGATATGAATAAAGGACATTATATATATCTTTTGAGAAGTACAATCTTACTAATGTCCCAAGCAGTCTAAAAAAGAAAAAAAAAAGAAAAAAAAACCCTTGAAAAATCATTTTTATAAAACTTTAGTGGCCGTGTTTATATATACATATTGGTTTCAAAAATCCTACCAATGCCTAATGCAGTCAAATAAAATTTTCTACAGGGGAGCCCATCTTACAGGAGAATAGATTCCAAATCAGAAGAAAAATGAAAATAGTAAAATCCTATTTTGTCTCTAGTTATGCATCGCCCTACCTTCTCCTAGCATGACCAACTCAACCAGATTTTTTTCCAACAATAGAGAAAGTTGCCAGGGCTGGCTGTGTCCAGCAGTAGGAGTTGGTGTGTGTTTTGGGGCCTTACTCAGCTCTGCCTTTGGGCCTGAGCAAGAGGCACCCCTGTCCTAAACCATTTATTTTAGACTACCTCCTTAGATATCAAAGTTAAAATAAAGGCAAATAAATGTATTAAAAACACATGACTGCTTCTGTCACTTGGGATCCAGGGCTCAGTGCTGGTCCAGAATGCTCCATAACCGAGGTTGGCCACATCATCTGTGGGGCCGAGTACAAAATAAAAGTATCCTTTTTATAAAAAAAAAAAAAACAAGAAAAGTGCTGTGAAAGATACATATAAAAATACTTTCCCTCCTTCACCCAGTCTCTCCCTCTCTTGACGCATAATGGTGTTTTTTATTTGCTCTGTCATGTCACCCCGAGGAAGAAAATTTTACGTTTTAAATTACTGGCATGCATCTTACCATTCATCTTTACATTGTGCAATGGCGGTTATGGCAGTTACGAATGTCAACACTGGCACATTTTGCTCGTACGCAGAATCACTGAAACGACACAATTTGCATTTTGTTGCTCAATCCCTGGAGCTGGCCAAGGAGACAAAATCGGAGCCAGATTTGGAGGGGCGAGAAGAAGGGAGGATTTCCCCCCAGGCTTCGAGCCAGCGGAGGGAGCAGGGAGCGCTGGTCTGGAGATCCTGCCTGGGAGGGATGCGAGGGGACCCTGCCTTGAAGAAAAGTTGCTCCCCAGGAGGGATGCGCATCCACGGTCTCATGTCCCTTCCCGCCCCGGTTACGGTTCTGGAGAGATTTAAGAACTAGTGTGGTATCTGCACAGGGTAGCTAGACACGTGTTTACATTGTTAAACATTCACTTTGCTTTTAAATTGATTCAATGGTGGTATAGGTGTGACGTCCATCAAACAAGAACACTGAATGCTAGAACTGTGAGTAGTCTTTTTACTTAGGAAATTCGTGATTTAATTGAGTTTTCAAACCTTTGCAGCTTTATTTAAAGATTTCGGTTTAGGTTTTAGGTAAACAGAAATTATAATTTCTATCTTGCCTTTAATGTTCATGGATAACTTTTAATATTTTGAGAGGGTAACTTTTAAAATAGGTATACAAAATAATGAACTTTCCTTTGGTTACATTTGCTTCAATTTATGTTTTTATTATATACTTTGTAGATTTACATTTTTCTTTGTGCTAGAACAATACTGTATCAAAACAAAAATGTAAAAATCTTGTTCGTAACAATATAATTAGTGATTTTACTGGAACAAAGGAAAGAATAATAAATTTTTATGGGCTAAATACATAATACTTTATGAATTGTGGATGTCTTTCCTGTATTACTCATTCAGACATCACCAGCCCATAAACAGGATACCTTTATGTGTATAATAATAATTAACTTCCATTGTCTTTGATGTTTTCCAAACTTTCAGTCATATAAAACCATAGCTTTACTCATATTTATTTTTTAACTTTTGTTAATATGAAGGTAGAAGTTTCAATGCTGAGAGGAGAGAATTTTTTTACTTAACTCTTTGTTAACTTGATTTATAACTTTTAAGTACTTAGGCATATGGTTTACAGGCCTCTATTTGTAGTCTTGCCCTGTGCCTCAAATATTAGGTAAAGGCCGGTTGTTTTATTAAAATTTCTTCTCCTGATCTATAAAAATCTCACTCATAGAAGAAAGTTAGCTTTTGTGAATGGGACCAACCGAGGGACATTGCTTCAAATGTCCCATCTCTCAGGCTCTCTCTGGAGTATGGACTCTGGGCTTGGAACAGTTGATAAAATTACTTGCACTGTCTAGGTTAATTTTTCCCTTTGCTCAAACACATATATTCAAATTTACTAAATTAAATGTAAGCATAATGCTACTGCACTGTAATCCAGATGCTTAACCGGTTAAATTGTTCCTAATTAGTTTATTCGTTGTTTTATTAAATGCAACATGATACGGTTTTTCTACGTTTTATAATTTCAGTGTTTTGCCTTCATTCACGTAGCCATTCATTCATTCAACACAGCTTCACTGTTGAGCATTGGAGACAAACGTGAATAAGATATCCCGTTTTTACTTCGGGCGAGATACTGGAATAGATATTATGAATAGGTCTTGGCTGTAAAATAACTAGTCAGACCTTTTAATAAACTGCTATTTTTACACAAAATAAGAGAAAACCCCACCATGTCCTCCCTACTGTCAAGAAGTGTGAAGAGTCTGATATATTACCCAGCTTTCAAACTAACAAGTCGCCTGCAACAGTTCCATGGATGCGGGTGGAAGACCCCTCGGTTATTACTACAACACGGTAGGTGACATGAGCTTCGCGTTCTCCTGAGTCCCCTGTCCTCAAAGCCTCCTGGGGTGGTGGAGCAGCCCAGGAGGATGCCCGGTATGCAGTGTGTTTGGTGTGTTTATATTATGTATGAGGAACGCTCAGATTAGGAAAACCCACTCTTTTAAAAGGATTACTAGCACCTTGCTCAACATTTGCCCTAGAGGGAGAGATTCTGTTTACTCTTCTGGATAAATCCACCCCTTGCCCCAGATGGAGAGAGCATTTATATCTCCCCAGGCTGTTTGCTCTACAAAAATCCTTGAAAAGATAATTCGGAACAATAGCTGTCAATGCTGCTCCTCAGAGGACACACAGAAATGTGAAAGACTCATGGATAATGTTATCCCAACAGCCACCGAAAATAATAAACAAACAAATGAATACAAATGAACAATCAGTAATAAGTAGATATAAACGGGACTTACTCTGAGGGCAAATACCAATATTGGAATACTAAGCAGTGGCTGGGTGGGAGACCTGAAACAGTACATTACAGACTCTAAACAGGTTAAATCATCTCAGGTCAATAACAACTACTGGTTCCCAGCATAAGCAAATGATACTGGAACCAACAAACAAACAAACAAACAACAACAACAAAAACTCTTGCTCTCATTCTTGGAGTAAGTGAAATGTGATTACCATATAATAAGACCAAATAAATAGGAGCACATAGTTTGGAATCACCAAACACATGACAAAAACAGCCACCACAAGTGAGAATTATCAGAAAGAACAAAAATAGATTTATATCCAAAGCAATTCAGATATTGAAGCATGCAATAAAAGAATATGATGAAATTATCAGATAAATCCGAATAAGAAACACATACGACTTTTAGAAATGAAAAATATTGGCCCAAGAGACTTTATGGATGAGTTAAAAAGATTAGGCCGGTATAAGATAAAAGTAAGTAAATGGGAGAACTATGAAAAAACCTAGAATTAAACACAGCGAGACATAGATATAGAATAAGAAATATTAAGAGGCATGCAAAATAGAACAAGCTCTAACATAAACCTAATCAGAGTAAATCTCCCAGAAGGAGAAAGCAGGAGAGACAATTTAAGAGACAACGGCATAATGTTGCCTTAATTTGCTGATACTCCCGGGCCCCTCCAGTCTACCTGAACAAAAGAGGAAGCGTTCAGGACACCAACGTAGAGGGGGAAGCAACATGGTACGGCTGGACTCACTGATGGGAGGCAAATAAAACGATTTCCTAGTAAGTTCACACAGTTCAGTAAACGTGTACCATTCTTATTGACGTAAAGGCCAAACAAATAGAAATTCAGTGCCTGGAATCTTAATTCTATTCATCCTAACTTCAGTCTGGTGCCCTCATTTCTATTCCAGTATTAAGCAACAGTATTTTCTCAGCATAGTTTGCAGTTCCAGTCAGACGACAAGAATGAGGCCGAGCTAGGGGACTCCCACCCCACATTTAGTACGTACGCATTAAGTATGATGACACGTCAGGCACTCTTCAGGGTAGCGGGGGACCGTGGAATGGCTGTGCTCTCATGCTCTTCGACCCCGACCCCCCGTTTTTCTAGACCACGTGGTGTTTTACATTTCATTAAGTTCAGCTACTTCTAAGCCGCCAGGTTCCCTGTCAAACTCATCTCTTAAATTCTTTGGCTATTTTCTTGAGCAATATTTTTTTTAAAAAAAGCAAGCTTTAAAAATACTAATAACACAGTTTCCTCCATAGCCTGCTGGTTACAGGCTGATTTACACACCCAGTTATGACTGGGCGAACCTAAGCCAGGTTCCCCTCACGCCCATGGCCCCAGCACAGTGCTCGGCACATGGTGGGAACTCAGTCCTCATTTGTTCAATGAATAACGAAGACGGCATTTAAAACTTATGAGACAATTTGGGCCATGGTCTCATTTGGCGAAATCATATGAAATGCATGCAGCTGAGTGTCCCGCCACCTGACTGGGCCTTGTCTGGAAGAGAAACACCATCTCCGAGGACTTGTGGCTGGTGGGGACCCATGGGGTGAGCTCCCAGGCTGTCATGTCTGTCTGTCATCACCATATTTCCTCCCCAACTCTCAGGCACCCACCTTTGCTCATTCGACGGCTGATTTCCGGCTCAGCTTCTCCAGCCTGACTCACGGCATGACCTACTTTTCAGGCTCCCAGGCTCTGGCAGGCACTCTCCTTCCTGGCATTGCGCTTCTGTGGACTGATAACTGGGAAGAACCCGGTCTACGGAAGGATGCTCACCGTTTAAAAAAAAAAAAAAAAAAAAATTACCCACTGTCAGCCCTGAGTGTCTTGTCCTGGGTTGGAATGACCTATTTTTCTACAAATGCTAGATTCTTTTGTGTTCTTAGAACTTCTTTGAATGCTTGAATTCACTTGCTTTTTTATATCTCTTTTGGTAACCTGAATTCTCCCTTTCTTTTCTCATCTTGAGTTTCATTCAAAATCTTGCCTGTTTCAAATATACAGCCAGCCAGTCTGAGGACAGACACCAAGGCCTCCCCACTCCTGGAAAAGCAAACCCCACCAGTAACACACTTTCTCCGTGTAAGCATTGTACACGGCTGGGCACGGAACTGTGATAATCAAGGCAGCTTCTGCCAGGACTTCTGGGTTGTCACCCTTGCCTCCCTCTGTGACAAAAAAGAACAAGTATGAACTATGTATGCATCAAAAAATGTCCTTAAATTTCTTTTTTTTTTTTAAAGATTGTTCCTACTTGTATTTCCATTTTTTTGTTCTGCCAACTGTCCAATGCCTTTTTTTTTTCCTTCAAAAAGATGATATCCCCAGTACAGTACAGTGGCATACATCTTGGAAGTCTGCCTTGTGCACATCCATTATCGGAATCAAGGTCAATGGCATTTTTTCACTAAGGAAAATCAGTTTTTAATTACGTGTTTGGATCATCTAGTGTTTGTTTGTTCCAGCCTTTCCCTTCCGACACCCAGCTCTCTCTAGGACATTCCCAAGGGCTATCGACTCCTGTCGTTCACTGTTTTTCCTCAAATATAATGAAGATTAACCCTAATATTGGCTTAAGTAAAACATAGGTAGGTTGCTCTACAGAAAAATGAATTCCATAGAGCCACATGCGAAAGAGGAATAATTTCGTATCATCTATCATTATGATTATTATTACCATTATTATTATTATTATTACTATTACTACTACTACTACCACCACCACAACTACTATCCCTGTTATTATTTGGCCATGTGACAGTGACACTTTAAGGCAGATTCCACCCTTCATTTTTCTGCAGCATCCAGTTGAGCCGGGCACCATTCTGGAAGTCTCTTTTGAGACAATTCAGAAGCCATAATTTTCTCCTAGTGGTGAAAAATCATTTGGGATAAGGCCATTTCATAGCACTGCGAGGCTGGAGGAGATTTTAACGTGTATCTCTTACCACTACCCTCCATTGCCCTGGCCTTCTCTCTCTGTGACATTCCTGCCAAGAGAGTGGTCTGGCTTCTGAGGGGACACTGGGGACGATCTGTTTGTTCTCTGACTCAGTGGAAGGTTCTCTTTTTGATCATCTTTCACCTCGTTCCTGAAGCAACCATACTTTAACTGTGGTTAGATGGCTGATCAGTGCCAAGGGGGCTGAAGGTACTAATTGTAACACAGTCCAGTTGCATAAAATCCATTTGCATAGAACTCTTTCGAATTCGAATCTTATCTCCATGAGCCCTGAGAACGCCAATTGTTCTCCTGTTGTAAGTTAACAGCTTTGCATACTTTAGAAGCAATGAGCCTAAACAAAAAGGAATTTTTTTTCCAGTGGTTTGCCTTAGAGCCAACGGAAGCTGCAGCGAATACCCTGTGAAGAAGGAATTTACTGGGTTTCGCAGCGAGTCTCCTCACTGATCCATGCTTATTATTACAGTCTTAGCCCGAGTACCTCTACTGTCCTAGAACTAACCTTTAGCTAATGTTAACCATTAGGCAAGGTATGATTTCTTTCTTAAGCAACAGCTGATACTTAATAACCGCCCTTACAAATAACTTTGCTGTATTGTACAACTCAAAGGAACAGATGGCATTCTTCTATTTTCTTTCAAACGTTCTTATTTCTCATGCGATTAACTTATTAAAAAGCTAATCTCACCTGTAACTGGAGGCAGCTAGTTGGGGATATCTCGCATTTACAACGCATATTTTGATGTGAAACAAATCCTCCTTTCTCGCTGTTTGATATGTCACTGGTGGGAATTAGAAAGGGGGTAGCATCTAGAAGGAAGAACGCTGATTCATGAACGGCCATTGATTTCGTCCTGGGGAGGACTGAGTCTGGGAATTCAGCTACTCCTGGCAGAGTACCTCTGAGCAGGCCCACAGAACCACAGGCTTCCCAGCACCTTAGACAATGGTGTGTGAGCAGCAGCCTCGTGACTCATGGAGGGCGAGCT
>NW_011888902.1:2245495-2266772 GCF_000151845.1 Pteropus vampyrus
TTAGGCAAGGTATGATTTCTTTCTTAAGCAACAGCTGATACTTAATAACCGCCCTTACAAATAACTTTGCTGTATTGTACAACTCAAAGGAACAGATGGCATTCTTCTATTTTCTTTCAAACGTTCTTATTTCTCATGCGATTAACTTATTAAAAAGCTAATCTCACCTGTAACTGGAGGCAGCTAGTTGGGGATATCTCGCATTTACAACACATATTTTGATGTGAAACAAATCCTCCTTTCTCGCTGTTTGATATGTCACTGGTGGGAATTAGAAAGGGGGTAGCACCTAGAAGGATAGAACACTGATTCATGAACGGCCATTGATTTCGTCCTGGGGAGGACTGAGTCTGGGAATTCAGCTACTCCTGGCAGAGTACCTCTGAGCAGGCCCACAGAACCACAGGCTTCCCAGCACCTTAGACAATGGTGTGTGAGCAGCAGCCTCGTGACTCATGGAGGGCGAGCTAGCAGGGGGTGATCCAGAGCAGGCGGGAGACTACTTCTAATGAGGAGCTACACTGTAGCCAAATGACTAGCAGCGCTCGCTCTGCGTGCTGGGAAACTGGGCCGTCGGCTGCATACTGCCGCCTCACTTCCTCCCCCAAAGAGGGTGTGTTTGTCAAAAAAGGCCCCGGGCCTGGAACGGAGGCACAGGATCAGACACATCTGGAAGGTGTAAGGCACCGGGCTGGCAATTAGTAAGTATGGCATCAACACGCGTGGAGCGGATTCATCCTTCCATCTCACACCTGTGAGAGCTCGAACTTTAAAACTCGAGTCTTAGTTTGTCAGTTGGGAAATTTGTAACTATTCAATGACTTGCCGGATGTGAATTCTCGTCGGGGTGATGGAACGTGGCTACTGTGGAAATGATTTCCTTTGGTCAGATCCATGAGTTTCTAAGCCTTCCGAAAGGTGATTTTTTTTTTTTTTTTTTTTTAGACACGGAATGGTCTATGAGTGCGTGCTTTGACTCCATACCACTATAATATGAATAATCATATTATAATTGTATTTCAAATAACGGTAGTCTATGAGCAAAGTAATTTCTGTTCAAAAATGTGACTCTATGAGTGATGACAGTCTATTGATGATCTTCTTAGAAGACTGAAAAAAAAGAAACTCAAAAGTTTATATATGTATAAATATGTGTATATGTGTAAATTCCAGAAATGAACATATGTAGAAAAATACACTTGTGTGTTTATCTATGTAGGTTGAACTGAGATCCTGATCTGGATATTATTATGTGACCATTTGGGCTTTCAGGGTTTAAGGAGAGGTAGGAAGTGGGGCATCTCTACAAAAAAAAGACTGTTCTTATGTCGTTTTCAGTCTGGACAGAATTCAAAAGTATCAGGGTTTTCACAAACGGCCTTCTTCTCAAAGCTTTCTTGGCCAAGTTTGGATACCCCAAGAGGCTGAGGAAAACATCTGACCTTCTGGCACATACCACACTGT
Organism: Pteropus vampyrus; assembly: GCF_000151845.1. NCBI lineage: Eukaryota > Metazoa > Chordata > Mammalia > Chiroptera > Pteropodidae > Pteropus > Pteropus vampyrus. The sequence continues at coordinate 2,246,960 of NW_011888902.1, forward strand.
CTAAACCTTTTCAGGCTGACCCATCACAGGCAATGAGCTCAGCAAAACAGGAAGCACCTTAAGCAAACAAGACAGTTAGACTCGAAAGACAGGCCACCTTATACTTTAGTTCCTGTAAGAAACGGTCAATTCAGAAATGTTTTCTTTTCACTGAGTTAAAAATAGCTGAAGCTGAAATAGCTCATCCTATGAAATACTTAAGAGTAAAATGTGTCTTTTACGTTTTTTTTTTTTTTTTACTCTCTTTCCTTAAAAAAAAATGTGTCGTATTAGACCAATCAGGCAGCTGCAGCCAGGATGGAATGTTAGCCATGCCACCGGATCCGAACCGGAGGGAACATGCCTTTCATCTTAATTCCAGGCTGGACAAGGGAACGCACTATATTCTCCACTCTGTACGAACAGGAGGAAACTTTCCCAGGGTGTTTTTCTTTTGCATTTCTGAGTCTTATTGGATTGGAAGCTTGTCCATGCGGCCCAGCAGGGTCCATTTTCCATAATAAGGCTAAAAATATGTCGGCAATGTTTTCTTTAGCACAGTCTACGAGGGTCAGGCACGAAAGTGCCAGAACTCCTTTTCTTGCTGATTCTAGTTCACCTTTCCCTGGAGACAGTCCCGCTGTCAGCCTACCTTTCTTACTCAGTGTTATCCTTCTGATAGGCCACGTAACCTGGAGTGTAATCCAACACGGAATAATTGTAGAAATTTATTCCACGTCCCTCTAAAATACAGATTTTGTTCTATCTTGATGGTTATGTCGCCAATGACTCACTTCGGTAAATCATAGCCCTGGAAATATTTTCCCGTAATGGGAACGCATTGTCATTGAGTCATCCATACTCTATCAGGGTTCGTTGCGAACACTGCATCTAGACTTAGAGGGAGTTCATCTAACTGGATTATAAAGGGATAATAAAGCGATCGGGAGCATAACTTTAGGTCAGAAGAACTGAGCTGAATCAACTGATACCCATATAATCTTTGGTAGACTTTATTGCCAAATTTTACTTCTTCATCTGCAAATCGAGTACATGAAGGTGTTGCAAGGATTAAATGCAATAATGCAGCCGATGTCCTTAGCATGGTGCTGAGCTTCTTTTAAGGAGAGATCCGATAACCTTGGTCTCACTTCTAAGCGACTGAACCAGCTAACCGCAGATAGAGTCTGTAACTCCATGGGTGGAAACGCTCTCATGATTAGGAACACCACCCCAGACTTCTCCGGATTTCTGGACATGGTTATCGGTCAAGCTCTCTGGACCAGTGGTCCTCAAAGAGAGGCAGCTTTGGTCCCACAGCAGACGTTCGTTTTTGGCAGTTGTGATGTTCAATTTTGGTGGTCCTATCTTTGGCGCAGTGGGTCCCTCTGGCATCTAGTGAGTAGGGGTCGCGGATGTTGCTAAACATTCTATTAGGCACAAGACAGTCCCCTGCAACGAAGAATTATCTGGACCAAAATGTCAATAGTGCAGAGGTTGAGAAATCCTGGCTTAGAACAAAAGCTTTTAGGGTCTGTTGTTGGTCTGGAAAGATATCACAGGAGACATTAAAAAAAAAACCAACAACAAAAAAACCCCACACCTCTTAAGTTTCTCTCCGTGCCTCATTTATTCCAGGGACAGTTCTGAGTGCCTACTGTGTTCAGAGCTGCACTGCCGGTGGTTGAGACAGTCTGGGTTTCTGAAGCCGACAGGCTTCTCACGAGGCCAGGATGCTGGCTGATGGGTGAAGGACAGATGGAGGAATTAGCTAAATCCTCCCGATGATAAATGCATGCATTTAATCCTAGAGATTAAATATAAATTAGAAGCGGCTTTAGATGCTTTAATATCATTCCTAAGACTTAAGAAGAATTTTCCAAAGTAAATTCATCTCCAAAGCAAGTTAATATTTTTACCGATTCAAAAGGGTTTTTATTGCTCGCAGCGATATGTAGAAACCAGCCTGTCTTACAGAATGGCTGCTTCTTTCCCGGGTCCAGGGGTTACCAGATGCCAGGTGTGGAGAATGCCAGACGTGAGGCTTACAAAAGTGATATTCATTTACAAGAAGTTAAAAGTTTTGTTTGTATTGAATTCAAAAATTAAAAGTTAAATTTTAAAAAAATTCAATAAAAGTAATTTGTTTCAGCTTCACATCTTTTAAAGCTCTGAACCTTGCTTTGCTTTTCCGGACTTGCTATCTGCCTCCATCAAACTGCAAAGAGGTTGTTTCAATTTAGAGATTTAAATTTATGTGTAATCTCATATTCTAACCAATAATAATTTATAGTGTATATTTTTCCCCTGCATGTATATAATAAGTGTTTTCAGGATTATCCCATTTCTTGCTTACTTCTCACGCTCTAGATGTATTTGTCATAATTTGCTGATGATGGCTTCTTTCCGATGTCCCCCAAATCAATCCCCACAACCAACCAAGGTGGCCCCATAATCAGAGAAGTAAATGAGTCCAGTCTCTTGTCACTTGAAGACTATGTTTATGGTCCGTGGCCAACTGCAAAGTTCTCAGCCACATATCATTCTATTTTTGGCGCAGAGACATTATTTTGCTAGTGTTGGCATGTACTTTTCAGATTAAATTTGGATCAATACTAAGATTGTTAATGTTGTAATTGATGATTGATTGAAACTAGAAAAAAGTAAGGAAAGCTTAGTGTAGGATATCTATAGACTCCTGCACTGCATGTTATTTTAATTGATAAATTAGCTTAAGAAGAACGTGGACAGGAAATAAAGGCTATGCAGTGGAGAGGCGACAGTAAAGGAAATCGTAGATTCTGATTCTAGTCCCAGATGAGAACTTCATAACATCACTCAGACCTTCCAAGTGTTCAGTAGCTCATTTATAAAAATGGATGGATTGAACTTCACCATCCCTTTTTAACACTATATTTCTATAATTCCGTCGAAAGAACACTGCTTTCCAATAAGTGACAGTATGTAGAAAAGAGGTCTATAATGAAATTTAGAGCACATGAAGACACTTGATTAAATAGTAAATTATTTCTTAGCAAGAATGCTAAGAAGGACTCTATGATCTACGAATGGCTGTAAGTCTGTTTTGAAAAGCTGCCACTGGTGGTTCCTCTACATAGGCTGATATTCTTCCTGCCATGTGAGTTCACTGCCCTGATCACAGGTAACCAGATATTGGGCCACGGAAGCACCTAGTACAAGCTGGCAATGCACGTGTTGGCATTATATATACTGATATATATACTGATATATATGTACTGATATATACTAATATACTGATATATCTACTGTAAAGTGAATGGCTGAGCCAATCCTTCTTGAAAAGTTTGCTTTGAGAGAAAGTCGGCAGATAGTGGAGTGGTAGAGAAACCAAAAGAACCACAAGAACAAGGCAATAAAAAGAAGAGATGAGGCATCAGAAACCATAAAAAAACCCAAAAAACAAAAAACCAGAATCCCGTAGCAATAAAAGCCTGAGGCAATCTTTGCTACAAGCAAGCAGAAACCCTGAAGTACCAATTTACGCTTAGTACCAAATGTCTAGCCACAAGCGACATATTCAGAAAGGAGGAATCCTTGGCAACGTATATTAAAATCAAAACCAAGTTTTTCAGGTTGTAAAACCATCACGACTTGACGGTATCCATCCCATTCGTAAGAATTAGAGACTAGGAGAATAAAACAATGGCCTTTCCGTAAATGGAATACATTGCAAACAAATGCTGGCTATGTGCCTATGAGCAAGTTAACCCAGGGGCCCTGCTGGTGTCTGTAGAGTTGACATTCACTTCGGCCATGACCTTGAGTTCAGTGAGGTTTGGAATGAGTCGGTTGAAACGAAGCCACACCGTTTCTGAGTGAAGCACTAGAACTCTGCCACCCCACATTCTGCCTTTTTCACGATTGTGACTCACGTGTGCCCTTTTCAGCTGCCAACCATCACTCACTCCTCTTCGAATTCCCACTGACAGCACGGTATGGTGCCTCACACATAGTAGGTCCTCGATACATACAATGCTGAGGTCACGATGAGGTGACAAACAGTAGTTCCTTTTTCAAATATGTATAGTTGAGTTCAAGCACTTTATGACAGGCTTAAGGTATACTCTATATATTAAGAAACAAAAAAACAAAAAACCAGAAAAAATATATGTGGGCTGGACATACTCAACATTCTCCGGACTGCCCTGGCTCTGGTTACCCAGTCATGGCTGGGTCACATGATCGCCAGAGGTCAAAGCTCAGAGAATGCAGCTCTGAAGCTTCTGTGCACAAGGGTGTAATTTCAAGTTACTAATAACTCAGGAACACTTGATCTCTTCCTTATTCTTGCCCAGATGAGTCACTTTCTTGGTAGTTTACCTTGAGGTCCTCCTATTTATACACAGCGCACCAGCTGGCACGGAAAATGGTGTGCATCTGTCTTTCATATTCAAATACGTTGCTCTAGGCAGTTTTCCTCCCTGTACAGTTCTTTTCCTCAATGTTTCATTTCTCTAGTCCCGTTGTTTTCACCTAAAACTATGGACGTTTCTTCCAGGGTGAATTAATTAGTCTTGAATATACCAGGGAGGTGGAATGTCTACCTTTGACTGAATTTATTACAGCAGAACAAAATAACAAAAAGAGCCACTGCGCTGTTTCCTGAAGAATCGGCCAGAAGAATGTCTACTTTTCAGAGGCTCGTTTGTTTTTTTAAATCCCCGAAGAGAGATTTGACTCAGCAAAAGTGAGTTTTGAGCCTCTTCAGCGGTGGCGGCAGCAGCTGGGCTGTGGATCTTGGCTCTAGGTCTGGCCTGGTCATTCAGCAGATTCTGTCCTTGCCAGGCCCTGGAGCTGCTTTTAGCCACTGCCACAAATGCTGCCTACCAACTGTTGCCTAGGTGAGGGGAGCCTTGGCCATAAATCCTGGCACCCTCCCCTCCCCCCAAATTTGCCTGATTCAGTTGTTCACACCACGCCTTCAGGCAGGGGAAGCTGTGATTGGCTTGGCTTCTCATTTGCGTTCTGTCTCTCTCTCTCTCTCTCTCTCGACCTGGGAGTGATCCAGCCAAAACTGGAATTAAAAGAGGCACCCCCACCCATGCAACACCGATGCGCAAAATAAAAAAAACGACTGCTACTTATTTGAAACTGTTTTGGGGTTCTTTAAGATTCTCTGCAGTTTTTTTTTTTTTTTCCCCTGAACACATTTTGGGATTTAAGTAAAAGTTTGCTTTTTGTGGTCATTTGACTTAAGGGTTTTTCTTCTTTGACTCCACGTAGTTGTAGAAACGGCAATTGCTTAAAAAACGGCGTGACTCAAAATTCAGAAGCCACTTTTAAAAAGATTGATCGATGTGACTACATAAAAATAAAAATATTAGTGTATGGCAAATTTTTTTTTTTTTTTTAAGGAAAAAAGTAGAAAACACCGTGAGCAAAGTCATAAGACAAAATAGGGGAAAATGAAACATTTCGCTGGCAAAGGGCTCATTTTTTTTTTAATATGTAAAAAGCTCCTACAAACCATCAAGAGAAAGGTCAACAACTTAGTTAAAAAGCTGTAAAATATAGGAATAGGAAGTTCATGGAAATGAAATTAAAGTGACTTTTAAGCACATGAAAAGATGCTCAAGCTCATTCACAATATGAGAAGTACAAATCTGAACTTACTACAGATACCGGACTGAACAAGGCCCAGGTGTGAGTGCCAGAGCTGGGAGCGCTGTGGATGACCAGCCACTTTCACGCAGTGCTGGTGGAAAGATAAATTGTTACCACTTCTAGGGAACGAATTTGGCAAAATCTATCAAAATTATAAGTGCACGCACCTGTCGAACCAGAGATTCTAAAACATTATGCTCTGTATATACTCATGCTTGTCTGTAAAATGGCACATATGTACAGGTATTCCTTGAGGCAGTTACAGAACAAAAGATTTTAGACAACCCGGTTAGAATACTATTAAGCTGTTAAAAAAGAATAAAGAAGCTCTTTGTATACTGACATAGTTCCCCAGGAGACAGTATTAATTATAAAAATTGAGGTGTGCATTAGTACATACAGTACGTTCTCGCTTGTAGAAGTAGAAGGTAAAATTATAGACTGAGACACAATATTTATTTGCTTAGATTTGCATAAAATATCTGGAGGCAGGATGCACAAAAACATTCCACAAGAAGGGAATAAAATGGATGGGATATTTAAAAAATTTTATGCTATGTAAATGTCTCTCCTAATAAAATATTGAATAAAAAACATTATTGGAAAAGAATGTCATAGAATAAGTGTCACCAACAAAAGACTGGCAGGAGCACCTGAGACTCCACGCCAGGAAGGTCTATGGCACGTGTCCCTTGAAACAACACGTTGCATCGTCATTCCCCTTTGTCTTAGTTTGGGCTGCTGTGACAGAATACCACAGACTAGCTGACGTAAAAGGACGGATATTAATTTCTCACAGTTCTGGAGACTGGAAGTCTATGTTCAAGGCACCAGCAAATCCAGCGTCTGGCGAGAGCCTGCTTCCTGGTTGGCAAACAGCTCACCTTCTCACGGCATCCTCACGTGGGAGGGAGGGAGAGAGGCATGGAGACGGAGTGGGGAGGGGGTAAGGGGGAGAGAGAGACAGAGACAGAGACAGAGAGAGGGCAAGCTCGTGTCTCTTCTTATAAGGGCACTAATCCTATTCATGAGAACCCCACCCTCATGACTTAATTGCCATCATATTGGGAGTTAGGATTTCAACATAAGAATTTTGAGATGACACAGACAAGCAGCCCGTAGCATCTTTATACATGCCTTTTATAGTCTACTTTTCAAACTTTGTACCTTTTTTCTCTCATCGATTTTCTAAATACATTTCCACTCCTAAATTCTCTTGTCCTATAATTATGTATTACTATTCTGTCGATCTATATATTAGCTTATATATTAGCTTGCTCAGAGTTTAAACAAAATTAAACCCTATTTGTAAACTTCATTTAGACACACGGGACACTAAATGAGGTTTTAAACCTGGGGCCCTTATTCTGAGAATCAGCGAGACAAGAGTATGGTTTGGACTTACACAGTAGAATTGAACGTAAATAAAAGATTTATCAAACTGGAAATTTCCTTATAAGGAACTGGGCTTAAGCCAGATATGCTGGTCAGGTTTAAAGAGATTGAGAAAATCTTTCAGTCTACTAAAGTTTTGAAGAACTGCCATTGAGTAATCAAAGATTTATGGATAGTAAGCGAGTTCCAAGTGACCACGACCAGGAAAATTCTAGCAACTAAGAAGAAACTTACTAGCAATGTGACCAGATTCAAATTACTCAATCTGTCAAAATCCTAGCATCTTCATCCATACAGTGGGGATGTTTCGGAGAGACCAAATAAATTTCAAATAAAGATGATGGCAGTGGCCACTGTGGTAGCCGCACTCCAAGGTGACCCACAATGATTCCTACCTTTCCATATTTATACCCTTGTGTCACTTCAACCACCTTGGACCAGGGTTGGCCTGTGACAAATATGGTAGAGGTAGTGGTATGTCATTTCTGAGGTTAGGTTATAAAAGTTCTGTCTTTGTTGTGCTCTTTTTATGTCTGTCTGTCTGTCTGTCTGTCTGTCTTTCTTTAGGGAAAGCCAGCTGCCATATTGTGAGCGACCCTTTTGAGAGAACAACACGGTGAGGGGCTGAGACTCTGCCAGCCGAGTGAGCCTGGAGGCGGACCCTCTAACCCTGTTCCATCTTCAGGTGACTGCAGCCCCGGCCAGCACTTTGGAGAGCAATCTAAGAGATACCCTGAGCCAGAACTACCCCGCTAAGCTGTTCCCAGATCCCTAAGCCCAGACACTTTGTGACATAATAAAAGTCATTCTAAGTCACAAAGTTTTGACGTAATTCATTACGTTGCAATAGATAATAAACACAGCCGCCTAACAATAACTATAATAACTGATCGATCAGGTTCCTTTTTCTCTTCATAGGAAGAATTTGCCAGTGTTGCTAGGGTCCGGACATGGGTACAGTGATTCCAGTGGAATTATTGTCCTTCTGACTCGCCACGTAGCTGTCTGAGGCGACGGTATCCAACAACTCAAACACGTGTCACTTCTGCCGCGTCGTCCTGATTACCTGCCCCTCCTGGCATCCAGTACACAAGTCTCATTGGCAGCGTTTGGGAGAGCAAAGCTCCTCATGGAGACGAGAGTCCTGCTCGTCTTCGTTGCTGTCGATACCGAACCACTGCACCCCATGTGCTGCCTCGACTCTGACTGAAGGTGAATTACATCCAGTTTTCACCTGCAACAACCACGCCTAGAACGCACGCAAGAACTGGCAAGATGATCTCACCTTTCAGACCTCAGTCCGGAACCACTGCTTCCATCAACCTGATCCTTACCTTTTTACAGCATTCTTTCGTACTGTTTATAGGTCCTTGTCTTTTCTCTGGTTCCTTAATTCTGGCTTTCTATCCTTCAGGTCCTCTTCAATAAACATCCTACTCTGTTTCACTTGGCCCTGCTCCTTCTCTTGGTGCTGTCTCTTTCGGGAGAGATTTGGCCGTATTTGCCTTGGCACTATACGCTGGACTCAGAAAAATTCTAGATTTGTTGCCTGTTCTCACCGTTGAAATGTTGCCTCTGACTCTTGCACATGACCACGTGGAATTATTCACCCTCCCTTGGTTTGGGCCGGGGTAGCTTCTGCTCTTTTCTCCCTCCTCAGATCTCCTGGTTTCATCTTGTTCTTTATGCCAGCATCTCTTGATGATGATATTAGTCCCTAAATACAGACCACCGGGGTTTCGACTGTGGTTGGCATCCAAATCGCTTGGAGCCCTTAAAAAACTTTCAGATATCCAGGTCCTCTCCCAGACCAATTAAATCAGAATATCTAGGTATCGAGGTCTCAGGATCAATATTTATGAAAAGCTTCCAAGTTGATTTCCATGAGTAGCCAGATTTTAAGAGCAATAATGTGCAGCTAGGGCTGAGCAAATTCAAAATGCTATACTCGCGAAACGAAAGCCATGTGGGAGCCAGATTCACACTCGGGTGGCCAGTCTGTGACCTCTGACTGGAGGGTGAGTTGACAGACAGCCTTGATGGGAAGCCAGGGGTTTTGTTTGTGTATCCCACTAGATGCTCCCGATGGGCAGAGCAAACAGTGATCAGAGAATTCAGAAGCAATTAGCTAGTGCACACGCTCCCAGGGCAGTCCTGCTCCAAAGGGACATGTGATAACCTGCAAAGAATTATACGTTTATGGGGAACAAACCCTTGCTGAAAGATGGTGTCATGTCCACGCGCTGTACAGAAAAAAACGGTTGACACTGGGAATCCCAACTCAGGGCTAATGCCATTTTCTTCTGAAAAGTTCTGGTTGTGCACATGGAGATTCGAGAGAGAAGCGTTAAAGCTATAAAGAAGAAGAAATCAGAAGCTTGCCTTTTGAAGGGAGAATAAAGTACCAGTATCTCCAAATACAGTTCTTAACCTGAGCATATGACTGGCCATATTCTGTTACAGTCGTTAGTTATAAATATAACTTTTAGAATATGGATTCGATCTTTCAATTACTGTGAACAGCAAGATTCTCGAGGTGAATTAAAGGCCATTTTAATTGCTTTCAAATTTATCTCCTCTAACACTTATATATGACAGCACTTTTAAGGGATGCTTATATGCACAGCAGATGCTTTCTGAATTTAAAAAAAAAAAAACATTTTGACGGAGTAGTTTAAGATGTTTTAATATAGCCATCATCACTGCTCCGTGGATTAATTGATAGAAATGGTATCGATAACTTTTAAAGGTTTTAATTAGTTCTATTCATAAGCTAGAAGCAAGGAGATTGATTATACTCCAACCATAGTCTTGATAAAAAAAAATGCATATATTGATATATAGTAACTATATTAAATATATATATACACACACACACACATATATATATATATATATATATATATATTCATAAAAGAAAATTCAATATTTAAAATTAGGAGCTCTTCAAAATTTTTCAATCTTCCAGACTCATTCTGGTCAATGGTCCAGGTTATCGGAGCTGTGAGCTCCTAGGGGGACAGGAAGGGGCTGCTGGTCCCTGAGAAGTAGGGCCTGGAAAGCCACACGGACCTTCTTTGGAATCCTGGCTTCTCAGCACTCGAGTTCTGTGACTCTAGGCAATCACTTAACCTCTCATGCTGAGTCTCCAAAAGGATCACCACGTCTGCTTCCCCAGGTGATTGCTGTCATCAGATATTGTGATGCCAAGCATATACATGGTATTTTTTGAATGCTTATTCTCAGCAGACACTTGGTGAAGTGCTTGGGGACAGAATGAGAAGTATAAAGTATGGCCTCTGTATTTTAGCAGCTGACAGTATATTTAGAGAGATAAAATATCAAGAATTGGAAAATAATTCATTAGAAATACAAGGTACCTATGTTAAGTTACAAAGTAATATAATTATTAGGTGCTATAAAGTATACAAATTCAGAGAACGACTATCTTCTGGAATCATGTATCTTGAATATCATAAGCCATAAAGTTTCTTTTTGTTAAATATGTCCTCTAACCCTCACACTCACCCTATGTGTAAAGATATATGATTTAATTTAATCCTCAAAATCACCATTAGAAATGTCATTTGATCAATAAGTAATTTTAAAAATGTATCCTAGTCTATGGCCATGCTCCTCTGAACAAGCCTGATCTCATCTGATCTTGGAAGCTAAGCAGGGTTGGGCCTGGTTAGTACTTGGATGGGAGACCACCCAGGAAGACCAAGTGCTGTAGCCATAAAAAATTAAAAAAATAAGAGATTGTAAGCTGACAATCTGTGAGGTCAACCAAGAGTTGCCTCGTCTAAAAAAAAAAATGTATCCTAACTGTGAAGTATGTAATTACTGTATGTAATTAGTCAGAGATTCTGAAAATGAATCAACTAAATGCTATCTGTAGTACAGAGGGGGTTAATAACTGCACCTGAATATTGAGAATATTAGACTCGGGATCTGTAAGCTGCTACAGCCAATGGAAGGCCTGCTGGTGAGTTGAGACCCAGTGCAAGTAAGCCCCAAAGTGGGGCAGAGGTTGGGTTTCCATAAGCAACAGTGGTTTGATTGGCGGGCACCTTCCAAGAGCTGATCTTCAGTACATGTCGGCAAAGACGCTCCGACAGCGAAAGGTGATGTCGGTTGTCTCAGGTGCTGGTCAGAGTCAAAAAAAATTAGGGTGGCCAAGAATAGAACAGGGATTCTGCATGTACAATTCTCTTTCAGGAACTAAAGAGACGAGAGAAGGGCGTTTAATTCCTTTCCTTTTCTGTGACATCGCCAAATGACGAAACACTTCACCGTTGTTATCGCTCGCAGCCTGGCACGAATAATGGATCAATTTCCTGACACGTTCACAAACACAGACGTCATAAAATTACTAAGCATGATTATAACACCAGGAAGTGTTCAATCACTAAGGCTGCGATTATATGTTTTCCATGCTGTGTTTCTGAAGGTCAAGCTCCAAAGGTAGATCTAAATCCAGGTCAAAGGACACTTCCTGGACATGATTTGTGGTCCCCTGAATTTTTGCTGTGTCTGTACAATACAAATTACTTTAAGCAATTTCATTAAAATCGTGTTCATTAAAATTTGGGGCGGGGGTTTGTATGAACAAAGGTTTTTAATGTAGTGCAGATAAAAAAAAATTGATGGGTTACGTTTTCCTTTCTTTTTGCGACCTGAAGAAGAATATTTCACAATGCGATGAATCATCTGACATTCACTAGTACGTCCGTAGTGTGAAACAAAGAACCCGGGACACAGGGTTTGCGTCCAAAAATGTGATTTCTGAAAACCACGACGTCTTTAAAGACAGTAAAATAACCCATTAAAGTCTTTTTTTCTCTACAGATCTGAAGAAGCAAATGTGACGGTCATAAAGAAGACAATTTTCATGTCCGAAAGACCCACGAACATGGTGCCTCAGAATAAATCCACATTCACAGGACGGTAACATTATTTGGAAATTATAGCGTCTTAAAACTAACCAAATCTGTGGAAAATGGGCATTCGTCGCTTCCTTGGAAGGCCTTTGGGAAAATACGTCTCCAAGTGTCCCGAGGAGCCAGCACTTCGGAGAGAGGGCAGGAACCTCGTGTCCTTTCTCTCTTACGTCTGGTCATGTCTAACGTGGGAGTTCGTTGAGCCTGACAGGCAGATCGTCCTTAAAGGCAGCTGATCTCATTCCCCGTGGGCGCCGAGTTCCTCCTTCCTGAACTTGTGGGTGAGCCCAGAAGCTCTGGCGCTGCCCATGACTCACCCCGCCCCCGCCCTACTGTGTGCAGGCGCCCTGAGAAGGCCCGCAGAACCCCGTGGCCACCAAGCAGCGGAACGGCGTCTTCTGCGATTAGACAGCTCCTAGAAGGCAGACGCAACAGCGAGGGCTCTCTCCTAAGCCTCTGTGGTTCACGCGAAAAGCATTCTTCCAATTGTCGCAGATATGAAATACCCTGCGTTTTCCAGTCAACGATGAAAAGCTCAGGGTCCTATTTTTGAAAAGCTCAGGGTCCTATTTTTGCAGGAGATGCTGGCACCGTTTGAGTTCGAGGGGAAAGCATTCGAAACTTGAGTGGTATGTATATTTATTCTGTGTCTAAATCTTGCACACGAAGGAGAGATTTTTTTTTCAGTTATTCAGGTTTTATCAGGGTACAGAAAGTCAAGACGAATGGTGCGCTCTCCAAATAAAATATTTTTTATTACGTTGACTGGATGCTTAACAAATAGTTATTTTTGGGAGTGTAAAATGGACTGCCTTAGCTCCTCCGCCCCTCGGCCCCCCTCGTCTGTGAAACGACCTGCGTGCCAGGTGCCACCCTCGTGCCTCAGGAATTCAGAAGCCTGGCCAAAAGGAAGCGCGCTAATGTCCTCTGTGGATCTGTTTTCTCAGAAGCCTTTCCTGTCCTTTTCTTTTAAAAAATTCTACATCTCCACCCCCATCCACCACTGCGTCCCTAGCGTGCCGTCCCCAGGATCGTTCCTGTGGGGTCCCTAATAGTATCTCTCAGCCCCTCGCTTTCGGCTCTCCCTACATGCTGCTCCTTCCCCTGGAAGGACCTTCTTCCTCAGTCCTATTAACTGCCTCTGCTCCTTTATGGGCCAAGTTCAAGTATCACCCATCTAGGGTCCCTGAGAGCTCCATTGGCCACAGATGCTGCACCCCCTCCATCCTCTGCAGACCCCGAGGACCCTCCCAGCATTCTGTGCATGCCGCTGCCACGGCACCTGTCATGCTGAACTGTAAGTGTTGACTTACAAGCCTGACTCGACCATATTTATAATGCTATATATATTTTGATTCTGTACGTTCTGGCAGAGTGCCTCGCACATGGTAAGTGTTATTAAATGCCCCCCGAATCAACCAATCGACTTAATAAAATTAGTCAAATATTTTGCACATCATCTAATTATAATTACCTGCCAATTTTGGTACCCTTTAAAAAAATTATTGCTCCCCAATGAACAAATACATGGGAGAAATATTCATCCATCTGATAGTTCTCTGTTCAATAGCTTACCAAAAGAGCTGACGTGGAAAAATGCAGGAACCTGTCTGTATACTATGGTTGTGGACTAAGCTCCTTGATCCTGTGGTTTTTTTTGTTTGTTTGTTTGTTTTTTGTTTATTTTTTGTTTTTGTTTTTGTTTTTGGGTGGGAGGGAGATAAAACATATAAGTAATAAAACTGGAAGTTATTTTCTAAAATAACCATCACCCGATCTTCATGGATTGGTTGATGTCTTAAGACGGCCAACAGCACACTGGTCAGAGCAGATAAACCCCATTCCTTTTAGGAAGCTGAACAGTGGTCCAGGTTAGTTTGGCCACCAGGAAGGAAACTCTTCGTCCACAGGAAGCAGGGTGGAGAGATTGCTACCATATACCAGCAGCAAAGTCTTGAAAAGTAGGTCCAAAGCCTAAGAGGTTAGAGACGCCACGTTTCCTTGTTTGCCCAAGACAGCCCCAGTGTGTGCAGGTAGTTTGAGCACAACTATTTGTAGTGCCCTGTTTCCATCTTAAAGGTGTCCCAGGTAGGAAAGGTGTCCCAGGTAGGTCATCGCACTGGGAGGAGGAAAAGAGATGGCGACTCACGTGCATACAGATGCTGTGCTCACGAGTACTCCGCACATCCCTCGCATTTCTTGTCCTCTGTCCACGAAGGAAGAACAGTCTCTCTTCCGGTGGTGGTACTAACTGGATCGTCTTGCATCCGGGGTAGTCATTTCCACTCTTAACTCATCCAATATCACTTCTTCCGTTATTTATTTTATTAGATAATTTTGAATGAACTATACTATTTAATTCATTAAGTAAATTATGGAAGTCATTTGCAAGGAGTTGTTTGTCCTTTCGTGTAGCCATTTTTTTTTTAAACGACTTGGAGCTGAAGTGGAAGCACACAGCCTCTTCCCCAGAGATCATTCTCGCTTGATCTTCCAAAATAATAAGTGCCAGTAACTTCAGGGGGAAAGTAGGGCAGGGGCAGGACAGGCATGCACAACAGCATGGAATAATTCTTCTTAGATGGCTATCCTGTCTCAATGAAAGTTTGGATCTTCTCAGTTTAGAGAAACAGCTCGTTAGCCTTGAACGTGGTATGGGGTCAAGGCTGGGGAAGGGAGGGCCGCGGTGACTGTGAGCTCATCATCTAAACGGAGCCCTTTGGGTTCAGTGCACAAGTACGAATCATCCTGGGAAAATCCAAAAGTTCAAGCTGCAGAGTTTTCCTGTTTCAAGAGCAACGATCAAAGGTTTTATCAGGAAGATGGAATGATTTGTCTGGTAAATGGAGAAAGAACATACAGTGATAGAAGCAGCTCAGATAAGCACTGGAGAATCTCAGAAATGTGAGGTTATATGTTGTTACTCGGACTCGATGAAGCTGTAGCATTAGAGGACTTGACAGGCTCTTCCTTCCAGCCAGCAGAAAGATCCTGCATGAAAGAGACAAGCCAAGGCTGAAAGTAGCGTGTCTGAAAGAGGATTTATTGAATGTCTATTCTGCCAAGCACTGTGCTCATCAATGGCTGACATGTCCTTGCTCGGACAGACCTTACATTCTAATTCAGAGAGAGATGCTTTTAGGAAATAAAGTCAGATAGTGACAACTTAGTAAGGGAAAAGGAAGCAGGATAAGGGGCTAGGGGATGATATGTGCTTTTGTTATAGATAGGACAATCAGGACATCTGAGGGGACAGTTCCTGGGCAGAGATCTCAACAAGTATACATTCCTCAAGAAAGGAGCATGGCTGGTATTTCAAGGAATAGCAAGCTAGGTGGCCCCCGTGACAGAAGCGTAGTGAGCAAGGAGAGGTAGAAACGGAGGAGGTAGACCAGATTGTGTCGGGAGACGATTATGATATTTACAGAGAAGACGGTGGCAGAATGATTAGACTATCTCGGGGCTGGCGGTGGAAGGGATGATGTTTTCCAATCTGAGATACGTTTTTGAGGCAGAGTGAACACATAACCTGAAGAACTTGGTTCAAAATGTAAGAGAAAAAGAGGAGTGTTTAGGAGACACGTTGGCAGAGAGTCGCCAGTTTAATCCTGAATCGCGTAGGGACGTTAACGCCACCATCTCCACCTCAAGTCAAGGTTAGTGCCCACGAAGGCAGAAAGCTCAGGGAATTTAGGAGGAAATAAGAATGAGACCAGGCTTCTTCCAAGCTTCTCCGGCTACGCATTCTTTGCCAGACAAAGGGAATTGTCCCGCTGTGAAGACAGGGATGTGGGGTAGCCTAAGCGTAAGGATGAGGAATGCATTATCCGGGCCTCCGTCCAGAAAGGTAAGTTTTCAAATTGCCTCGAGTAACCGGCCAAGAATATGGGTGCAGCCTCTGAACAAGGATCTGTGAGATGAGAACATCACAGAGATGTGTTTCTAGGCGATAAAATGGCCTAGATTCAGAGCGCCGTGAACCGACAAGGGAGGTGGCCTTGATGCTGGCCATGGAATGGATCACAAGCACCTAGACCCAAAGAAAATAGACCAGCAGCCTACTAAATTTTTTAAGTGAGCGGTACTGCCAAAAACACCCCTACGACCGGCCAAAAGGGCCTGTATTTCTCAAGCCCTAAGATAATTCCAAGGATCCAGCAATCACATCAACAGGAAGCGGGCTACTCAAGTGGTCAGGCCCAGCAACTGCATCCTTTCCAAAGTCTATCTCCGCGGAAGACAACAGACAAGGGAAAGCCATTCATCGGGTAGAACCAGGGGTGTTCTCATTAGTTGACCAAAGAACACCTTCCATTGCCAGGACAGGTTGTCCTTGTTATTGATGGCCAGCAGAGGATGATATGTGCCATGACCAGCGATTTCTGCAGGCTTCACATTGCCCACTTTCCCAAATGGAAGTTTTATTTCATCTCTGCGGGTCTCTATTAACTTTCATTAATGGAAGTGTTAGGGATCCTGCGTTCCCCCAGAAAGTGAACCCCGAATCAAAAGCATATGTGCTGTTATTACTCTATTCGGATGTGCGAATGATGGGAACAGGGCTGAGAGGCAGAGGGAGTGCATTAGCTAAGGAAGGAAAGCCAAGGCAGAGTCATAGTATCGAGCTGGCTGCTGCTAAGTGCCTGTGTTTATTTTATCGCACGGGGCTGTCGTTCGGGAAGCCATGTAAAGTGCGTCTCAAAGGCGTACGCCGGCGAGATGTAGGGATGCAAGGTTTTTCATTAGCTCTCATCTCCCAGCAGTCACACGTTTACCCTCCGGACTTCAATACTTTTTCACTGTGAGTTGTGCATAAATGGGAACCAAGTAAAGACCCGCAGTAATCCCACGCACACCGAGAGGGAGGCCACAAGGCAGGACCGGGATGCACCTTCAAGACGCTGATGGACTCCCACGTGCAGGATGGCATCATGACGGTGGGAGAGAAAAAGAGGCAGGTCAAGCTGAGTGCATCTGAGGTGCTACGCAAGAGGTGCCTGGCACTTTAGGGTTACTTCTTGGATGGTGAGAGACATACCTGGCTCTGGTGAAGGGGACCACCTATGACACAGTAATCCTAGATTCAGAGTTGGGGTCACTAGCTGGGTGAGAATTTGTCTTCCCTCTCTTTTTGCAGGAACTTCATATAGTTTGTGTAATTGAGAGTTTTTGAAAGCCTACGTACAGAAACGGGGTATGAACAATGCTGTGTAACGACGGGTAGACTGCAGTTGCCTCCCCATTACACTGGCCCCCGGCATCGTGTAGTTGCCCATGTCATATCTGTGGGCTTGACGTCAATATCCTCTTCCAGGGGTGAGCTATAGTTGGGGTAAGCTCATCAACATTATCACGACTCTCGGGGGCCACAATGATTGGCCCAGGAACGTTCAGTAGCCCAAGCCCAAGACAACCCAACCTAACGACAAATGTACAAGACTTCTGTACAGTGGGGAACTGGACTGGACTGTGCATTTTGCAGCTGGGAGCCTAGAACTACTGCATCCATCTCGTTCACCACGAAGGAAGACAGCTGAGCATGAAGCCAGCTCATGGAGAACGCACAACGGTGAGAATATAACAAAAGAGTATGGTCGACACACCAAACACACTGCCTGAAAACCAGGTTAAAGTTCACATGAAGTACTGAGTCTTCTTCCTTGTTTAGACGACTTCGAGTTGAGTTTTCCTTCCCTTGTACCCCCAAACACCCTAGTTAAAATGGTCATTGTTGGGTCAAAGCTGAGGATAATTCTGCCTGGGTTATAAACCACTAAGTGGTGTGTTTACAGAGCCATAGTAGTAACTCAGGAGACTGTAAATGTGTGGTGGGTGGAGGAGACACGTGTGAACCACCAACTTCAGTTAGGGAGACTGGGTTATTGGTTCCAGCTATAGTTGCGAGGAGGCAAGATTGGAATATGATCTTCAACTACCCGAGTTAAAACTGAGTCAACCAAACTGTAAATATACAAAGAATGAACGTATTATCAGAAGGGATATGAACAGCATGCGACCTAGAAATACCAGGATGGAAAAATAAGTTTTCGTATTTATCCAGGATTATCCACGGATCTGAAATACTGGGTTTAAGGTCATGAGCATTCTTATCCCCAGAAGGATTTTCAAATAATCATCAAGCCAATCTATCTCTCTTTGCTTGGATTCTATACTTTTTGAAAATTGAAAATGAATAAAGTATAAACTCGCCAGAAAGAAATAGCTCCCAAGGTAAATTTTTCTTTTGGAAGAGCAGCTATAAAATTAATGCTAACACTTGGGCATATTAAAATAAAGCCAGGCATCATTTTTTTCAGCTGGGTGGTTTCTCATACACTGATTAGTTCTAGTGCATTAGTGGAGTGGTAATGTTTTGGCATCGATTCACAAGATCATATTTCTAGACATTTATCCTAACCCTGTGAAATGTAAACTTTGACAATTTTATTAGTGGCCTAATAAATAAGACTCACATTATTACAGCTCTGATCTGGGAATAAGAATATTCATCATCATCATCATCATCACCACCATCATCATTATCTGAAAGCTGGGAGAGGGGTTATGGTGATGATAGATAAAATATACATAATTGTCTTCTCCATTATACGTGCCTATCATAAACACCTCAGGTAGTAATACAACATATCATGATACACTGCATATGTTATGCTCAGTAAATATTTGTAAATTATTTGGATGGATACACTGATGAATGAATGATCAAAATCAACACATAGTTAAACCAGGATCAAACCGAAGCAAAACAAAATCTTAACACAGAGAATTATAAAGTTTACGAAGCATCTACACATATATTATCATTTTCAATCTGCACGATAGGTAAGGTCAGGAATACTAACCACATATAAAGAGAAAGTGAGGTTTGATGAGATTCCCACAAGGACACAGCTGATGGTTAAGAGGGTGGACCCCGGGGTAAGAGAACTTGCATCGAAACCTAACTCCCTCACTTACTAACTGGACCAATGCCATACCTTTCTCGTCTATAAATGGGGAAAAATAATGGCATCTACCTCAAAATTCTGCTTGAGAGGTAAATGAGAAAATTCACGTCAATGCTTGGGATGGTTTCAGGGATGTAACGAACATCAACTATTATTGTTGTTTTCGCTGTTGAGTGCCTTACATTATGTCACAAGCTAGTGTTTGGATCGAGGCTTAAAGAGGGACATAATGAAAACTAAAATGGCATCTCCTGGAAACAAAGTCTCATTGAGATTCGACCTGCAATAGGAGAGCCATCAGGGGTCTTTTGCATGACTCTCTCTCTCTGTGGCCACATATGCTCTCATTTTCGTTTCTGTCTGTACGTCCACTGCATTGCTTCTCTCCGCAGAAGGAATCTCTCATCATGCTCATCCATAGCAAATGGCCAAAGGGACAGTCCCAGCCTTAACTCCATATATTACTCCAGTCCAAGCACCTACCATTGTCTGCCTACGAACCTGGACATAGAGAGGAAACTGTGGATGGTTTGGAAGGAACCTGTGGATAGACCAATTTGACCAGAGTGGTGTTTTCAAAGAAAGGAGCGGGGAGACATGAGATTTAGAAATAATAATAGATAAGTGATGGCATCTAATCCCTAATGGAAGGTTTCAGACTTTCCTTAAAGGGCAATGGGGCAGTAATTAAAGGCTCTTGAATCAGAGATAGCCATTTATAGAACACGCATTGGTGAAGTAGCCACCCCGCTCAGAAGTTTGCATTAATCATGCAAAGAGATATCATGGACATTTGGTTCGGCTATGATGTTTCGGTTTGATGGGATGGAGAGAAGAGTGGAAACAGGGACCCCAGCAGGGAACTGGGGGAGAGCTGAGGAC